>NW_026989771.1:2858767-3176407 GCF_036321535.1 Camelus dromedarius | reverse complement strand
TCTGAGAGATAATTGTGTATGAAAGCCGTACTTCACCTAGCTTGTTGGGAACACAAAAATTCTTTTCAGTTGCAAACTCCACTCCATACATATATATGGGGAGGTACTACCTCCAACCCGGTTTTACAGAGAAAACTGCAGGAACTTCAAACCGGCACTGGGAAACAGACTGAGAAACCAGAGAAAAATTTTCTCCTGCAACCCGTTCCATTTGTGCTAGATGAACGAACTTCTCTCCACAAGCTCAGTTCTGAGATAAGTGTGTGTGAAAGCCGTCCTTCACCTAGCTTGTTGGGAACACAAAGTTTCTTTTCAGTTGCAAACTCCACTCCATACATATATATGGGGAGGTACTAGCTCCAACTCGGTTTTACAGTGAAAACTGCAGGAACTTCAAACCGGCACAAGGAAACGGACTGGGAAACCAGAGTAAAACTTTCTCCTGCAAACCGTTCCCTTTGTGCTTTATGAACGAACGTCTCTCCTCATGCTCCGTTCTGAGAGATAAAAGTGTGTGAAAGCCGTCCTTCACCTAGCTTGTTGGGAACACAAAGTTTCTTTTCAGTTGCATACTCCACTCCATACATATATATGTGGAGGTACTAACTCCAACACGGTTTTACAGTGAAAACTGCAGGAAAATCAAACCGGCACTAGGAAACAGACTGAGAAACCAAAGTAAAAGTTTCTCCTGCAACCCGTTCCATTTGTGCTAGATGAACGATCGTCTCTCCACATGCTCATTTCTGAGAGATAAGTGTGTGTGAAAACGGTCCTTCACATTGCTTGTTGGGAACAGAAAATTTCTTTTCAGTTGCAAACTCCAATCCATATGTATATATGGGGAGGTACTAGTTCCAACACGGTTTTTCAGTGAAAATGCAGGAACTTCAAATCGGCACTAAGTAACAGATTGAGAAACCACAGTAAAAGTTTCTCCTGCAAACCGTTCTATTTGTGCTAGATGAACGATCGTCTCTCCACATGCTCAGTTCTGAGAGATAAGTGTGTGTGAAAGCCGTCCTTCACCTAGCTTGATGGGAACACAAAGTTTCTTTTCAGTTGCAAACTCCACTCCATATATATTTATGGGGAGGTAATAGCTCCAAGTCGGTTTTAGAGGGAAAACTGCAGGAACTTCAAATCGGCACAAGGAAACAGACTGAGAAACCAGAGTAAATGTTTCCGCTGCAACCCGTTCTTTTGTGCTAGATGAACGAACGTCTCTGCACATGCTCAGTTATGAGAGGTAAGTGTGTGTGAAAGCCGTCCTTCACCTAGCTTGTTGGGAACACAAAGTTTCTTTTCAGTTGCAAACTCCACTCCATACATATATATGGGGAGGTACAAGCTCCAACTCGGTTTTACAGTGAAAACTGCAGGAACTTCAAACCGGCACTAGGAAAAAGACTGAGAAACCAGAGTAAAAGTTTCTCCTGCAAACCGTTCCCTTTGAGCTAGATGAATGAACGTCTCTCCACATGCTCAGTTCTGAGAGATAAGTGTGTGTGAAAGCCGTACTTCACCTAGCTTGTTGGGAAAACAAATTTTCTTTTCAGTTGCACACCCCACTCCATACATATATATGGGGTGGTACTAGCTCCAACTCGGTTTTACAGTGAAAAATGCAGGAACTTCAAACCGGCACTAGGAAACAGACTGAGAAACCAGTGTAATAGTTTCTCCTGCAACCCGTTCCATTTGTGCTAGATGAACGAACTTCTCTCCACATGCTCAGTTCTGAGAGATAAGTGTGTGTGAAAGCCGCCCTTCACCTAGCTTGTTGGGAACACAAAGTTTCTTTTCAGTTGCAAACTCCACTCCATACATATATATGGGGAGGTACTAGCTCCAACTCGGTTTTACAGTGAAAACTGCAGGAACTTCAAACCGGCACAAGGAAACAGACTGGGAAACCAGAGTAAAACTTTCTCCTGCAAACCGTTCCCTTTGTGCTTTATGAAAGAAAGTCTCTCCACATGCTCAGTTCTGAGAGATAAGTGTGTGTGAAAGCCGTCCTTCACCTAGCTTGTTTGGAACACAAACTTTCTTTTCAGTTGCATACTCCACTCCTTACATATATATGGGGAGGTACTAGCTCCAACACGGTTTTACAGTGAAAAATGCAGGAACTTCAAACCGGCACTAGGAAACAGACTGAGAAACAAGAGTAAAGGTTTCTCCTGCAACCCGTTCCCTTTGTGCTAGATGAACGAACGTCTCTGCACATGCTCAGTTATGAGAGATAATTGTGTGTGAAAGCAGTCTTTTACCAAGCTTGTTGGGAACAAAAAGTTTCTTTTCAGTTGCCAACTCCACTCCATACATATATATGGGGAGGTACTAGCTCCAAGTCGGTTTTACAGTGAAAACTGCAGGAACTTCATAACGGCACTAGGAAAAAGACTGAGAAACCAGAGTAAAAGTTCTCCTGCAACCCGTTCCCTTTGTGCTAGATGAACGAACGTCTCTCCACATGCTCAGTTCCGAGCGATAAATGTCTGTGAAAGCCGTCCTTCACCTAGCTTGTTGGGAACATAAAGATTCTTTTCAGTTGCAAAATCCAATGCATACATATATATGGGGATGTACAAGCTCCAACACGGTTTTTCAGTGAAAACTGCAGGAACTTCAAACCGGCACTAGGAAACAGACTGAGAAACCAGAGTAAAAGTTTCTCCTACAACCCGTTCCATTTGTGCTAGATGAACGAAAGTCTCTCCACATGCTCATTTCTGAGAGATAAGTGTGTGTGAAAGCCGTCCTTCACCTAGCTTGTTGGGAACACAAAGTTTCTTTTCAGTTGCAAACTCCACTCCAAACATATATATGGGGAGGTACTAGCTCCAACTCTGTTTTACAGTGAAAACTGCATGAACTTCTAACCGGCACTAGGAAACAGACTGAGAAAGCAGAGTAAAAGTTTCTCCTGCAACCCTTTCCTTTTGTGCTAGATGAACGATCGTCTCTCCACATGCTCATTTCTGAGAGATAAGTGTGTGTGAAAACGGTCCTTCACATAGCTTGTTGGGAACAGAAAATTTCTTTTCAGTTGCAAACTCGAATCCATATGTATATATGGGGAGGTACTAGTTCCAACACTGTTTTTCAGTGAAAAATGCAGGAACTTCAAACCGGCACTAAGAAACAGATTGAGAAACCAGAGAAAAAGTTTCTCCTGCAACCCGTTCAATTTGTGCTAGATGAACGATCGTCTCTCCACATGCTCAGTTCTGAGAGATAAGTGTGTGTGAAAGCCGTCCTTCACCTAGCCTGTTGGGAACACAAAGTTTCTATTCAGTTGCAAACACCACTCCAAACATATATATGGGGAGGTACTAGCTCCAACTCGGTTTTACAGTGAAAACGGCAGGAACATCAAACCGGCACTAGGATACAGACTGAGAAACCAGAGTAAAAGATTCTCCTGCAACCCGTTTCCTTTGTGCTAGATGAACGAACGTCTCTCCACATGCTCAGTTCTGAGAGATATGTGTGTGTGAAAGCCGTCCTTCACCTAGCTTGTTGGGAACACAAAGTTTCTTTTCAGTTGCAAACTCCACTCCATATATATATATGGGGAAGTAATAGCTCCATGTCGGTTTTAGAGTGAAAACTGCAGGAACTTCAAACCGGCTCTAGGAAACAGACTGAGAAACCAGAGTAAAAGTTTCCGCTGCAACCCGTTCATTTGTGCTAGATGAACGATCGTCTCTCCACATGCTCAGTTCAAAGAGATAAGTGTGTGTGAAAGCCGTCCTTCACCTAGCTTGTTGGGAACACAAATTTTCTTTTCAGTTGCAAACCCCACTCCATACATATATATGGGGTGGTACTAGCTCCAACTCGGTTTTACAGTGAAAAATGCAGGAACTTCAAACCGGCACTAGGAAACAGACTGAGAAACCAGTGTAATAGTTTCTCCTGCAACCCGTTCCATTTGTGCTAGATGAACGAACTTCTCTCCACATGCTCAGTTCTGAGAGATAAGTGTGTGTGAAAGCCGTCCTTCACCTAGCTTGTTGGGAACACAAAGTTTCTTTTCAGTTGCAAACTCCACTCCATACATATATATGGGGAGGTACTAGCTCCAACTCGGTTTTACAGTGAAAACTGCAGGAACTTCAAACCGGCACAAGGAAACAGACTGGGAAACCAGAGTAAAACTTTCTCCTGCAAACCGTTCCCTTTGTGCTTTATGAATGAAAGTCTCTCCACATGCTCAGTTCTGAGAGATAAGTGTGTGTGAAAGTCGTCATTCACCTAGCTTGTTTGGAACACAAACTTTCTTTTCAGTTGCATACTCCACTCCTTACATATATATGGGGAGGTACTAGCTCCAACACGGTTTTACAGTGAAAAATGCAGGAACTTCAAACCGGCACTAGGAAAAAGACTGAGAAACCAGAGTAAAAGTTTCTCCTGAAACCCGTTCCCTTTGTGCTAGATGAACGAACGTCTCTCCACATGCTCAGTTCTGAGAGATAAGTTTGTGTGAAAGCCGTCCTTCACCTAGCTTGTTGGGAACACAAAGTTTCTTTTCAGTTTCATACTCCACTCCATACATTTATATGGGGAGGTACTAGCTCCAACACCGTTTTACAGTGAAAACTGCAGGAACTTCAAACCGGCACTAGGAAACAGACTGAGAATCCAAAGTAAAAGTTTCTACTGCAAACCGTTCCATTTGTGCTAGATGAACGATCGTCTCTCCACATGCTCAGTTCAAAGAGATAAGTGTGTGTGAAAGCCGTCCTTCACCTAGCTTGTTGGGAACACAAAGTTTCTTTTCAGTTGCAAACTCCACTCCAAAAATATATATGGGGAGGTACTAGCTCCAACTCGGTTTTTCAGTAAAAACTGCAGGAACTTCATACCGGCACTAGGAAACAGACTGAGAAACAATAGTAAAGGTTTCTCCTGCAACCCGTTCCATTTGTGCTAGATGAACGATCGTCTCTCCACATGCTCAGTTCAAAGAGATAAGTGTGTGTGAAAGCCGTCCTTCACCAAGCTAGTTGGGAACACAAAGTTGCTTTTCAGTTGCAAACTCCAATCCATACATATATATGGGGAGGTACTAGCTCCAACACGGTTTTTCAGTGAAAAATGCAGGAACTTCAAACCGGCACTAGGAAACAGACTCAGAAACCAAATTAAAAGTTTCTCCTGCAACCCGTTCCATTTGTGCTAGATGAACGATCGTCTCCCCACATGCTCAGTTCAAAGACATAAGTGTGTGTGAAAGCCGCACTTCACCTAACTTGTTGGGAACACAAAGTTTCTTTTCAGTTTCAAAACCCACTACATACATATATATTGGGAGGTACTAGCTCCAACTCGGTTTTACAGTGAAAACTGCAGGAACTTCAAACCGGCACTAGGAAACAGACTGAGAACCAGAGTAAAAGTTTCTCCTGCAACCCGTTCCCTTTGTGCCAAATGAACGAACGTTTCTCCACATGCTCAGTTCTGAGAGATAAGTGTGTGTGAAAGCCGTCCTTCACCTAGCTTGTTGGGAACACAAAGTTTCTTTTCAGTTGCAAACTCCACTCCATACATATATATGGGGAGGTACTAGCTCCAACACGGTTTTTCAGTGATAAATGCAGGAACTTCAAACCGGCACTAGGAAACAGACTGAGAAACCAGAGTAAAGGTTTCTCCTGCAACCCGTTCCCTTTGTGCTAGATGAACGAACGTCTCTGCACATGCTCAGTTATGAGAGATAATTGTGTGTGAAAGCAGTCTTTTACCAAGCTTGTTGGGAACAAAAAGTTTCTTTTCAGTTGCCAACTCCACTCCATACATATATATGGGGAGGTACTAGCTCCAAGTCGGTTTTACAGTGAAAACTGCAGGAACTTCATAACGGCACTAGGAAAAAGACTGAGAAACCAGAGTAAAAGTTCTCCTGCAACCCGTTCCCTTTGTGCTAGATGAACGAACGTCTCTCCACATGCTCAGTTCCGAGCGATAAATGTCTGTGAAAGCCGTCCTTCACCTAGCTTGTTGGGAACATAAAGATTCTTTTCAGTTGCAAAATCCAATGCATACATATATATGGGGATGTACAAGCTCCAACACGGTTTTTCAGTGAAAACTGCAGGAACTTCAAACCGGCACTAGGAAACAGACTGAGAAACCAGAGTAAAAGTTTCTCCTACAACCCGTTCCATTTGTGCTAGATGAACGAAAGTCTCTCCACATGCTCATTTCTGAGAGATAAGTGTGTGTGAAAGCCGTCCTTCACCTAGCTTGTTGGGAACACAAAGTTTCTTTTCAGTTGCAAACTCCACTCCAAACATATATATGGGGAGGTACTAGCTCCAACTCTGTTTTACAGTGAAAACTGCATGAACTTCTAACCGGCACTAGGAAACAGACTGAGAAAGCAGAGTAAAAGTTTCTCCTGCAACCCTTTCCTTTTGTGCTAGATGAACGATCGTCTCTCCACATGCTCATTTCTGAGAGATAAGTGTGTGTGAAAACGGTCCTTCACATAGCTTGTTGGGAACAGAAAATTTCTTTTCAGTTGCAAACTCGAATCCATATGTATATATGGGGAGGTACTAGTTCCAACACTGTTTTTCAGTGAAAAATGCAGGAACTTCAAACCGGCACTAAGAAACAGATTGAGAAACCAGAGAAAAAGTTTCTCCTGCAACCCGTTCAATTTGTGCTAGATGAACGATCGTCTCTCCACATGCTCAGTTCTGAGAGATAAGTGTGTGTGAAAGCCGTCCTTCACCTAGCCTGTTGGGAACACAAAGTTTCTATTCAGTTGCAAACACCACTCCAAACATATATATGGGGAGGTACTAGCTCCAACTCGGTTTTACAGTGAAAACGGCAGGAACATCAAACCGGCACTAGGATACAGACTGAGAAACCAGAGTAAAAGATTCTCCTGCAACCCGTTTCCTTTGTGCTAGATGAACGAACGTCTCTCCACATGCTCAGTTCTGAGAGATATGTGTGTGTGAAAGCCGTCCTTCACCTAGCTTGTTGGGAACACAAAGTTTCTTTTCAGTTGCAAACTCCACTCCATATATATATATGGGGAAGTAATAGCTCCATGTCGGTTTTAGAGTGAAAACTGCAGGAACTTCAAACCGGCTCTAGGAAACAGACTGAGAAACCAGAGTAAAAGTTTCCGCTGCAACCCGTTCATTTGTGCTAGATGAACGATCGTCTCTCCACATGCTCAGTTCAAAGAGATAAGTGTGTGTGAAAGCCGTCCTTCACCTAGCTTGTTGGGAACACAAATTTTCTTTTCAGTTGCAAACCCCACTCCATACATATATATGGGGTGGTACTAGCTCCAACTCGGTTTTACAGTGAAAAATGCAGGAACTTCAAACCGGCACTAGGAAACAGACTGAGAAACCAGTGTAATAGTTTCTCCTGCAACCCGTTCCATTTGTGCTAGATGAACGAACTTCTCTCCACATGCTCAGTTCTGAGAGATAAGTGTGTGTGAAAGCCGTCCTTCACCTAGCTTGTTGGGAACACAAAGTTTCTTTTCAGTTGCAAACTCCACTCCATACATATATATGGGGAGGTACTAGCTCCAACTCGGTTTTACAGTGAAAACTGCAGGAACTTCAAACCGGCACAAGGAAACAGACTGGGAAACCAGAGTAAAACTTTCTCCTGCAAACCGTTCCCTTTGTGCTTTATGAATGAAAGTCTCTCCACATGCTCAGTTCTGAGAGATAAGTGTGTGTGAAAGTCGTCATTCACCTAGCTTGTTTGGAACACAAACTTTCTTTTCAGTTGCATACTCCACTCCTTACATATATATGGGGAGGTACTAGCTCCAACACGGTTTTACAGTGAAAAATGCAGGAACTTCAAACCGGCACTAGGAAAAAGACTGAGAAACCAGAGTAAAAGTTTCTCCTGAAACCCGTTCCCTTTGTGCTAGATGAACGAACGTCTCTCCACATGCTCAGTTCTGAGAGATAAGTTTGTGTGAAAGCCGTCCTTCACCTAGCTTGTTGGGAACACAAAGTTTCTTTTCAGTTTCATACTCCACTCCATACATTTATATGGGGAGGTACTAGCTCCAACAAAGTTTTACAGTGAAAACTGCAGGAACTTCAAACCGGCACTAGGAAACAGACTGAGAATCCAAAGTAAAAGTTTCTACTGCAAACCGTTCCATTTGTGCTAGATGAACGATCGTCTCTCCACATGCTCAGTTCAAAGAGATAAGTGTGTGTGAAAGCCGTCCTTCACCTAGCTTGTTGGGAACACAAAGTTTCTTTTCAGTTGCAAACTCCACTCCAAAAATATATATGGGGAGGTACTAGCTCCAACTCGGTTTTTCAGTAAAAACTGCAGGAACTTCATACCGGCACTAGGAAACAGACTGAGAAACAATAGTAAAGGTTTCTCCTGCAACCCGTTCCATTTGTGCTAGATGAACGATCGTCTCTCCACATGCTCAGTTCAAAGAGATAAGTGTGTGTGAAAGCCGTCCTTCACCAAGCTAGTTGGGAACACAAAGTTGCTTTTCAGTTGCAAACTCCAATCCATACATATATATGGGGAGGTACTAGCTCCAACACGGTTTTTCAGTGAAAAATGCAGGAACTTCAAACCGGCACTAGGAAACAGACTCAGAAACCAAATTAAAAGTTTCTCCTGCAACCCGTTCCATTTGTGCTAGATGAACGATCGTCTCCCCACATGCTCAGTTCAAAGACATAAGTGTGTGTGAAAGCCGCACTTCACCTAACTTGTTGGGAACACAAAGTTTCTTTTCAGTTTCAAAACCCACTACATACATATATATTGGGAGGTACTAGCTCCAACTCGGTTTTACAGTGAAAACTGCAGGAACTTCAAACCGGCACTAGGAAACAGACTGAGAACCAGAGTAAAAGTTTCTCCTGCAACCCGTTCCCTTTGTGCCAAATGAACGAACGTTTCTCCACATGCTCAGTTCTGAGAGATAAGTGTGTGTGAAAGCCGTCCTTCACCTAGCTTGTTGGGAACACAAAGTTTCTTTTCAGTTGCAAACTCCACTCCATACATATATATGGGGAGGTACTAGCTCCAACACGGTTTTTCAGTGATAAATGCAGGAACTTCAAACCGGCACTAGGAAACAGACTGAGAAACCAGAGTAAAAGTTTCTCCTGCCACCCGTTCCCTTTGTGCAAGATGAACGAACGTCTCTCCACATGCTCAGTTCTGAGAGATAAGTGTGTGTGAAAGCCTTCCTTCACCTAGCTTGTTGGGAACACAAATTTTCTTTTCAGTTGCAAACCCCAATCCATACATATATATGGGGTGGTACAAGCTCCAACTCGGTTTTACAGTGAAAACTGCAGGAACTTCAAACCGGCACTAGGAAACAGACTGAGAAACCAGTGTAAATGTTTCTCCTGCAACCCGTTCCATTTGTGCTAGATGAACGAACTTCTCTCCACATGCTCAGTTCTGAGAGATAAGTGTGTGTGAAAGCCGTCCTTCTCCTAGCTTGTTGGGAACACAAAGTTTCTTTTCAGTTGCAAACTCCACTCCATACATATATATGGGGAGGTACTAGCTCCAACTCGGTTTTACAGTGAAAACTGCAGGAACTTCAAACCGGCACAAGGAAACAGACTGGGAAACCAGAGTAATACTTTCTCCTGAAAACCGTTCCCTTTGTGCTTTATGAACGAACGTCTCTCCACATGCTCAGTTCTGAGAGATAAGTGTGTGTGAAAGCCGTCCTTCACCTAGCTTGTTGGGAACACAAAGTTTCTTTTCAGTTGCATACTCCACTCCATACATTTATATGGGGAGGTACTAGCTCCAACACTGTTTTACAGTGAAAACTGCAGGAACTTCAAACCGGCACTAGGAAACAGACTGAGAAACCAAAGTAAAAGTTTCTCCTGCAACCCGTTCCATTTGTGCTAGATGAACGATCGTCTCTCCACATGCTCAGTTCAAAGAGATAAGTGTGTGTGAAAGCCGTCCTTCACCTAGCTTGTTGGGAACACAAAGTTTCTTTTCAGTTGCAAACTCCACTCCAAACATATATATGGGGATGTACTAGCTCCAACTCGGTTTTTCAGTAAAAACTGCAGGAACTTCATACCGGCACTAGGAAACAGACTTAGAAATCAGAGTAAAGGTTTCTCCTGCAACCCGTTCCCTTTGTGCTAGATGAACGAACGTCTCTGCACATGCTCAGTTATGAGAGATAAGTGTGTGTGAAAGCAGTCTTTTACCTAGATTGTTGGGAACAAAAAGTTTCTTTTCAGTTGCCAACTCCACTCCATACATATATATGGGGAGGTACTAGCTCCAACTCGGTTTTTCAGTGAAAAATGCAGGAACTTCAAACCGGCACTAGGAAACAGACTCAGAAACCAAATTAAAAGTTTCTCCTGCAACCCGTTCCATTTGTGCTAGATGAACGATCGTCTCCCCACATGCTCAGTTCAAAGACATAAGTGTGTGTGAAAGCCGCCCTTCACCTAACTTGTTGGGAACACAAAGTTTCTTTTCAGTTTCAAACCTCACTACATACATATATATTGGGAGGTACTAGCTCCAACTCGGTTTTACTGTGAAAACTGCAGGAACTTCAAACCGGCACTAGGAAACAGACTGAGAATCAGAGTAAAAGTTTCTCCTGCAACCCGTTCCCTTTGTGCTTTATGAACGAACGTCTCTCCACATGCTCAGTTCTGAGAGATAAGTGTGTGTGAAAGCCGTCCTTATACTAGCTTGTTGGGAACACAAAGTTTCTTTTCAGTTGCAAACTCCACTCCATACATATATATGGGGAGGTACTAGCTCCAACTCGGTTTTACAGTGAAAACTGCAGGAACTTCAAACCGGCACAAGGAAACAGACTGGGAAACCAGAGTAAAACTTTCTCCTGCAAACCGTTCCCTTTGTGCTTTATGAACGAAAGTCTCTCCACATGCTCAGTTCTGAGAGATAAGTGTGTGTGAAAGCCGTCCTTCACCTGGCTTGTTTGGAACACAAAGTTTCTTTTCAGTTGCATACTCCACTCCTTACATATATATGGGGAGGTACTAGCTCCAAATCGGTTTTACAGTGAAAACTGAAGGAACTTGAAACCGGCACTAGGAAACAGACTGAGAAACCAAAGAAAAAGTTTCTCCTGCAACCCGTTCCTTTTGTGCTAGATGAAAGATCGTCTCTCCACATGCTCAGTTCAAAGAGATAAGTGTGTGTGAAAGCCGTCCTTCACCAAGCTAGTTGGGAACACAAAGTTTCCTTTCAGTTGCAAACTCCATTCCATACATATATATGGGGAGGTACTAGCTCCAACACGGTTTTTCAGTGAAAAATGCAGGAACTTCAAACCGGCACTAGGAAACAGACTGAGAAACCAGAGTAAAAGTTTCTCCTTCAACCCGTTTCTTTTGTGCTAGATGAACGATCGACTATCCACATGCTCAGTTCTGAGAGATAATTGTGTATGAAAGCCGTACTTCAACTAGCTTGTTGGGAACACAAAGTTTCTTTTCAGTTGCAAACTGCACTCCATACATATTTATGGGGAGGTACAAGCTCCAACCCGATTTTACAGTGAAAACTGCAGGAACTTCAAACCGGCACTGGGAAACAGATGGAGAAACCAGAGAAAAATTTTCTCCTGCAACCCGTTCCCTCTGTGCTAGATGAACGGACGTCTCTCCACATGCTCAGTTCTGAGAGATAAGTGTGTGTGAAAGCCGTCCTTCACTAGCTTGTTGGGAACACAAATTTTCTTTTCAGTTGCAAACCCCACTCCATACAAATATATGGGGTGGTACTAGTTCCAACTCGGTTTTACAGTGAAAAATGCAGGAGCTTCAAACCGGCACTAGGAAACAGACTGAGAAACCAGTGTAAAAGTTTCTCCTGCAACCCGTTCCATTTGTGCTAGATGAACGAACTACTCTCTACATGCTCAGTTCTGAGAGATAAGTGTGTGTGAAAGCCGTCCTTCACCTAGCTTGTTGGGAACACAAAGTTTCTTTTCAGTTGCAAACTCCACTCCATACATATATATGGGGAGGTACTAGCTCCAACTCGGTTTTACAGTAAAAACTGCAGGAACTTCAAACCGGCACAAGGAAAAAGACTGGGAAACCAGAGTAAAACTTTCTCCTGCAATCCGTTCCCTTTGTGCTTTATGAACGAAGGTCTCTCCACATGCTCAGTTCTGAGAGATAAGTGTGTGTGAAAGCCGTCCTTCACCTAGCTTGTTTGGAACACAAAGTTTCTTTTCAGTTGCATACTCCACTCCTTACATATATATGGGGAGGTACTAGCTCCAACACGGTTTTGCAGTGAAAACTGCAGGAACTTCAAACCGGCACTAGGAAACAGACTGAGAAACCAAAGTAAAAGTTTCTCCTGCAACCCGTTCCATTTGTGCTAGATGAACGATCGTCTCTCCACATGCTCAGTTCAAAGAGATAAGTGTGTGTGAAAGCCGTCCTTCACCAAGCTAGTTGGTAACACAAAGTTGCTTTTCATTTGCAAACTCCAATCCATACATATATATGGGGAGGTACTAGCTCCAACACGGTTTTTCAGTGAAAAATGCAGGAACTTCAAACCGGCACTAGGAAACAGACTCAGAAACCAAATTAAAAGTTTCTCCTGCAACCCGTTCCATTTGTGCTAGATGAACGATCGTCTCCCCACATGCTCAGTTCAAAGACATAAGTGTGTGTGAAAGCCGCCCTTCACCTAACTTGTTGGGAACACAAATTTTCTTTTCAGTTGAAAACCCCACTCCATACATATATATGGGGTGGTACAAGCTCCAACTCGGTTTTACAGTGAAAACTGCAGGAACTTCAAACCGGCACTAGGAAACAGACTGAGAAACCAGTGTAAATATTTCTCCTGCAACCCGTTCCATTTGTGCTAGATGAACGAACTTCTCTCCACATGCTCAGTTCTGAGAGATAAGTGTGTGTGAAAGCCGTCCTTCACCTAGCTTGTTGGGAACACAAAGTTTCTTTTCAGTTGCACACTCCACTCCATACATATATATGGGGAGGTTCTAGCTCCAACTCGGTTTTACAGTGAAAACTGCAGGTACTTCAAACCGGCACAAGGAAACAGACTGGGAAACCAGAGTAAAACTTTCTCCTGAAAACCGTTCCCTTTGTGCTTTATGAACGAACGTCTCTCCACATGCTCAGTTCTGAGAGATAAGTGTGTGTGAAAGCCGTCCTTCACCTAGCTTGTTGGGAACACAAAGTTTCTTTTCAGTTGCATACTCCACTCCATACATTTATATGGGGAGGTACTAGCTCCAACACCGTTTTACAGTGAAAACTGCAGGAACTTCAAACCGGCACTAGGAAACAGACTGAGAAACCAAAGTAAAAGTTTCTCCTGCAACCCGTTCCATTTGTGCTAGATGAACGATCGTCTCTCCACATGCTCAGTTCAAAGAGATAAGTGTGTGTGAAAGCCGTCCTTCACCTAGCTTGTTGGGAACACAAAGTTTCTTTTCAGTTGCAAACTCCACTCCAAACATATATATGGGGAGGTACTAGCTCCAACTCGGTTTTTCAGTAAAAACTGCAGGAACTTCATACCGGCACTAGGAAACAGACTGAGAAATCAGAGTAAAGGTTTCTCCTGCAACCCGTTCCCTTTGTGCTAGATGAACGAACGTCTCTGCACATGCTCAGTTATGAGAGATAAGTGTGTGTGAAAGCAGTCTTTTACCTAGCTTGTTGGGAACAAAAAGTTTCTTTTCAGTTGCCAACTCCACTCCATACATATATATGGGGAGGTACTAGCTCCAACTCAGTTTTTCAGTGAAAAATGCAGGAACTTCAAACCGGCACTAGGAAACAGACTCAGAAACCAAATTAAAAGTTTCTCCTGCAACACGTTCCATTTGTGCTAGATGAACGATCGTCTCCCCACATGCTCAGTTCAAAGACATAAGTGTGTGTGAAAGCCGCCCTTCACCTAACTTGTTGGGAACACAAAGTTTCTTTTCAGTTTCAAACCCCACTACATACATATATATTGGGAGGTACTAGCTCCAACTCGGTTTTACAGTGAAAACTGCAGGAACTTCAAACCGGCACTAGGAAACAGACTAAGAACCAGAGTAAAGTTTCTAATGCAACCCGTTCCTTTTGTGCCAAATGAACGAACGTTTCTCCACATGCTCAGTTCTGATAGATAAGTGTGTGTGAAAGTCGTCCTTCACCTTGATTGTTGGGAACACAAAGTTTCTTTTCAGTTGCAAACTCCACTCCATACATATATATGGTTAGGTACTAGCTCCAACACGGTTTTTCAGTGAAAAATGCAGGAACTTCAAACCGGCACTAGGAAACAGACTGAGAAACCAGAGTAAAAGTTTCTCCTGCAACCCGTTCCCTCTGTGCTAGATGAACGAACGTCTCTCCACATGCTCAGTTCTGAGAGATAAGTGTGTGTGAAAGCCTTCCTTCACCTAGCTTGTTGGGAACACAAATTTTCTTTTCAGTTGCAAACCCCACTCCATACATATATATGGGGTGGTACAAGCTCCATCTCGAATTACAGTGAAAACTGCAGGAACTTCAAACCGGCACTAGGAAACAGACTGAGAAACCAGTGTAAATGTTTCTCCTGCAACCCGTTCCATTTGTGCTAGATGAACGAACTTCTCTCCACATGCTCAGTTCAAAGAGATAAGTGTGTGTGAAAGCCGTCCTTCACCTAGCTTGTTGGGAACACAAAGTTTCTTTTCAGTTGCTAACTCCACTCCATACATATATATGGGGAGGTACTAGCTCCAACTCGGTTTTACAGTGAAAACTGCAGGAACTTCAAACCGGCACAAGGAAACAGACTGGGAAACCAGAGTAAAACTTTCTCCTGAAAACCGTTCCCTTTGTGTTTTATGAACGAACGTCTCTCCACATGCTCAGTTCTGAGAGATAAGTGTGTGTGAAAGCCGTCCTTCACCTAGCTTGTTGGGAACACAAAGTTTCTTTTCAGTTGCATACTCCACTCCATACATTTATATGGGGAGGTACTAGCTCCAACACCGTTTTACAGTGAAAACTGCAGGAACTTCAAACCGGCACTAGGAAACAGACTGAGAAACCAAAGTAAAAGTTTCTCCTGCAACCTGTTCCATTTGTGCTAGATGAACGATCGTCTCTCCACATGCTCAGTTCAAAGATATAAGTGTGTGTGAAAGCCGTCCTTCACTTAGCTTGTTGGGAACAGAAAATTTCTTTTCTGTTGCAAACTCCAATCCATATGTATATATGGGGAGGTACTATCTCCAACTCTGTTTTACAGTGAAAATTGTAGGAACTTCAAACCGGCACTAGGAAACAGTCTGAGAAACCAGTGTAAAAGTTTCTCCTGCAACCCGTTCCCTTAGTGCTAGATGAACGAACGTCTCTCCACATGCTCATTTCTGAGAGATAAGTGTGTGTGAAAGCCGTCCTTCAACTAGCTTGTTGGGAATACAAAGTTTCTTTTCAGTTGCAAACTCCAATCCATACATATATATGGGGAGGTACTAGGTCCAACACGGTTTTTCAGTGAAAAATGCAGGAACTTCAAACCGGCACTAGGAAACAGACTGAGAAACCAGAGTAAAAGTTTCTCCTGCAACCCGTTCCATTTGTGCTAGATGAACGAACGTCTCTCCACATGCTCAGTTCTGAGAGATAATTGTGTGTGAAAGCCGTCCTTCACCTAGCTTGTTGGGAACACAAATATTCTTTTCAGTTGCAAACCCCACTCCATACATATATATGGGGTGGTACTAGCTCCAACTCGGATTTACAGTGAAAACTGCAGGAACTTCAAACCGGCACTAGGAAACAGACTGAGAAACCAGAGTAAAAGTTTCTCCTGCAACCCGTTCCCGTTGTGCTAGATGAATGAACTTCTCTCCACATGCTCATTTCTGAGAGATAAGTGTGTGTGAAAGCCGTCCCTCACCTAGCTTGTTGGGACACAAAGTTTCTTTTCAGTTGCAAACTCTAATCCATACATATATATGGGGAGATATTAGCTCCAACACGGATTTACAATGAAAACTGCAGGAACTTCAAACCGGCACTAGGAAACAGACTGAGAAACCAAATTAAAAGTTTCTCCTGCAACCCGTTCCATTTGTGCTAGATGAACGATCGTCTCCCCACATGCTCAGTTCAAAGAGATAAGTGTGTGTGAAAGCCGCCCTTCACCTAACTTGTTGTGAACACAAAGTTTCTTTTCTGTTTCAAACCCCACTACATACATATATATTGGGAGGTACTAGCTCCAACTCGGTTTTACAGTGAAAACTGCAGGAACTTCAAACCGGCACTGGGAAACAGACTGAGAACCAGAGTAAAAGTTTCTCCTGCAACCCGTTCCCTTTGTGCCAAATGAACGAACGTTTCTCCACATGCTCAGTTCTGAGTGATTATTGTGTATGAAAGCCGTTCTTCACCTAGCTTGTTGGGAACACAAAGTTTGTTTTCAGTTGCAAACCCCACTCCATACATATATATGGGGAGGTACTAGCTCCAACCCGGTTTTACAGTGAAAATTGCAGGAACTTCAAAAAGGCACTGGGAAACAGACTGAGAAACCAGAGTAAAAGTTACTCCTGCAACCCGTTCCATTTGTGCTAGATGAACGAACGTCTCTCCACATGCTCAGTTCTGAGAGATAATTGTGTGTGAAAGCCGTCCTTCACCTAGCTGTTGGGAACACAAAGTTTCTTTTCAGTTGCAAACTCCACTCCATACATATATATGGGGAGGTATTAGCTCCAACTCGGTTTTATAATGAAAACTGCAGGAACATCATACCGGCACTATGAAACAGACGGAGAAACCAGAGTAAAAGGTTCTCCTGCAACCCGTTCCATTTGTGCTAGATGAACGATCTCTCTCCACATGCTCAGTTCTGAGAGATAAGTGTGTGTGAAAGCCGTACTTCACCTAGCTTGTTGGGAACACAAAGTTTCTTTTCAGTTGCAAACTCCACTCCATACATATATATGGGGAGGTACTAGCTCCAACACGGTTTTTCAGTGAAAAATGCAGGAACTTCAAACCGGAACTAGGAAACAGACTGAGAAACCAGAGTTAAAGTTTCTCCTGCAACCCGTTACCTTTGAGCTAGATGAACGAACGTCTCTCCACATGCTCAGTTCTGAGAGATAAGTGTGTGTGAAAGCCGACCTTCACCTAGCTTGTTGGGAACACAAGTTTTCTTTTCAGTTGCAAACCCCACTCCATACATATATATGGGGTGGTACTAGCTCCAACTCGGTTTTACAGTGAAAAATGCAGGAACTTCAAACCGGCACTAGGAAACAGACTGAGAAACCAGTGTAAAAGTTTCTCCTGCAACCCGTTCCATTTGTGCTAGATGAACGAACTTCTCTCCACATGCTCAGTTCTGAGAGATAAGTGTGTGTGAAAGCCGTCCTTCACCTAGCTTGTTTGGAACACAAAGTTTCTTTTCAGTTGCATACTCCACTCCTTACACATATATGGGGAGGTACAAGCTCCAACACGGTTTTAAAATGAAAACTGCAGGAACTTCAAACCGGCACTAGGAAACAGACTGAGAAACCAAAGTAAAAGTTTCTCCTGCAACCCGTTCCTTTTGTGCTAGATGAACGATCGTCTCCCCACATGCTCAGTTCAAAGAGATAAGTGTGTGTGAAAGCCGTCCTTCACCAAGCTAGTTGGGAACACAAAGTTTCTTTTCAGTTGCAAACCCCAATCCATACATATATATGGGGAGGTACTAGCTCCAACACGGTTTTTCAGTGAAAAATGCAGGAACTTCAAACCGGCACTAGGAAACAGACTGAGAAACCAGAGTAAAAGTTTCTCCTGCAACACGTTCCATTTGTGCTAGATGAACGAACGTCTCTCCACATGCTCAGTTCTGAGAGATAATTGTGTGTGAAAGCCGTCCTTCACCTAGCTGTTGGGAACACAAAGTTTCTTTTCAGTTGCATACTCCACTCCTTACACATATATGGGGAGGTACAAGCTCCAACACGGTTTTAAAATGAAAACTGCAGGAACTTCAAACCGGCACTAGGAAACAGACTGAGAAACCAAAGTAAAAGTTTCTCCTGCAACCCGTTCCTTTTGTGCTAGATGAACGATCGTCTCCCCACATGCTCAGTTCAAAGAGATAAGTGTGTGTGAAAGCCGTCCTTCACCAAGCTAGTTGGGAACACAAAGTTTCTTTTAAGTTGCAAACCCAAATCCATACATATATATGGGGAGGTACTAGCTCCAACACGGTTTTTCAGTGAAAAATGCAGGAACTTCAAACCGGCACTAGGAAACAGACTGAGAAACCAGAGTAAAAGTTTCTCCTGCAACCCGTTCCATTTGTGCTAGATGAACGATCGACTATCCACATGCTCAGTTCTGAGAGATAAGTGTGTGTGAAAGCCGTCCTTCACCTAACTTGATGGGAACACAAAGTTTCTTCTCAGTTTCAAACCCTACTACATACATATATATTGGGAGGTACTAGCTCCAAATCGGTTTTACAGTGAAAACTGCAGGAACTTCAAACCGGCACTCGGAAACAGACTGAGAACCAGAGTAAAAGTTTCTCCTGCAAACCGTTCCTTTTGTGCCAAATGAACGAACGTTTCTCCACATGCTCAGTTCTGAGAGATAATTGTGTATGAAAGCCGTACTTCACCTAGCTTGTTGGGAACACAAAGTTTCTTTTCAGTTCCAAACTCCACTCCATACATATATATGGGGTGGTACTAGCTCCAACCCGATTTGCAGTGAAAACTGCAGGAACTTCAAACCGGCACTGGGAAACAGACTGTGAAACCAGAGAAAAATTTTCTCCTGCAACCCGTTCCCTTTGTGCTAGATGAACGGACGTCTCTCCACATGCTCAGTTCTGAGAGATAAGTGTGTGTGAAAGCCGTCCTTCACCTAGTTTGTTGGGAACACAAAGTTTCTTTTCAGTTGCAAACTCCAATACAAACATATATATGGGGAGGTACTAGCTCCAACTCGGTTTTATAATGAAAACTGCAGGAACATCAAACCGGCACTAGGAAACAGACTGAGAAACCAGAGTAAAAGATTCTCCTGCAACCCATTCCAATTGTGCTTGCTGAACGATCGTTTCTCCACATGCTCAGTTCTGAGAGATAAGTGTGTGTGAAAGCCGTCCTTCAAATAGCTTGTTGGGAACACAAAGTTTCTTTTCAGTTGCTAACTCCACTCCATACATATATATGGGGAGGCACTAGCTCCAACACGGTTTTTCAGTGAAAAATGCAGGAACTTCAAAGCGGCAGCAGGAAACAGACTGAGAAACCAGAGTAAAAGTTTCTCCTACAACCCGTTCCTTTTGTGCTAGATGAACGAACGTCTCTCCACATGCTGATTTCTGAGAGATAAGTGTGTGTGAAAGCCGTCCTTCACCTAGCTTGTTGGGAACACAAAGTTTCTTTTCAGTTGCAAACTCCACTCCAAACATATATATGGGGAGGTACTAGCTCCAACTCTGTTTTACAGTGAAAACTGCATAACTTCTAACCGGCACTAGGAAACAGACTGAGAAACCAGAGTAAATGTTTCTCCTCCAACCCGTTCCTTTTGTGCTAGATGAACGATCGTCTCTCCACATGCTCATTTCTGAGAGGTAAGTGTGTGTGAAAGCCGTCCTTCACCTAGCTTGTTGGGACCACAAAGTTTCTTTTAAGTTGCAAACTCCATTCCATAAATATATATGGGGAGGTAGTAGCTCCAAGTCGGTTTTAGAGTGAAAACTGCAGGAACTTCAAACCGGCACTATGAAACAGACTGAGAAACCAGAGTAAAAGCTTCCGCTGCAACCCGTTCTTTGTGCTAGATGAACGAACGTCTCTGCACATGCTCAGTTATGAGAGTTAAGTGTGTGTGAAAGCCGTCCTTCACCTAGCTTGTTGGGAACACAAAGTTTCTTTTCAGTTGCAAACTCCACTCCATACATATATATGGGGAGGTACTAGCTCCAACTCTGTTTTACAGTGAAAACTGCAGGAACTTCAAACCGGCCCTAGGAAACAGACTGAGAAACCAGAGTAAAAGTTTCTTCTGCAACCCGTTCCATTTGTGCTAGATGAACGAACGTCTCTACACATGCTCAGTTCTGAGTGATAAGTGAGTGTGAAAGCCGTCCTTCAACTATCTTGTTGGGAACACAAAGTTTCTTTTCAGTTGCAAACTCCACTCCATACATATATATGGGGAGGTACTTTATCCAACTCTGTTTTACAGTGAAAACTGTAGGAACTTCCAACCGTCACTAGGAAACAGACTGAGAAACCAGAGTAATAGATTATCATGCAACCCGTTCCCTTTGTGCTAGATGAACGATCGTCTCTCCACATGCTCAGTTCTGAGAGATAAGTGTGTGTGAAAGCCGTACTTCACCTAGCTTGTAGGGAACACAAAGTTCCTTTTCAGTTGCAAACCCCACTCCATACATATATATGGGGAGGTACTAGCTCCAAAACGGTTTTTCAGTGGAAAATGCAGGAACTTCAAACCGGCACCAGGAAACAGACTGAGAAACCAGAGTAAAAGTTTCTCCTGCAACCCGTTCCCTTTGTGCTAGATGAACGAACGTCTCTCCACATGCTCAGTTCAGAGAAATAATTGTGTGTGAAAGCCGTCCTTCACCTAGCTGTTGGGAACACAAAGTTTCTTTTCAGTTGCAAACTCCACTCCATACATATATATGGGGAGGTATTAGCTCAAACTCGGTTTTATAATGAAAACTGCAGGAACATCGTACCGGCACTATGAAACAGACTGAGAAACCAGAGTAAAAGGTTCTCCTGCAACCCGTTCCATTTGTGCTAGATGAACGATCTCTCTCCACATGCTCATTTCAAAGAAATAAGTGTGTGTGAAAGCCGTCCTTTACCTAGCTAGTTGGGAACACAATGTTTCTTTTCAGTTGCAAAGTCCAATCCATACATATATATGTGGAGGTACTAGATCCAACCCGGTTTTACAGTGAAAACTGCAGGAACTTCAAACCGGCACTAGGAAACAGACTGAGAAACCAGTGTAAAAGTTTCTCCTGCAACCCGTTCCATTTGTGCTAGATGAACGAACTTCTCTCCACATGCTCAGTTCTGAGAGATAAGTGTGTGTGAAAGCCGTCCTTCACCTAGCTTGTTTGGAACACAAAGTTTCTTTTCAGTTGCATACTCCACATCTTACACATATATGGGGAGGTACAAGCTCCAACACGGTTTTAAAATGAAAACTGCAGGAACTTCAAACCGGCACTAGGAAACAGACTGAGAAACCAAAGTAAAAGTTTCTCCTGCAACCCGTTCCTTTTGTGCTAGATGAACGATCGTCTCCCCACATGCTCAGTTCAAAGAGATAAGTGTGTGTGAAAGCCGTCCTTCACCAAGCTAGTTGGGAACACAAAGTTTCTTTTCAGTTGCAAACCCCAATCCATACATATATATGGGGAGGTACTAGCTCCAACACGGTTTTTCAGTGAAAAATTCAGGAACTTCAAACCGGCACTAGGAAACAGACTGAGAAACCAGAGTAAAAGTTTCTCCTGCAACCCGTTCCATTTCTGCTAGATGAACGATCGACTATCCACATGCTCAGTTCTGAGAGATAAGTGTGTGTGAAAGCCGTCCTTCACATAACTTGATGGGAACACAAAGTTTCTTCTCAGTTTCAAACCCTACTACATACATATATATTGGGAGGTACTAGCTCCAAATCGGTTTTACAGTGAAAACTGCAGGAACTTCAAACCGGCACTCGGAAACAGACTGAGAACCAGAGTAAAAGTTTCTCCTGCAACCCGTTCCTTTTGTGCCAAATGAACGAACGTTTCTCCACATGCTCAGTTCTGAGAGATAATTGTGTATGAAAGCCGTACTTCACCTAGCTTGTTGGGAACACAAAGTTTCTTTTCAGTTGCAAACTCCACTCCATACATATATATGGGGTGGTACAAGCTCCAACCCGATTTGCAGTGAAAACTGCAGGAACTTCAAACCGGCACTGGGAAACAGACTGTGAAACCAGAGAAAAATTTTCTCCTGCAACCCGTTCCCTTTGTGCTAGATGAACGGACGTCTCTCCACATGCTCAGTTCTGAGAGATAAGTGTGTGTGAAAGCCGTCCTTCACCTAGTTTGTTGGGAACACAAAGTTTCTTTTCAGTTGCAAACTCCAATACAAACATATATATGGGGAGGTACTAGCTCCAACTCTGTTTTATAATGAAAACTGCAGGAACATCCAACCGGCACTAGGAAACAGACTGAGAAACCAGAGTAAAAGATTCTCCTGCAATCCATTCCAATTGTGCTTGCTGAACGATCCTTTCTCCACATGCTCAGTTCTGAGAGATAAGTGTGTGTGAAAGCCGTCCTTCAAATAGCTTGTTGGGAACACAAAGTTTCTTTTCAGTTGCTAACTCCACTCCATACATATACATGGGGAGGCACTAGCTCCAACACGGTTTTTCAGTGAAAAATGCAGGAACTTCAAAGCGGCAGCAGGAAACAGACTGAGAAACCAGAGTAAAAGTTTCTCCTACAACCCGTTCCTTTTGTGCTAGATGAACGAACGTCTCTCCACATGCTGATTTCTGAGAGATAAGTGTGTGTGAAAGCCGTCCTTCACCTAGCTTGTTGGGAACACAAAGTTTCTTTTCAGTTGCAAACTCCACTCCAAACATATATATGGGGAGGTACTAGCTCCAACTCTGTTTTACAGTGAAAACTGCATAACTTCTAACCGGCACTAGGAAACAGACTGAGAAACCAGAGTAAATGTTTCTCCTCCAACCCGTTCCTTTTGTGCTAGATGAACGATCGTCTCTCCACATGCTCATTTCTGAGAGATAAGTGTGTGTGAAAGCCGTCCTTCACCTAGCTTGTTGGGACCACAAAGTTTCATTTAAGTTGCAAACTCCATTCCATACATATATATGGGGAGGTACTAGCTCCAAGTCGGTTTTAGAGTGAAAACTGCAGGAACTTCAAACCGGCACTAGGAAACAGACTGAGAAACCAGAGTTAAAGCTTCCGTGGCAACCCGTTCCTTTGTGCTAGATGAACGAACGTCTCTGCACATGCTCAGTTATGAGAGTTTAGTGTGTGTGAAAGCCGTCCTTCACCTAGCTTGTTGGGAACACAAAGTTTCTTTTCAGTTGCAAACTCCACTCCATACATATATATGGGGAGGTACTAGCTCCAACTCTGTTTTACAGTGAAAACTGCAGGAACTTCAAACCGGCCCTAGGAAACAGACTGAGAAACCAGAGTAAAAGTTTCTTCTGCAACCCGTTCCATTTGTGCTAGATGAACGAACGTCTCTACACATGCTCAGTTCTGAGAGATAAGTGAGTGTGAAAGCCGTCCTTCAACTAGCTTGTTGGGAACACAAAGTTTCTTTTCAGTTGCAAACTCCACTCCATACATATATATGGGGAGGTACTTTATCCAACTCTGTTTTACAGTGAAAACTGTAGGAACTTCCAACCGTCACTAGGAAACAGACTGAGAAACCAGAGTAATAGATTATCATGCAACCCGTTCCCTTTGTGCTAGATGAACGATCGTCTCTCCACATGCTCAGTTCTGAGAGATAAGTGTGTGTGAAAGCCGTACTTCACCTAGCTTGTAGGGAACACAAAGTTCCTTTTCAGTTGCAAACCCCACTCCATACATATATATGGGGAGGTACTAGCTCCAACTCGGTTTTACAGTGAAAACTGCAGAAACTTCAAACCGGCTCTAGGAAACAGACTGAGAAACCTGAGTAAAAGTTTCCCTGCAACCCGTTCCCTTTGTTCTAGATGAACGAACTTCTCTCAACATGCTCATTTCTGAGAGATAAGTGTGTGTGATAGCCGCCCTTCACCTAGCTTGTTGGGAACACAAAGATTCTTTTTAGTTGCAAACTACAATCCATACATATATATGGGGTGGTACTAGCTCCAACTCGGTTTTTCAGTGAAAACTGCAGGAACTTCAAACCGGCACTTGGAAACAGACTGAGAAACCAGAGTAAAAGTTTCCCCTGCAACCCGTTCCCTTTGTGCTAGATGAACAAACGTCTCTCCACATGCTCAGTTCTGAGAGATAAGTGTGTGTGAAAGCCGTCCTTCACCTAGCCTGTTGGGAACACATAGATTCTTTTCAGTTGCAAACTCCACTCCATACATATATATGGGGATGTACTAGCTCCAACACGGTTTTGCAGTGAAAACTGCAGGAACTTCAAACCGGGACTAGGAAACAGACTGAGAAACCAGAGTAAAAGTTTCTCCTGCAACCCGTTCCCTTTGTGCTAGATGAACGAACGTCTCTCCACATGCTCAGTTCTGAGAGATAAGTGTGTGTGAAAGCAGTCCTTTACCTAGCTTGTTGGGAACAAAAAGTTTCTTTTCAGTTGCAAACTCCACTCCATACATATATATGGGGAGGTACTAGCTCCAACTCGGTTTTACAGTGAAAACTGCAGGAACTTCAAAACGGCACTAGGAAACAGACTGAGAAACCAGAGTAAAAGTTTCTCCAGCAAACCATTTCCTTTGTGCTAGATGAACGAACGTCTCTCCACATGCTCAGTTCTGAGAGATATGTGTGTGTGAAAGCCGTCCTTCACCTAGCTTGTTGGGAACAGAAAGTTTCTTTTCAGTTGCAAACTCCACTCCATACATATATATGGGTAGTTACAAGTTCCAACTCGGTTTTACAGTGAAAACTGCAGGGACTTCAAACCGGCAGTAGGAAACACACTGAGAAAACACAGTAAAATTTCTCCTTCAACCCGTTCCCTTTGTGCTAGATGAACGAACGTCTCTCCATATGCTCAGTTCTGAGAGATAAGTGTGTGTAAAGCCGTCCTTCATCAATCTTGTCGGGAACACAAAGTTTCTTTTCAGTTGCAAACTCCACTCCATACATATATATGGGGAGGTACTAGCTCCAACTCTGTTTTACAGTGAAAACTGCAGGAACTTCAAACCGGCCCTAGGAAACAGACTGAGAAACCAGAGTAAAAGTTTCTTCTGCAACCCGTTCCATTTGTGCTAGATGAACGAACGTCTCTACACATGCTCAGTTCTGAGAGATAAGTGAGTGTGAAAGCCGTCCTTCAACTAGCTTGTTGGGAACACAAAGTTTCTTTTCAGTTGCAAACTCCACTCCATACATATATATGGGGAGGTACTTTATCCAACTCTGTTTTACAGTGAAAACTGTAGGAACTTCCAACCGTCACTAGGAAACAGACTGAGAAACCAGAGTAATAGATTATCATGCAACCCGTTCCCTTTGTGCTAGATGAACGATCGTCTCTCCACATGCTCAGTTCTGAGAGATAAGTGTGTGTGAAAGCCGTACTTCACCTAGCTTGTAGGGAACACAAAGTTCCTTTTCAGTTGCAAACCCCACTCCATACATATATATGGGGAGGTACTAGCTCCAACTCGGTTTTACAGTGAAAACTGCAGAAACTTCAAACCGGCTCTAGGAAACAGACTGAGAAACCTGAGTAAAAGTTTCCCTGCAACCCGTTCCCTTTGTTCTAGATGAACGAACTTCTCTCAACATGCTCATTTCTGAGAGATAAGTGTGTGTGATAGCCGCCCTTCACCTAGCTTGTTGGGAACACAAAGATTCTTTTTAGTTGCAAACTACAATCCATACATATATATGGGGTGGTACTAGCTCCAACTCGGTTTTTCAGTGAAAACTGCAGGAACTTCAAACCGGCACTTGGAAACAGACTGAGAAACCAGAGTAAAAGTTTCTTCTGCAACCCGTTCCATTTGTGCTAGATGAACGATCGTCCCTCCACATGCTCAGTTCTGAGAGATAAGTGAGTGTGAAAGCCGTCCTTCACCTAGCTTGTTGGGAACACAAAGTTTCTTTACAGTTGCAAACTCCACTCCATACATATATATGGGGAGGTACTAGCTCCAAAACGGTTTTTCAGTGAAAAATGCAGGAACTTCAAACCGGCACTAGGAAACAGACTGAGAAACCAGAGTAAAAGTTTCTCCTGCAACCCGTTCCCTTTGTGCTAGATGAACGAACGTCTCTCTACATGCTCAGTTCTGAGAGATAAGTGTGTGTGAAAGCCGTCCTTCACCTAGCTTGTTGGGAACACAAAGTTTCTTTTCATTTGCAAACTCCACTCCAAATATATATATGGGGAGGTACTAGCTCCAACTCTGTTTTACAGTGAAAATTGCATGAACATCTAACCGGCACTAGGAAACAGACTGAGAAACCAGAGTAAATGTTTCTCCAGCAACCCGTTCCTTTTGTGCTAGATGAATGATCGTCTCTCCACATGCTCAGTTCTGAGAGATATGTGTGTGTGAAAGCAGTCCTTTACCTAGCTTGTTGGGAACAAAAAGTTTCTTTTCAGTTGCAAACTCCACTCCATACATATATATGGGGAGGTACTAGTTCCAACTCGGTTTTACAGTGAAAACTGCAGGAACTTCAAACCGGCACTAGGAAACAGACTGAGAAACCAGAGTAAAAGTTTCTCATGCAAACCGTTCCCTTTGTGCTAGATGAACGAACGTCTCTCCACATGCTCAGTTCTGAGAGATATGTGTGTGTGAAGCCGTCCTTCACCTAGCTTGTTGGGAACAGAAAGTTTCTTTTCAGTTGCAAACTCCACTCCATACATATATATGGGGAGTTACAAGCTCCAACTCGGTTTTACAGTGAAAACTGCAGGGACTTCAAACCGGCACTAGGAAACACACTGAGAAAACACAGTAAAATTTCTCCTGCAACCCGTTCCCTTTGTGCTAGATGAACGATCGTCTCTCCATATGCTCAGTTCTGAGAGATAAGTGTGTGTAAAGCCGTCCTTCATCAATCTTGTTGGGAACACAAAGTTTCTTTTCAGTTGCAAACTCCACTCCATACATATATATGGGGAGGTACTAGCTCCAACTCGGTTTTACAGTGAAAACTGCAGGAACTTCAAACCGGCACTAGGAAACAGACTGGGAATCCAGAGTAAAACTTTCTCCTGCATACCGTTCCCTTTGTGCTAGATGAACGAACGTCTCTCCACATGCTCAGTTCTGAGAGATAAGTGTGTGTGAAAGCCGTCCTTCACCTAGCTTGTTTGGAACACAAATTTTCTTTTCAGTTGCAAACTCCACTCCATACATATATATGGGGAGGTACTAGCTCCAACACGGTTTTTCAGTGAAAAATGCAGGAACTTCAAACAGGCACTAGGAAACAGACTGAGAAACCAGAGTAAAAGTTTCTCCTGCCACCCGTTCCATTTGTGCTAGATGAACGAACTTCTCTCCACATGCTCAGTTCTGAGAGATAAGTGTGTGTGAAAGCCGTACTTCATCTAGCTTGTTGGGAACACAAAGTTTCTTTTCAGTTGCAAACTCCACTCCATACATATATATAGGGAGGTACTAGCTCCAACTCGGTTTTACAGTGAAAACTGCAGGAATTTCAAACAGGCACAAGGAAACAGACTGGGAAACCAGAGTAAAACTTTCTCCTGCAAACCGTTCCCTTTGTGCTTTATGAACGAATGTCTCTCCACATGCTCAGTTCTGAGAGATATGTGTGTGTGAAAGCCGTCCTTCAACTAGCTTGTTTGGAACACAAAGTTTCTTTTCAGTTGCATACTCCACTCCTTACATATATATGGGGAGGTACTAGCTCCAACACGGTTTTACAGTGAAAACTGCAGGAACGTCAAACCGGCACTAGGAAACAGACTGAGAAAACAAAGTAAAAGTTTCTCCTGCAACCCGTTCCTCTTGTGCTTGATGAACGATCGTCTCTCCACATGCTCAGTTCAAAGAGATAAGTGTGTGTGAAACCCGTCCTTCACCAAGCTAGTTGGGAACACAAAGTTTCTTTTCAGTTGCAAACTCCAATCCATACATATATATGGGGAGGTACTAGCTCCAACACGTTTTTTCAGTGAAAAATGCAGGAACTTCAAACCGGCACTAGGAAACAGACTGAGAAAGCAGAGTAAAAGTTTCTCCTGCAACCCGTTCCATTTGTGCTAGATGAACGATCGACTATCCACATGCTCAGTTCTGAGAGATAAGTGTGTGTGAAAGCCGTCCTTCACCTAACTTGTTGGGAACACAAAGTTTCTTTTCAGTTTCAAACCCCACTACATACATATATATTGGGATGTACTAGCTCCAAATCGGTTTTACAGTGAAAACTGCAGGAACTTCAATCCAGCACTCGGAAACAGACTGAGAACCAGAGTAAAAGTTTCTCCTGCAACCCGTTCTTTTTGTGCCAAATGAACGAACGTTTCTCCACATGCTAAGTTCTGAGAGATAATTGTGTATGAAAGCCGTACTTCACCTAGCTTGTTGGGAACACAAAGTTTCTTTTCAGTTGCAAACTCCACTCCATACATATATATGGGGAGGTACTAGCTCCAACCCGATTTTACAGTGATAACTGCAGGAACTTCAAACCGGCACTGGGAAACAGACTGAGAAACCAGAGAAAAATTTTCTCCTGCAACCCGTTCCCTTTGTGCTAGATGAACGGACTTCTCTCCACATGCTCAGTTCTGAGAGATAAGTGTGTGTGAAAGCCGTCCTTCACCTAGTTTGTTGGGAACACAAAGTTTCTTTTCAGTTGCAAACTCAACTCCAAACATATATATGGGGAGGTACTAGCTCCAACTCGATTTTATAATGAAAACTGCAGGAACATTAAAACCGGCACTTGGAAACAGACTGAGAAACCAGAGTAAAAGATTCTCCTGCAACCTGTTCCAATTGTGCTAGCTGAACGATCGTCTCTCCACATGCTCAATTCTGAGAGATTAGTGTGTGTGAAAGCCGTCCTTCAACTAGCTTGTTGGGAACACAAAGTTTCTTTTCAGTTGCTAACTCCACTCCATACATATATATGGGGAGGTACTAGCTCCAACACGGTTTTTCAGTGAAAAATGCAGGAACTTCAAACCGGCACTAGGAAACAGACTGAGAAAACAGAGTAAAAGTTTCTCCTGCCACCCGTTCCCCTTGTGCTAGATGAACGAACGTCTCTCCACATGCTCAGTTCTGAGAGATAAGTGTGTGTGAAAGCCGTCCTTCACCTAGCTTGTTGGGAACACAAAGTTTCTTTTCAGTTGCAAACCCCAATCCATACATATATATGGGGAGGTACAAGCTCCAACTCGGTTTTTCAGTGAAAACTGCAGGAACTTCATACCGGCACTAGGAAACAGACTGAGAAACCAGAGTAAAGGTTTCTTCTGCAACCGGTTCCCTTTTTGATAGATGAACGAACGTCTCTGACATGCTCAGTTCTGAAAGTTAAGTGTGTGTGAAAGCAGTATTTTACCTAGCTTGTTGGGAACAAAAAGTTTCCTTTCAGTTGCCAACTCCACTCCATACATATATATGGGGAGGTACTAGATCCAACTCGGTTTTACAGCGAAAACTGCAGGAACTTCATACCGGCACTAGGAAAGAGACAGAAAAACCAGAGTAAAAGTCCTCCTGCAACCCGTTCCCTTTGTGCTAGATGAACGAACGTCTCTCCACATGCTCAGTTCTGAGCGATAAATGTCTCTGAAAGCCGTCCTTCACCTAGCTTGTTGGGAACACAAAGTTTCTTTTCATTTGCAAATTCCAATGCATACATATATATGGGGATGTACAAGCTCCAACACGGTTTTTCAGTGAAAAATGCAGGAACTTCAAAGCGGCACCAGGAAACAGACTGAGAAACCAGAGTAAAAGATTCTCCTACAACCCGTTCCCTTTGTGCTATATGAACGAACGTCTCTCCACATGCTGATTTCTGAGAGAAAAGTGTGTGTGAAAGCCGTCCTTCACCTAGCTTGTTGGGAACACAAGGTTTCTTTTCAGTTGCAAACTCCACTCCAAACATATATATGGGGAGGTACTAGCTCCAACTCTGTTTTACAGTGAAAACTGCATGAACTTCTAACCGGCACAAGGAAAAAGACTGAGAAACCAGAGTAAAAGTTTCCCCTGCAACCCGTTCCTTTTGTGCTACATGAACGATCGTCTCTCCACATGCTCATTTCTGAGAGATAAGTTTGTGTGAAAGCCGTCCTTCACCTAGCTTGTTGGGAACACAAAGTTTCTTTTCAGTTGCAAACTGCACTCCATACATATATATGGGGTGGTAGAAGCTCCAAGTCGGTTTTAGAGTGAAAAATGCAGGAACTTCAAACCGGCACTAGGAAACAGAATGAGAAACCAGTGTAAAAGTTTCTCCTGCAAACCGTTCCCTTAGTGCTAGATGAACGAAAGTCTCTCCACATGCTCAGTTCTGAGAGATAAGTGTGTGTGAAAACCGTACTTCACTTAGCTTGTATGGAACACAAAGTTTCTTTTCAGTTGCAAACCCCACTCCATACATATATATGGGGAGGTACTAGCTCCAACTCGGTTTTACAGTGAAAACTGCAGAAACTTCAAACCGGCTCTAGGAAATAGACTGAGAAACCAGAGTAAAAGTTTCTCCTGCAACCCGTTCCCTTTGTGCTAGATGAACGAACTTCTCTCCACATGCTCATTTCTGAGAGATAAGTGTGTGTAAAGCCGTCCTTCATCAATCTTGTTGGGAACACAAAGTTTCTTTTCAGTTGCAAACTCCACTGCATATATATATATGGGGAGGTACTAGCTCCAACTCGGTTTTACAGTGTAAACTGCAGGAACTTCAAACCGGCACTAGGAAACAGACTGAGAAACCAGAGTAATAGTTTCTTCTGCAACCCGTTCCATTTGTGCTAGATGAACGATCGTCCCTCCACATGCTCAGTTCTGAGAGATAAGTGAGTGTGAAAGCCGTCCTTCACCTAGCTTGTTGGGAACACAAAGTTTCTTTTCAGTTGCAATCTCCACTCCATACATATATATGGGGAGGTACTAGCTCCAACACGGTTTTTCAGTGAAAAATGCAGGAACTTCAAACCGGCACCAGGAAACAGACTGAGAAACCAGAGTAAAAGTTTCTCCTGCAACCCGTTCCCTTTGTGCTAGATGAACGAACGTCTCTCTACATGCTCAGTTCTGAGAGATAAGTGTGTTTGAAAGCCGTCCTTCACCTAGCTTGTTGGGAACACAAAGTTTCTTTTCAGTTGCAACCTCCACTCCATACATATATATGGGGAGTTACAAGCTCCAACTCGGTTTTACAGTGAAAACTGCAGGGACTTCTAACCGGCACTAGGAAACACACTGAGAAAACACAGTAAAATTTCTCCTGCAACCCGTTCCTTTTGTGCTAGATGAACGAACGTCTCTCCATATGCTCAGTTCTGAGAGATAAGTGTGTGTAAAGCCGTCCTTCATCAATCTTGTTGGGAACACAAAGTTTCTTTTCATTTGCAAACTGCACTCCATACATATATATGGGGTGGTAGAAGCTCCAAGTCGGTTAGAGTGAAAAATGCAGGAACTTCAAACCGGCACTAGGAAACAGACTGAGAAACCAGAGTAAAATTTCCGCTGCAACCCGTTCCATTTTGCTAGATGAAAGAACGTCTCTGCACATGCTCAGTTATGAGAGTTAAGTGTGTGTGAAAGCCGTCCTTCACATAGATTGTTGGGAACACAAAGTTTCTTTTCAGTTGCAAACTCCACTCCATACATATATATGGGGAGGTACTAGCTCCAACACGGTTTTACAGTGAAAACTGCAGGAACTTCAAACCGGCACTAAGAAACAGAATGAGAAACCAGTGTAAAAGTTTCTCCTGCAAACCGTTCCCTTAGTGCTAGATGAACGAAAGTCTTTCCACATGCTCAGTTCTGAGAGATAAGTGTGTGTGAAAGCCGTACTTCACTTAGCTTGTATGGAACACAAAGTTTCTTTTCAGTTGCAAACCCCACTCCATACATATATATGGGGAGGTACTAGCTCCAACTCGGTTTTACAGTGAAAACTGCAGAAACTTCAAACCGGCTCTAGGAAATAGACTGAGAAACCAGAGTAAAAGTTTCTCCTGCAACCCGTTCCCTTTGTGCTAGATGAACGAACTTCTCTCCACATGCTCATTTCTGAGAGATAAGTGTGTGTAAAGCCGTCCTTCATCAATCTTGTTGGGAACACAAAGTTTCTTTTCAGTTGCAAACTCCACTGCATATATATATATGGGGAGGTACTAGCTCCAACTCGGTTTTACAGTGTAAACTGCAGGAACTTCAAACCGGCACTAGGAAACAGACTGAGAAACCAGAGTAAAAGTTTCTTCTGCAACCCGTTCCATTTGTGCTAGATGAACGATCGTCCCTCCACATGCTCAGTTCTGAGAGATAAGTGAGTGTGAAAGCCGTCCTTCACCTAGCTTGTTGGGAACACAAAGTTTCTTTTCAGTTGCAATCTCCACTCCATACATATATATGGGGAGGTACTAGCTCCAACACGGTTTTTCAGTGAAAAATGCAGGAACTTCAAACCGGCACCAGGAAACAGACTGAGAAACCAGAGTAAAAGTTTCTCCTGCAACCCGTTCCCTTTGTGCTAGATGAACGAACGTCTCTCTACATGCTCAGTTCTGAGAGATAAGTGTGTTTGAAAGCCGTCCTTCACCTAGCTTGTTGGGAACACAAAGTTTCTTTTCAGTTGCAACCTCCACTCCATACATATATATGGGGAGTTACAAGCTCCAACTCGGTTTTACAGTGAAAACTGCAGGGACTTCTATCCGGCACTAGGAAACACACTGAGAAAACACAGTAAAATTTCTCCTGCAACCCGTTCCTTTTGTGCTAGATGAACGAACGTCTCTCCATATGCTCAGTTCTGAGAGATAAGTGTGTGTAAAGCCGTCCTTCATCAATCTTGTTGGGAACACAAAGTTTCTTTTAAGTTGCAAACTCCACTCCATACATATATATGGGGAGGTACCAGTTCCAACTCGGTTTTACAGTGAAAACTGCAGGAACTTCAAACCGGCACTAGGAAACAGACTGAGAAACCAGAGTAAAAGTTTCTTCTGCAACCCGTTCCATTTGTGCTAGATGAACGATCGTCCCTCCATATGCTCAGTTCTGAGAGATAAGTGAGTGTGAAAGCCGTCCTTCACCTAGCTTGTTGGGAACACAAAGTTTCTTTTCAGTTGCAAACTCCACTCCATACATATATATGGGGAGGTACTAGCTCCAACTCGGGTTTACAGTGAAAACTGCAGGAACTTCAAACCGGCACTAGGAAAAAGAATGAGAAACCAGAGTAATAGATTATCATGCAACCCGTTCCATTTGTGCTAGATGAACGATCGTCTCTCCACATGCTTAGTTCTGAGAGATAAGTGTGTGTGAAAGCCGTACTTCACCTAGCTTGTAGGGAACACAAAGTTTCTTTTCAGTTGCAAACCCCACTCCATACATATATATGGGGAGGTACTAGCTCCAACTCGGTTTTACAGTGACAACTGCAGAAACTTCAAACCGGCTCTAGGAAACAGCCTGAGAAACCAGAGTAAAAGTTTCTCCTGCAACCCGTTCCCTTTGTGCTAGATGAACGAACTTCTCTCCACATGCTCATTTCTGAGAGATAAGTGTGTGTGAAAGCCGTCCTTCACCTAGCTTGTTGGGAACACAAAGTTTCTTTTTAGTTGCAAACTCCAATCCATACATATATATGGGGTGGTAATAGCTCCAACTCGGTTTTTCAGTGAAAACTGCAGGAACTTCAAACCGACACTTAGAAACAGACTGAGAAACCAGAGTAAAAGTTTCCCCTGCAACCCGTTCCCTTTGTGCTAGATGAACAAACTTCTCTCCACATGCTCAGTTCTGAGAGATACGTGTGTGTGAAAGCCGTCCTTCAACTAGCTTGTTGGGAACACATAGATTCTTTTCAGTTGCAAACTCCACTCCATACATATATATGGGGAGGTTCTAGCTCCAACACGGTTTTACAGTGAAAACTGCAGGAACTTCAAACCGGGACTAGGAAACAGACTGAGAAACCAGAGTAAAAGGTTCTCCTGCAACCCGTTCCCTTTGTGCTAGATGAACGAAATTTTCTCCACATGCTCAGTTCCGAGATATAAGTTTGTGTGAAAGCCGTCCTTCACATAGCTTGTTGGGAACACAAAGTTTCTTTTCAGTTGCCAACTCCACTCCATACATATATATGGGGAGGTACTAGCTCCAACACGGTTTTCCAGTGAAAAATGCAGGAACTTCAAACCGGCACCAGGAAACAGACTGAGAAACCAGAGTAAAAGTTTCTCCTGCAACCCGTTCCATTTGTGCTTGATGAACGAACGTCTCTCCACATGCTCAGTTCTGAGAGATAAGTGTGTGTGAAAGCCGTCCTTCACCTAGCTTGTTGGGAACACAAAGTTTCTTTTCAGTTGCAAACCCCACTCCAAAAATATATATGGGGAGGTACTAGCTCCAAGTCTGGTTTACAGTGAAAACTGCAGGAACTTCAAACCGGCACTAGGAAACAGACTGAGAAAACACAGTAAAAGTTTCTCCTGCAACCCGTTCCATTTGTGCTAGATGAACGATCTTCTCTCCACATGCTCAGTTCTGAGAGATAATTGTGTGTGAATGCCGCCCTTCAACTAGCTTGTTGGGAACACAAAGTTCATTTTCAGTTTCAAACCCTTTCCATACATATATATGGGGAAGTACTAGCTGCAACTCGGTTTTACAGTGAAAACAGAAGGAACTTCAAACCAGCACTAGGAAACAGACTGAGAAACCAGAGTAAAAGTTTCTCCTGCAACCCGTTCCATTTGTGCTTGATGAACGAACTTCTCTCCACATGCTCAGTTCTGAGAGATAAGTGTGTGTGAAAGCCGTGCTTCACCTAGCTTGTTGGGAACACAAAGTTTCTTTTCAGTTGCAAACTCCTCTCCATACATATATATGGGGAGGTACTAGCTCCAACACGGTTTTTCAGTGAAAAATGCAGGAACTTCAAACCGGCACCAGGAAACAGACTGAGAAACCAGAGTAAAAGTTTCTCCTGCAACCCGTTCCCTTTGTGCTAGATGAACGAACGTCTCTCTACATGCTCAGTTCTGAGAGATACGTGTGTGTGAAAGCCGTCCTTCAACTAGCTTGTTGGGAACACATAGATTCTTTTCAGTTGCAAACTCCACTCCATACATATATATGGGGAGGTTCTAGCTCCAACACGGTTTTACAGTGAAAACTGCAGGAACTTCAAACCGGGACTAGGAAACAGACTGAGAAACCAGAGTAAAAGTTTCCCCTGCAACCCGTTCCCTTTGTGCTAGATGAACAAACTTCTCTCCACATGCTCAGTTCTGAGAGATACGTGTGTGTGAAAGCCGTCCTTCAACTAGCTTGTTGGGAACACATAGATTCTTTTCAGTTGCAAACTCCAATCCATACATATATATGGGGTGGTAATAGCTCCAACTCGGTTTTTCAGTGAAAACTGCAGGAACTTCAAACCGACACTTAGAAACAGACTGAGAAACCAGAGTAAAAGTTTCCCCTGCAACCCGTTCCCTTTGTGCTAGATGAACAAACTTCTCTCCACATGCTCAGTTCTGAGAGATACGTGTGTGTGAAAGCCGTCCTTCAACTAGCTTGTTGGGAACACATAGATTCTTTTCAGTTGCAAACTCCACTCCATACATATATATGGGGAGGTTCTAGCTCCAACACGGTTTTACAGTGAAAACTGCAGGAACTTCAAACCGGGACTAGGAAACAGACTGAGAAACCAGAGTAAAAGGTTCTCCTGCAACCCGTTCCCTTTGTGCTAGATGAACGAAATTTTCTCCACATGCTCAGTTCCGAGATATAAGTTTGTGTGAAAGCCGTCCTTCACATAGCTTGTTGGGAACACAAAGTTTCTTTTCAGTTGCCAACTCCACTCCATACATATATATGGGGAGGTACTAGCTCCAACACGGTTTTCCAGTGAAAAATGCAGGAACTTCAAACCGGCACCAGGAAACAGACTGAGAAACCAGAGTAAAAGTTTCTCCTGCAACCCGTTCCATTTGTGCTTGATGAACGAACGTCTCTCCACATGCTCAGTTCTGAGAGATAAGTGTGTGTGAAAGCCGTCCTTCACCTAGCTTGTTGGGAACACAAAGTTTCTTTTCAGTTGCAAACCCCACTCCAAAAATATATATGGGGAGGTACTAGCTCCAAGTCTGGTTTACAGTGAAAACTGCAGGAACTTCAAACCGGCACTAGGAAACAGACTGAGAAAACACAGTAAAAGTTTCTCCTGCAACCCGTTCCATTTGTGCTAGATGAACGATCTTCTCTCCACATGCTCAGTTCTGAGAGATAATTGTGTGTGAATGCCGCCCTTCAACTAGCTTGTTGGGAACACAAAGTTCATTTTCAGTTTCAAACCCTTTCCATACATATATATGGGGAAGTACTAGCTGCAACTCGGTTTTACAGTGAAAACAGAAGGAACTTCAAACCAGCACTAGGAAACAGACTGAGAAACCAGAGTAAAAGTTTCTCCTGCAACCCGTTCCATTTGTGCTTGATGAACGAACTTCTCTCCACATGCTCAGTTCTGAGAGATAAGTGTGTGTGAAAGCCGTGCTTCACCTAGCTTGTTGGGAACACAAAGTTTCTTTTCAGTTGCAAACTCCTCTCCATACATATATATGGGGAGGTACTAGCTCCAACACGAATTTACAGTGAAAACTGCAGGAATTTCAAACCGGTACTAGGAAACAGACTGAGAAACCAGAGTAAAAGTTTCTCCTGCAACCCGTTCCATTTGTGCTAGATGAACGAACGTCTCTCCACATGCTCAGTTCTGAGAGATATGTGCGTGTGAAAGCCGTCCTTCACCTAGCTTGTTGGGAACAGAAAGTTTCTTTTCAGTTGCAACCTCCACTCCATACATATATATGGGGAGTTACAAGCTCCAACTCGGTTTTACAGTGTAAACTGCAGGAACTTCAAACCGGCACTAGGAAACAGACTGAGAAACCAGAGTAAAAGTTTCTTCTGCAACCCGTTCCATTTGTGCTAGATGAACGATCGTCCCTCCACATGCTCAGTTCTGAGAGATAAGTGAGTGTGAAAGCCGTCCTTCACCTAGCTTGTTGGGAACACAAAGTTACTTTTCAGTTGCAATCTCCACTCCATACATATATATGGGGAGGTACTAGCTCCAACACGGTTTTTCAGTGAAAAATGCAGGAACTTCAAACCGGCACCAGGAAACAGACTGAGAAACCAGAGTAAAAGTTTCTCCTGCAACCCGTTCCCTTTGTGCTAGATGAACGAACGTCTCTCTACATGCTCAGTTCTGAGAGATAAGTGTGTTTGAAAGCCGTCCTTCACCTAGCTTGTTGGGAACACAAAGTTTCTTTTCAGTTGCAACCTCCAATCCATACATATATATGGGGAGTTACAAGCTCCAACTCGGTTTTACAGTGAAAACTGCAGGGACTTCTAACCGGCACTAGGAAACACACTGAGAAAACACAGTAAAATTTCTCCTGCAACCCGTTCCTTTTGTGCTAGATGAACGAACGTCTCTCCATATGCTCAGTTCTGAGAGATAAGTGTGTGTAAAGCCGTCCTTCATCAATCTTGTTGGGAACACAAAGTTTCTTTTAAGTTGCAAACTCCACTCCATACATATATATGGGGAGGTACTAGTTCCAACTCGGTTTTACAGTGAAAACTGCAGGAACTTCAAACCGGCACTAGGAAACAGACTGAGTAACCAGAGTAAAAGTTTCTTCTGCAACCCGTTCCATTTGTGCTAGATGAACGATCGTCCCTCCATATGCTCAGTTCTGAGAGATAAGTGAGTGTGAAAGCCGTCCTTCACCTAGCTTGTTGGGAACACAAAGTTTCTTTTCAGTTGCAAACTCCACTCCATACATATATATGGGGAGGTACTAGCTCCAACTCGGGTTTACAGTGAAAACTGCAGGAACTTCAAACCGGCACTAGGAAAAAGAATGAGAAACCAGAGTAATAGATTATCATGCAACCCGTTCCATTTGTGCTAGATGAACGATCGTCTCTCCACATGCTTAGTTCTGAGAGATAAGTGTGTGTGAAAGCCGTACTTCACCTAGCTTGTAGGGAACACAAAGTTTCTTTTCAGTTGCAAACCCCACTCCATACATATATATGGGGAGGTACTAGCTCCAACTCGGTTTTACAGTGACAACTGCAGAAACTTCAAACCGGCTCTAGGAAACAGCCTGAGAAACCAGAGTAAAAGTTTCTCCTGCAACCCGTTCCCTTTGTGCTAGATGAACGAACTTCTCACCACATGTTCATTTCTGAGAGATAAGTGTGTGTGAAAGCCGTCCTTCACCTAGCTTGTTGGGAACACAAAGTTTCTTTTTAGTTGCAAACTCCAATCCATACATATATATGGGGTGGTAATAGCTCCAACTCGGTTTTTCAGTGAAAACTGCAGGAACTTCAAACCGGCACTTGGAAACAGACTGAGAAACCAGAGTAAAAGTTTCCCCTGCAACCCGTTCCCTTTGTGCTAGATGAACAAACTTCTCTCCACATGCTCAGTTCTGAGAGATACGTGTGTGTGAAAGCCGTCCTTCAACTAGCTTGTTGGGAACACATAGATTCTTTTCAGTTGCAAACTCCACTCCATACATATATATGGGGAGGTACTAGCTCCAACACGGTTTTACAGTGAAAACTGCAGGAACTTCAAACCGGGACTAGGAAACAGACTGAGAAACCAGAGTAAAAGGTTCTCCTGCAACCCGTTCCCTTTGTGCTAGATGAACGAAATTTTCTCCACATGCTCAGTTCCGAGATATAAGTTTGTGTGAAAGCCGTCCTTCACATAGCTTGTTGGGAACACAAAGTTTCTTTTCAGTTGCCAACTCCACTCCATACATATATATGGGGAGGTACTAGCTCCAACACGGTTTTCCAGTGAAAAATGCAGGAACTTCAAACCGGCACCAGGAAACAGACTGAGAAACCAGAGTAAAAGTTTCTCCTGCAACCCGTTCCATTTGTGCTTGATGAACGAACGTCTCTCCACATGCTCAGTTCTGAGAGATAAGTGTGTGTGAAAGCCGTCCTTCACCTAGCTTGTTGGGAACACAAAGTTTCTTTTCAGTTGCAAACCCCACTCCAAAAATATATATGGGGAGGTACTAGCTCCAAATCTGGTTTACAGTGAAAACTGCAGGAACTTCAAACCGGCACTAGGAAACAGACTGAGAAAACACAGTAAAAGTTTCTCCTGCAACCCGTTCCATTTGTGCTAGATGAACGATCTTCTCTCCACATGCTCAGTTCTGAGAGATAAGTGTGTGTGAAAGCCGTGCTTCACCTAGCTTGTTGGGAACACAAAGTTTCTTTTCAGTTGCAAACTCCTCTCCATACATATATATGGGGAGGTACTAGCTCCAACACGCATTTACAGTGAAAACTGCAGGAATTTCAAACCGGTACTAGGAAACAGACTGAGAAACCAGAGTAAAAGTTTCTCCTGCAACCCGTTCCATTTGTGCTAGATGAACGAACGTCTCTCCACATGCTCAGTTCTGAGAGATATGTGCGTGTGAAAGCCGTCCTTCACCTAGCTTGTTGGGAACAGAAAGTTTCTTTTCAGTTGCAACCTCCACTCCATACATATATATGGGGAGTTACAAGCTCCAACTCGGTTTTACAGTGAAAACTGCAGGGACTTCTAACCGGCACTAGGAAACACACTGAGAAAACACAGTAAAATTTCTCCTGCAACCCGTTCCTTTTGTGCTAGATGAACGAACGTCTCTCCATATGCTCAGTTCTGAGAGATAAGTGTGTGTAAAGCCGTCCTTCATCAATCTTGTTGGGAACACAAAGTTTCTTTTCATTTGCAAACTGCACTCCATACATATATATGGGGTGGTAGAAGCTCCAAGTCGGTTAGAGTGAAAAATGCAGGAACTTCAAACCGGCACTAGGAAACAGACTGAGAAACCAGAGTAAAATTTCCGCTGCAACCCGTTCCATTTTGCTAGATGAAAGAACGTCTCTGCACATGCTCAGTTATGAGAGTTAAGTGTGTGTGAAAGCCGTCCTTCACATAGATTGTTGGGAACACAAAGTTTCTTTTCAGTTGCAAACTCCACTCCATACATATATATGGGGAGGTACTAGCTCCAACACGGTTTTACAGTGAAAACTGCAGGAACTTCAAACCGGCACTAGGAAACAGAATGAGAAACCAGTGTAAAAGTTTCTCCTGCAAACCGTTCCCTTAGTGCTAGATGAACGAAAGTCTTTCCACATGCTCAGTTCTGAGAGATAAGTGTGTGTGAAAGCCGTACTTCACTTAGCTTGTATGGAACACAAAGTTTCTTTTCAGTTGCAAACCCCACTCCATACATATATATGGGGAGGTACTAGCTCCAACTCGGTTTTACAGTGAAAACTGCAGAAACTTCAAACCGGCTCTAGGAAATAGACTGAGAAACCAGAGTAAAAGTTTCTCCTGCAACCCGTTCCCTTTGTGCTAGATGAACGAACTTCTCTCCACATGCTCATTTCTGAGAGATAAGTGTGTGTAAAGCCGTCCTTCATCAATCTTGTTGGGAACACAAAGTTTCTTTTCAGTTGCAAACTCCACTGCATATATATATATGGGGAGGTACTAGCTCCAACTCGGTTTTACAGTGTAAACTGCAGGAACTTCAAACCGGCACTAGGAAACAGACTGAGAAACCAGAGTAAAAGTTTCTTCTGCAACCCGTTCCATTTGTGCTAGATGAACGATCGTCCCTCCACATGCTCAGTTCTGAGAGATAAGTGAGTGTGAAAGCCGTCCTTCACCTAGCTTGTTGGGAACACAAAGTTTCTTTTCAGTTGCAATCTCCACTCCATACATATATATGGGGAGGTACTAGCTCCAACACGGTTTTTCAGTGAAAAATGCAGGAACTTCAAACCGGCACCAGGAAACAGACTGAGAAACCAGAGTAAAAGTTTCTCCTGCAACCCGTTCCCTTTGTGCTAGATGAACGAACGTCTCTCTACATGCTCAGTTCTGAGAGATAAGTGTGTTTGAAAGCCGTCCTTCACCTAGCTTGTTGGGAACACAAAGTTTCTTTTCAGTTGCAACCTCCACTCCATACATATATATGGGGAGTTACAAGCTCCAACTCGGTTTTACAGTGAAAACTGCAGGGACTTCTATCCGGCACTAGGAAACAAACTGAGAAAACACAGTAAAATTTCTCCTGCAACCCGTTCCTTTTGTGCTAGATGAACGAACGTCTCTCCATATGCTCAGTTCTGAGAGATAAGTGTGTGTAAAGCCGTCCTTCATCAATCTTGTTGGGAACACAAAGTTTCTTTTAAGTTGCAAACTCCACTCCATACATATATATGGGGAGGTACCAGTTCCAACTCGGTTTTACAGTGAAAACTGCAGGAACTTCAAACCGGCACTAGGAAACAGACTGAGAAACCAGAGTAAAAGTTTCTTCTGCAACCCGTTCCATTTGTGCTAGATGAACGATCGTCCCTCCATATGCTCAGTTCTGAGAGATAAGTGAGTGTGAAAGCCGTCCTTCACCTAGCTTGTTGGGAACACAAAGTTTCTTTTCAGTTGCAAACTCCACTCCATACATATATATGGGGAGGTACTAGCTCCAACTCGGGTTTACAGTGAAAACTGCAGGAACTTCAAACCGGCACTAGGAAAAAGAATGAGAAACCAGAGTAATAGATTATCATGCAACCCGTTCCATTTGTGCTAGATGAACGATCGTCTCTCCACATGCTTAGTTCTGAGAGATAAGTGTGTGTGAAAGCCGTACTTCACCTAGCTTGTAGGGAACACAAAGTTTCTTTTCAGTTGCAAACCCCACTCCATACATATATATGGGGAGGTACTAGCTCCAACTCGGTTTTACAGTGACAACTGCAGAAACTTCAAACCGGCTCTAGGAAACAGCCTGAGAAACCAGAGTAAAAGTTTCTCCTGCAACCCGTTCCCTTTGTGCTAGATGAACGAACTTCTCTCCACATGCTCATTTCTGAGAGATAAGTGTGTGTGAAAGCCGTCCTTCACCTAGCTTGTTGGGAACACAAAGTTTCTTTTTAGTTGCAAACTCCAATCCATACATATATATGGGGTGGTAATAGCTCCAACTCGGTTTTTCAGTGAAAACTGCAGGAACTTCAAACCGACACTTGGAAACAGACTGAGAAACCAGAGTAAAAGTTTCCCCTGCAACCCGTTCCCTTTGTGCTAGATGAACAAACTTCTCTCCACATGGTCAGTTCTGAGAGATACGTGTGTGTGAAAGCCGTCCTTCAACTAGCTTGTTGGGAACACATAGATTCTTTTCAGTTGCAAACTCCACTCCATACATATATATGGGGAGGTTCTAGCTCCAACACGGTTTTACAGTGAAAACTGCAGGAACTTCAAACCGGGACTAGGAAACAGACTGAGAAACCAGAGTAAAAGTTTCTCCTGCAACCCGTTCCCTTTGTGCTAGATGAACGAACTTCTCTCCACATGCTCATTTCTGAGAGATAAGTGTGTGTAAAGCCGTCCTTCATCAATCTTGTTGGGAACACAAAGTTTCTTTTCAGTTGCAAACTCCACTGCATATATATATATGGGGAGGTACTAGCTCCAACTCGGTTTTACAGTGTAAACTGCAGGAACTTCAAACCGGCACTAGGAAACAGACTGAGAAACCAGAGTAAAAGTTTCTTCTGCAACCCGTTCCATTTGTGCTAGATGAACGATCGTCCCTCCACATGCTCAGTTCTGAGAGATAAGTGAGTGTGAAAGCCGTCCTTCACCTAGCTTGTTGGGAACACAAAGTTTCTTTTCAGTTGCAATCTCCACTCCATACATATATATGGGGAGGTACTAGCTCCAACACGGTTTTTCAGTGAAAAATGCAGGAACTTCAAACCGGCACCAGGAAACAGACTGAGAAACCAGAGTAAAAGTTTCTCCTGCAACCCGTTCCCTTTGTGCTAGATGAACGAACGTCTCTCTACATGCTCAGTTCTGAGAGATAAGTGTGTTTGAAAGCCGTCCTTCACCTAGCTTGTTGGGAACACAAAGTTTCTTTTCAGTTGCAACCTCCACTCCATACATATATATGGGGAGTTACAAGCTCCAACTCGGTTTTACAGTGAAAACTGCAGGGACTTCTATCCGGCACTAGGAAACAAACTGAGAAAACACAGTAAAATTTCTCCTGCAACCCGTTCCTTTTGTGCTAGATGAACGAACGTCTCTCCATATGCTCAGTTCTGAGAGATAAGTGTGTTTAAAGCCGTCCTTCATCAATCTTGTTGGGAACACAAAGTTTCTTTTAAGTTGCAAACTCCACTCCATACATATATATGGGGAGGTACCAGTTCCAACTCGGTTTTACAGTGAAAACTGCAGGAACTTCAAACCGGCACTAGGAAACAGACTGAGAAACCAGAGTAAAAGTTTCTTCTGCAACCCGTTCCATTTGTGCTAGATGAACGATCGTCCCTCCATATGCTCAGTTCTGAGAGATAAGTGAGTGTGAAAGCCGTCCTTCACCTAGCTTGTTGGGAACACAAAGTTTCTTTTCAGTTGCAAACTCCACTCCATACATATATATGGGGAGGTACTAGCTCCAACTCGGGTTTACAGTGAAAACTGCAGGAACTTCAAACCGGCACTAGGAAAAAGAATGAGAAACCAGAGTAATAGATTATCATGCAACCCGTTCCATTTGTGCTAGATGAACGATCGTCTCTCCACATGCTTAGTTCTGAGAGATAAGTGTGTGTGAAAGCCGTACTTCACCTAGCTTGTAGGGAACACAAAGTTTCTTTTCAGTTGCAAACCCCACTCCATACATATATATGGGGAGGTACTAGCTCCAACTCGGTTTTACAGTGACAACTGCAGAAACTTCAAACCGGCTCTAGGAAACAGCCTGAGAAACCAGAGTAAAAGTTTCTCCTGCAACCCGTTCCCTTTGTGCTAGATGAACGAACTTCTCTCCACATGCTCATTTCTGAGAGATAAGTGTGTGTGAAAGCCGTCCTTCACCTAGCTTGTTGGGAACACAAAGTTTCTTTTTAGTTGCAAACTCCAATCCATACATATATATGGGGTGGTAATAGCTCCAACTCGGTTTTTCAGTGAAAACTGCAGGAACTTCAAACCGACACTTGGAAACAGACTGAGAAACCAGAGTAAAAGTTTCCCCTGCAACCCGTTCCCTTTGTGCTAGATGAACAAACTTCTCTCCACATGGTCAGTTCTGAGAGATACGTGTGTGTGAAAGCCGTCCTTCAACTAGCTTGTTGGGAACACATAGATTCTTTTCAGTTGCAAACTCCACTCCATACATATATATGGGGAGGTTCTAGCTCCAACACGGTTTTACAGTGAAAACTGCAGGAACTTCAAACCGGGACTAGGAAACAGACTGAGAAACCAGAGTAAAAGTTTCTCCTGCAACCCGTTCCCTTTGTGCTAGATGAACGAAATTTTCTCCACATGCTCAGTTCCGAGATATAAGTTTGTGTGAAAGCCGTCCTTCACATAGCTTGTTGGGAACACAAAGTTTCTTTTCAGTTGCCAACTCCACTCCATACATATATATGGGGAGGTACTAGCTCCAACACGGTTTTCCAGTGAAAAATGCAGGAACTTCAAACCGGCACCAGGAAACAGACTGAGAAACCAGAGTAAAAGTTTCTCCTGCAACCCGTTCCATTTGTGCTTGATGAACGAACGTCTCTCCACATGCTCAGTTCTGAGAGATAAGTGTGTGTGAAAGCCGTCCTTCACCTAGCTTGTTGGGAACACAAAGTTTCTTTTCAGTTGCAAACCCCACTCCAAAAATATATATGGGGAGGTACTAGCTCCAAGTCTGGTTTACAGTGAAAACTGCAGGAACTTCAAACCGGCACTAGGAAACAGACTGAGAAAACACAGTAAAAGTTTCTCCTGCAACCCGTTCCATTTGTGCTAGATGAACGATCTTCTCTCCACATGCTCAGTTCTGAGAGATAATTGTGTGTGAATGCCGCCCTTCAACTAGCTTGTTGGGAACACAAAGTTCATTTTCAGTTTCAAACCCTTTCCATACATATATATGGGGAAGTACTAGCTGCAACTCGGTTTTACAGTGAAAACAGAAGGAACTTCAAACCAGCACTAGGAAACAGACTGAGAAACCAGAGTAAAAGTTTCTCCTGCAACCCGTTCCATTTGTGCTTGATGAACGAACTTCTCTCCACATGCTCAGTTCTGAGAGATAAGTGTGTGTGAAAGCCGTGCTTCACCTAGCTTGTTGGGAACACAAAGTTTCTTTTCAGTTGCAAACTCCTCTCCATACATATATATGGGGAGGTACTAGCTCCAACACGAATTTACAGTGAAAACTGCAGGAATTTCAAACCGGTACTAGGAAACAGACTGAGAAACCAGAGTAAAAGTTTCTCCTGCAACCCGTTCCATTTGTGCTAGATGAACGAACGTCTCTCCACATGCTCAGTTCTGAGAGATATGTGCGTGTGAAAGCCGTCCTTCACCTAGCTTGTTGGGAACAGAAAGTTTCTTTTCAGTTGCAACCTCCACTCCATACATATATATGGGGAGTTACAAGCTCCAACTCGGTTTTACAGTGTAAACTGCAGGAACTTCAAACCGGCACTAGGAAACAGACTGAGAAACCAGAGTAAAAGTTTCTTCTGCAACCCGTTCCATTTGTGCTAGATGAACGATCGTCCCTCCACATGCTCAGTTCTGAGAGATAAGTGAGTGTGAAAGCCGTCCTTCACCTAGCTTGTTGGGAACACAAAGTTACTTTTCAGTTGCAATCTCCACTCCATACATATATATGGGGAGGTACTAGCTCCAACACGGTTTTTCAGTGAAAAATGCAGGAACTTCAAACCGGCACCAGGAAACAGACTGAGAAACCAGAGTAAAAGTTTCTCCTGCAACCCGTTCCCTTTGTGCTAGATGAACGAACGTCTCTCTACATGCTCAGTTCTGAGAGATAAGTGTGTTTGAAAGCCGTCCTTCACCTAGCTTGTTGGGAACACAAAGTTTCTTTTCAGTTGCAACCTCCAATCCATACATATATATGGGGAGTTACAAGCTCCAACTCGGTTTTACAGTGAAAACTGCAGGGACTTCTAACCGGCACTAGGAAACACACTGAGAAAACACAGTAAAATTTCTCCTGCAACCCGTTCCTTTTGTGCTAGATGAACGAACGTCTCTCCATATGCTCAGTTCTGAGAGATAAGTGTGTGTAAAGCCGTCCTTCATCAATCTTGTTGGGAACACAAAGTTTCTTTTAAGTTGCAAACTCCACTCCATACATATATATGGGGAGGTACTAGTTCCAACTCGGTTTTACAGTGAAAACTGCAGGAACTTCAAACCGGCACTAGGAAACAGACTGAGAAACCAGAGTAAAAGTTTCTTCTGCAACCCGTTCCATTTGTGCTAGATGAACGATCGTCCCTCCATATGCTCAGTTCTGAGAGATAAGTGAGTGTGAAAGCCGTCCTTCACCTAGCTTGTTGGGAACACAAAGTTTCTTTTCAGTTGCAAACTCCACTCCATACATATATATGGGGAGGTACTAGCTCCAACTCGGGTTTACAGTGAAAACTGCAGGAACTTCAAACCGGCACTAGGAAAAAGAATGAGAAACCAGAGTAATAGATTATCATGCAACCCGTTCCATTTGTGCTAGATGAACGATCGTCTCTCCACATGCTTAGTTCTGAGAGATAAGTGTGTGTGAAAGCCGTACTTCACCTAGCTTGTAGGGAACACAAAGTTTCTTTTCAGTTGCAAACCCCACTCCATACATATATATGGGGAGGTACTAGCTCCAACTCGGTTTTACAGTGACAACTGCAGAAACTTCAAACCGGCTCTAGGAAACAGCCTGAGAAACCAGAGTAAAAGTTTCTCCTGCAACCCGTTCCCTTTGTGCTAGATGAACGAACTTCTCACCACATGTTCATTTCTGAGAGATAAGTGTGTGTGAAAGCCGTCCTTCACCTAGCTTGTTGGGAACACAAAGTTTCTTTTTAGTTGCAAACTCCAATCCATACATATATATGGGGTGGTAATAGCTCCAACTCGGTTTTTCAGTGAAAACTGCAGGAACTTCAAACCGGCACTTGGAAACAGACTGAGAAACCAGAGTAAAAGTTTCCCCTGCAACCCGTTCCCTTTGTGCTAGATGAACAAACTTCTCTCCACATGCTCAGTTCTGAGAGATACGTGTGTGTGAAAGCCGTCCTTCAACTAGCTTGTTGGGAACACATAGATTCTTTTCAGTTGCAAACTCCACTCCATACATATATATGGGGAGGTACTAGCTCCAACACGGTTTTACAGTGAAAACTGCAGGAACTTCAAACCGGGACTAGGAAACAGACTGAGAAACCAGAGTAAAAGGTTCTCCTGCAACCCGTTCCCTTTGTGCTAGATGAACGAAATTTTCTCCACATGCTCAGTTCCGAGATATAAGTTTGTGTGAAAGCCGTCCTTCACATAGCTTGTTGGGAACACAAAGTTTCTTTTCACTTGCCAACTCCACTCCATACATATATATGGGGAGGTACTAGCTCCAACACGGTTTTCCAGTGAAAAATGCAGGAACTTCAAACCGGCACCAGGAAACAGACTGAGAAACCAGAGTAAAAGTTTCTCCTGCAACCCGTTCCATTTGTGCTTGATGAACGAACGTCTCTCCACATGCTCAGTTCTGAGAGATAAGTGTGTGTGAAAGCCGTCCTTCACCTAGCTTGTTGGGAACACAAAGTTTCTTTTCAGTTGCAAACCCCACTCCAAAAATATATATGGGGAGGTACTAGCTCCAAATCTGGTTTACAGTGAAAACTGCAGGAACTTCAAACCGGCACTAGGAAACAGACTGAGAAAACACAGTAAAAGTTTCTCCTGCAACCCGTTCCATTTGTGCTAGATGAACGATCTTCTCTCCACATGCTCAGTTCTGAGAGATAATTGTGTGTGAATGCCGCCCTTCAACTAGCTTGTTGGGAACACAAAGTTCATTTTCAGTTTCAAACCTTTCCATACATATATATGGGGAAGTACTAGCTGCAACTCGGTTTTACAGTGAAAACAGAAGGAACTTCAAACCAGCACTAGGAAACAGACTGAGAAACCAGAGTAAAAGTTTCTCCTGCAACCCGTTCCATTTGTGCTTGATGAACGAACTTCTCTCCACATGCTCAGTTCTGAGAGATAAGTGTGTGTGAAAGCCGTGCTTCACCTAGCTTGTTGGGAACACAAAGTTTCTTTTCAGTTGCAAACTCCTCTCCATACATATATATGGGGAGGTACTAGCTCCAACACGAATTTACAGTGAAAACTGCAGGAATTTCAAACCGGTACTAGGAAACAGACTGAGAAACCAGAGTAAAAGTTTCTCCTGCAACCCGTTCCATTTGTGCTAGATGAACGAACGTCTCTCCACATGCTCAGTTCTGAGAGATATGTGCGTGTGAAAGCCGTCCTTCACCTAGCTTGTTGGGAACAGAAAGTTTCTTTTCAGTTGCAACCTCCACTCCATACATATATATGGGGAGTTACAAGCTCCAACTCGGTTTTACAGTGAAAACTGCAGGGACTTCTAACCGGCACTAGGAAACACACTGAGAAAACACAGTAAAATTTCTCCTGCAACCCGTTCCTTTTGTGCTAGATGAACGAACGTCTCTCCATATGCTTAGTTCTGAGAGATAAGTGTGTGTAAAGCCGTCCTTCATCAATCTTGTTGGGAACACAAAGTTTCTTTTAAGTTGCAAACTCCACTCCATACATATATATGGGGAGGTACTAGTTCCAACTCGGTTTTACAGTGAAAACTGCAGGAACTTCAAACCGGCACTAGGAAACAGACTGAGAAACCAGAGTAAAAGTTTCTTCTGCAACCCGTTCCATTTGTGCTAGATGAACGATCGTCCCTCCATATGCTCAGTTCTGAGAGATAAGTGAGTGTGAAAGCCGTCCTTCACCTAGCTTGTTGGGAACACAAAGTTTCTTTTCAGTTGCAAACTTCACTCCATACATATATATGGGGAGGTACTAGCTCCAACACGGTTTTTCAGTGAAAAATGCAGGAACTTCAAACCGGCACCAAGAAACAGACTGAGAAACCAGAGTAAAAGTTTCCCCTGCAACCCGTTCCTTTTGTGCTAGATGAACGATCGTCTCTCCACATGCTCATTTCTGAGAGATAAGTGTGTGTGAAAGCCGTCCTTCACCTAGCTTGTTGGGAACACAAAGTTTCTTTTCAGTTGCAAACTCCACTCCATACATATATATGGGGAGGTAAAAGCTCGAAGTCGGTTTTAGAGTGAAAACTGCAGGAACTTCAAACCGGCACTAGGAAACAGACTGAGAAACCAGAGTAAAAGTTTCCGCTGCAACCCGTTCTTTGTGATAGATGAACGAACGTCTCCGCACATGTTCAATTATGAGAGTTAAGTGTGTGTGAAAGCCGTCCTTCACCTAGCTTGTATTGAACACAAAGTTTCTTTTCAGTTTCAAACTCCACTCCATACATATATATGGGGAGGTACTACCTCCAACTCTGTTTTACAGTGAAAACTGTAGGAACTTCATACCGGCACTAGGAAACAGACTGAGAAACCAGTGTAAAATTTCTCCTGCAACCCGTTCCCTTAGTGCTAGATGAACGAAAGTCTCTCCACATGCTCAGTTCTGAGAGATAAGTGTGTGTGAAAGCCGTCCTTCACCTAGCTTGTTGGGTACACAAAGATTCTTTTCAATTGCAAACTCCAATCCAAACATATATATGGGGAGTTACTAGCTCCAACTCGGGTTTACAGTGAAAACTGCAGGAACTTCAAACCGGCACTAGGAAAAAGAATGAGAAACCAGAGTAATAGATTATCATGCAACCCGTTCCATTTGTGCTAGATGAACGTTCGTCTCTCCACATGCTCAGTTCTGAGAGATAAGTGTGTGTGAAAGCCGTACTTCACCTAGCTTTTAGGGAACACAAAGTTTCTTTTCAGTTGCAAACCCCACTCCATACATATATATGGGGAGGTACTAGCTCCAACTCGGTTTTACAGTGACAACTGCAGAAACTTCAAACCGGCTCTAGGAAACAGCCTGAGAAACCAGAGTAAAAGTTTCTCCTGCAACCCGTTCCCTTTGTGCTAGATGAACGAACTTCTCTCCACATGCTCATTTCTGAGAGATAAGTGTGTGTGAAAGCCGTCCTTCACCTAGCTTGTTGGGAACACAAAGTTTCTTTTTAGTTGCAAACTCCAATCCATACATATATATGGGGTGGTAATAGCTCCAACTCGGTTTTTCAGTGAAAACTGCAGGAACTTCAAACCGGCACTTGGAAACAGACTGAGAAACCAGAGTAAAAGTTTCCCCTGCAACCCGTTCCCTTTGTGCTAGATGAACAAACTTCTCTCCACATGCTCAGTTCTGAGAGATACGTGTGTGTGAAAGCCGTCCTTCAACTAGCTTGTTGGGAACACATAGATTCTTTTCAGTTGCAAACTCCACTCCATACATATATATGGGGAGGTACTAGCTCCAACACGGTTTTACAGTGAAAACTGCAGGAACTTCAAACCGGGACTAGGAAACAGACTGAGAAAGCAGAGTAAAAGTTTCTCCTGCAACCCGTTCCCTTTGTGCTAGATGAACGAAATTTTCTCCACATGCTAAGTTCCGAGATATAAGTTTGTGTGAAAGCCGTCCTTCACATAGCTTTTTGGGAACACAAAGTTTCGTTTCAGTTGCCAACTGCACTCCATACATATATATGGGGAGGTACTAGCTCCAACTCGGTTTTACAGTGAAAACTGCAGGAACTTCAAACCGGCACTAGGAAACAGACTGAGAAACCAGAGTAAAAGTTTCTTCTGCAACCCGTTCCATTTGTGCTAGATGAACGATCGTCCCTCCACATGCTCAGTTCTGAGAGATAAGTGAGTGTGAAAGCCGTCCTTCACCTAGCTTGTTGGGAAAACAAAGTTTCTTTTCAGTTGCAAACTCCACTCCATACATATATATGGGGAGGTACTAGCTCCAACACGGTTTTTCAGTGAAAAATGTAGGAACTTCAAACCGGCACCAGGAAACAGACTGAGAAACCAGAGTAAAAGTTTCTCCTGCAACCCGTTCCCTTTGTGCTAGATGAACGAACGTCTCTCCACATGCTCAGTTCTGAGAGATAAGTGTGTGTGAAAGCCGTCCTTCACCTAGCTTGTTGGGAACACAAAGTTTCTTTTCAGTTGCAAACCCCACTCCAAAAATATATATGGGGAGGTACTAGCTCCAAATCTGGTTTACAGTGAAAACTGCAGGAACTTCAAACCGGCACTAGGAAACAGACTGAGAAAACACAGTAAAAGTTTCTCCTGCAACCCGTTCCCTTTGTGCTAGATGAACGAACTTCTATCCACATGCTCAGTTCTGAGAGTTAATTGTGTGTAAAAGCCGTACTTCATCAAGCTTGTTGGGAACACAAAGTTTCTTTTCAGTTGCAAACACCACTCCATAAATATATATGGGGAGGTACAATCTCCAACTCGGTTTTACAGTGAAAACTGCAGGAACTTCAAACCGGCACTAGGAAACAGACTGAGAAACCAGAGTAAAAGTTTATCCTGCAACCCGTTCCCTTTGTGCTAGATGAACGAACTTCTCTCCACATGCTCATTTCTGAGAGATAAGTGTGTGTGAAAGCCGTCCTTCACATAGCTTGTTGGGAACACAAAGTTTCTTTTCAGTTGCAAACTCCACTCCATACATATATATAGGGAGGTACTAGCTCCAACTCGGTTTTTCAGTGAAAACTGCAGGAACTTCAAACCGGCACTTGGAAACAGACTGAGAAACTAGAGTAAAAGTTTCCCCTGCAAACCGATCCTTTTGTGCTAGATGAACGAACGTCTCTCCACATGCTCAGTTCTGAGATATAAGTGTGTGTGAAAGCCGTCCTTCACCTAGCTTGTTGGGAACACATAGATTCTTTTCAGTTGCAAACTCCCCTCCATACAAATATATGGGGGGGTACTAGTTCCAACTCGGTTTTACAGTGAAAACTGCAGGAACTTCAAACCGGGACTAGGAAACAGACTGAGAAACCAGAGAAAAGTTTCTCCTGCATACCGTTCCCTTTGTGCTAGATGAACGAAATTTTCTCCACATGCTCAGTTCCGAGATATAAGTTTGTGTGAAAGCCGTCCTTCACCTAGCTTGTTGGGAACACAAAGTTTCTTTTCAGTTGCTAACACCACTCCATACATATATATGGGGAGGTACTAGCTCCAACTCGGTTTTACAGTGAAAACTGCAGGAACTTCAAACCGGGACTAGGAAACAGACTGAGAAACCAGAGTAAAAGTTTCTCCTGCAACCCGTTCCTTTGTGCTAGATGAACGAAATTTTCTCCACATGCTCAGTTCCGAGATATAAGTTTGTGTGAAAGCCGTGCTTCACCTAGCTTGTTGGGAACACAAAGATTCTTTTCAGTTGCAAACTCCACTCCATACATATATATGGGGAGGTAATAGCTCCAACTCGGATTTTCAGTGAAAATTGCAGGAACTTCAAACCGGCACTTGGAAACAGACTGAGAAACCAGAGTAAAAGTTTCCCCTGCAACCCGTTCCCTTTGTGCTAGATGAACAAACGTCTCTCCACATGCTCAGTTCTGAGAGATACGTGTGTGTGAAAGCCGTCCTTCACCTAGCTTGTTGGGAACACATAGATTCTTTTCAGTTGCAAACTCCACTCCATACATATATATGGGGAGGTACTAGCTCCAACACGGTTTTACAGTGAAAACTGCAGGAACTTCAAACCGGGACTAGGAAACAGACTGAGAAACCAGAGTAAAAGTTTCTCCTGCAACCCGTTCCCTTTTTGCTAGATGAACGAACTTCTCTCCACATGCTCAGTTCTGAGAGATAAGTGTGTGTGAAAGCAGTCCTTTACCTAGCTTGTTGGGAACAAAATTTTCTTTTCAGTTGCAAACACCACTCCATACATATATATGTGGAGGTACTAGCTCCAACTCGGTTTTACAGTGAAAACTGCAGGAACTTCAAACCGGCACTAGGAAACAGACTGAGAAACCAGAGTAAAAGTTTCTCCTGCAAACAGTTCCCTTTGTGCTAGATGAATAAACGTCTCTCCACATGCTCAGTTCTGAGAGATATGTGTGTGTGAAAGCCGTATTTCACCTAGCTTGTTGGGAACAGAAAGTTTCTTTTCAGTTGCAAACTCCACTCCATACATATATATGGGGTGTTACAAGCTCCAACTCGGTTTTACAGTGAAAACTGCAGGGACTTCAAACCGGCACTAGGAAACACACTGAGAAAACACAGTAAAATTTCTCCTGCCACCCGTTCCCTTTGTGCTAGATGAACGAACGTCTCTCCATATGCTCAGTTCTGAGAGATAAGTGTGTGTAAAGCCGTCCTTCATTAATCTTGTTGGGAACACAAAGTTTCTTTTCAGTTGCAAACTCCACTCCATACATATATATGGGGAGGTACTAGCTCCAACTCGGTTTTACAGTGAAAACTGCAGGAACTTCAAACCGGCACTAGGAAACAGACTGAGAAACCAGAGGAAAAGTTTCTTATGCAACCCGTTCCATTTGTGCTAGATGAACGATCGTCCCTCCACATGCTCAGTTCTGAGAGATAAGTGAGTGTGAAACCCGTCCTTCACATAGCTTGTTGGGAAAACAAAGTTTCTTTTCAGTTGCAAACTCCACTTCATACATATATATGGGGAGGTACTAGCTCCAACACGGTTTTTCAGTGAAAAATGCAGGAACTTCAAACCGGCACCAGGAAACAGACTGAGAAACCAGAGTAAAAGTTTCTCCTGCAACCCGTTCTCTTTGTGCTAGATGAACGAACTTCTATCCACATGCTCAGTTCTGAGAGTTAATTGTGTGTAAAAGCCGTACTTCATCAAGCTTGTTGGGAACACAAAGTTTCTTTTCAGTTGCAAACTCCACTCCATACATATATATGGGGAGGTACAAGCTCCAACTCGGTTTTACAGTGAAAACTGCAGGAACTTCAAACCGGCACTAGGAAACAGACTGAGAAACCAGAGTAAAAGTTTCTCCTGCAACCCGTTCCATTTGTGCTGGATGAACGATCGTCTCTCCACATGCTCAGTTCTGAGAGATAAGTGTGTGTGAAAGCCGTCCTTCACCAAGCTTGTTGGGAACACAAAGTTTCTTTTCAGTTGCAAACTCCAATCCATACATATATATGGGGAGGTACTAGCTCCAACACTGTTTTTCAGTGAAAAATGCAGGATCTTCAAACCGGCACTAATAAACAGATCGAGAAACCAGAGTAATAGATTATCCTGCAAAACTTTACCTTTGTGCTAGATGAACGATCGTCTCTCCACATGCTCAGTTCTGAGAGATAAGTGTGTGTGAATGCCGTCCTTCACCAAGCTTGTTGGGAACACAAAGTTCATTTTCAGTTTCAAACACCACTCCATACATATATATGGGGAGGTACTAGCTGCAACTCGGTTTTACAGTGAAAACTGCAGGAACTTCAAACCAGCACTAGGAAACAGACTGAGAAACCAGAGTAAAATTTTCTCCTGCAACCCGTTCCATTTGTGCTTGATGAACGAACTTCTCTCCACATGCTCAGTTCTGAGAGATAAGTGTGTGTGAAATCCGTGCTTCACCTAGCTTGTTGGGAACACAAAGTTTCTTTTCAGTTGCAAACTCCTCTCCATACATATATATGGGGAGGTACTAGCTCCAACTCGGATTTACTGTGAAAACTGCAGGAACTTCAAATCGGCACTAGGAAACAGACTGAGAAACCAGAGTAAAATTTTCTCCTGCAACCCGTTCCATTTGTGCTAGATGAACGAATGTCTCTCCACATGCTCAGTTCTGAGAGATAAGTGTGTGTAAATGCCATCCTTCATCAACCTTGTTGGGAACACAAAGTTTATTTTCACTTGCAATCTTCACTCCATACATATATATGGGGAGGTACTAGCTCCAACTCGGTTTTACAGTGAAAACTGCAGGGACTTCAAACCGGCACTAGGAAACACACTGAGAAAACAGAGTAAAATTTCACCTGCCACACGTTCCCTTTGTGCTAGATGAACGAACGTCTCTCCATATGCTCAGTTCTGAGAGATAAGTGTGTGTAAAGCCGTCCTTCATTAATCTTGTTGGGAACTCAAAGTTTCTTTTCAGTTGCAAACTCCACTCCATACATATATATGGGGAGGTACTAGCTCCAACTCGGTTTTACAGTGAAAACTGCAGGAACTTCAAACCGGCACTAGGAAACAGACTGAGAAACCAGAGGAAAAGTTTCTTCTGCAACCCGTTCCATTTGTGCTAGATGAACGATCGTCCCTCCACATGCTCAGTTCTGAGAGATAAGTGAGTGTGAAAGCCGTCCTTCACCTAGCTTGTTGGGAAAACAAAGTTTCTTTTCAGTTGCAAACTCCACTCCATACATATATATGGGGAGGTACTAGCTCCAACACGGTTTTTCAGTGAAAAATGCAGGAACTTCAAAACGGCACCAGGAAACAGACTGAGAAACCAGAGTAAAAGTTTCTCCTGCAACCCGTTCCCTTTGTGCTAGATGAACGAACGTCTCTCAACATGCTCAGTTCTGAGATATAAGTGTGTGTGAAAGCCGTCCTTCACCTAGCTTGTTGGGAACACAAAGTTTTTTTCAGTTGCAAACCCCACTCCAAAAATATATATGGGGAGGTACTAGCTCCAAATCTGGTTTACAGTGAAAACTGCAGGAACTTCAAACCGGCACTAGGAAACAGACTGAGAAACCAGAGTAAAAGTTTCCGCTGCAACCCATTCTTTGTGATAGATGAACGAACGTCTCCGCACATGTTCAGTTATGAGAGTTAAGTGTGTGTGAAAGCCGTCCTTCACCTAGCTTGTATTGAACACAAAGTTTCTTTTCAGTTTCAAACTCCACTCCATACATATATATGGGGAGGTACTATCTCCAACTCTGTTTTACAGTGAAAACTGTAGGAACTTCATACCGGCACTAGGAAACAGACTGAGAAACCAGTGTAAAATTTCTCCTGCAACCCGTTCCCTTAGTGCTAGATGAACGAAAGTCTCTCCACATGCTCAGTTCTGAGAGATAAGTGTGTGTGAAAGCCGTCCTTCACCTAGCTTGTTGGGTACACAAAGATTCTTTTCAATTGCAAACTCCAATCCAAACATATATATGGGGAGTTACTAGCTCAAACTCGGGTTTACAGTGAAAACTGCAGGAACTTCAAACCGGCACTAGGAAAAAGAATGAGAAACCAGAGTAATAAATTATCATGCAACCCGTTCCATTTGTGCTAGATGAACGATCGTCTCTCCACATGCTCAATTCTTAGATATAAGTGTGTGTGAAAGCCGTACTTCACCTAGCTTTTAGGGAACACAAAGTTTCTTTTCAGTTGCAAACCCCACTCCATACATATATATGGGGAGGTACTAGCTCCAACTCGGTTTTACAGTGACAACTGCAGAAACTTCAAACCGGCTCTAGGAAACAGCCTGAGAAACCAGAGTAAAAGTTTCTCCTGCAACCCGTTCCCTTTGTGCTAGATGAACGAACTTCTCTCCACATGCTCATTTCTGAGAGATAAGTGTGTGTGAAACCCGTCCTTCACCTAGCTTGTTGGGAACACAAAGTTTCTTTTTAGTTGCAAACTCCAATCCATACATATATATGGGGTGGTAATAGCTCCAACTCGGTTTTTCAGTGAAAACTGCAGGAACTTCAAACCGGCACTTGGAAACAGACTGAGAAACCAGAGTAAAAGTTTCCCCTGCAACCCGTTCCCTTTGTGCTAGATGAACAAACTTCTCTCCACATGCTCAGTTCTGAGAGATACGTGTGTGTGAAAGCCGTCCTTCAACTAGCTTGTTGGGAACACATAGATTCTTTTCAGTTGCAAACTCCACTCCATACATATATATGGGGAGGTACTAGCTCCAACACGGTTTTACAGTGAAAACTGCAGGAACTTCAAACCGGGACTAGGAAACAGACTGAGAAACCAGAGTAAAAGTTTCTCCTGCAACCCGTTCCCTTTGTGCTAGATGAACGAAATTTTCTCCACATGCTCAGTTCCGAGATATAAGTTTGTGTGAAAGCCGTCCTTCACATAGCTTGTTGGGAACACAAAGTTTCGTTTCAGTTGCCAACTCCACTCCATACATATATATGGGGAGGTACTAGCTCCAACTCGGTTTTACAGTGAAAACTGCAGGAACTTCAAACCGGCACCAAGAAACAGACTGAGAAACCAGAGTAAAAGTTTCTCCTGCAACCCGTTCCTTTTGTGCTAGATGAACGATCATCTCTCCACATGCTCATTTCTGAGAGATAAGTGTGTGTGAAAGCCGTCCTTCACCTAGCTTGTTGGGAACACAAAGTTTCTTTTCAGTTGCAAACTCCACTCCATACATATATATGGGGAGGTAAAAGCTCGAAGTCGGTTTTAGAGTGAAAACTGCAGGAACTTCAAACCAGCACTAGGAAACAGCCTGAGAAACCAGAGTAAAAGTTTCTCCTGCAACCCGTTCCCTTTGTGCTAGATGAACGAACTTCTCTCCACATGCTCATTTCTGAGAGATAAGTGTGTGTGAAACCCGTCCTTCACCTAGCTTGTTGGGAACACAAAGTTTCTTTTTAGTTGCAAACTCCAATCCATACATATATATGGGGTGGTAATAGCTCCAACTCGGTTTTTCAGTGAAAACTGCAGGAACTTCAAACCGGCACTTGGAAACAGACTGAGAAACCAGAGTAAAAGTTTCCCCTGCAACCCGTTCCCTTTGTGCTAGATGAACAAACTTCTCTCCACATGCTCAGTTCTGAGAGATACGTGTGTGTGAAAGCCGTCCTTCAACTAGCTTGTTGGGAACACATAGATTCTTTTCAGTTGCAAACTCCACTCCATACATATATATGGGGAGGTACTAGCTCCAACACGGTTTTACAGTGAAAACTGCAGGAACTTCAAACCGGGACTAGGAAACAGACTGAGAAACCAGAGTAAAAGTTTCTCCTGCAACCCGTTCCCTTTGTGCTAGATGAACGAAATTTTCTCCACATGCTCAGTTCCGAGATATAAGTTTGTGTGAAAGCCGTCCTTCACATAGCTTGTTGGGAACACAAAGTTTCGTTTCAGTTGCCAACTCCACTCCATACATATATATGGGGAGGTACTAACTCCAACTCGGTTTTACAGTGAAAACTGCAGGAACTTCAAACCGGCACTAGGAAACAGACTGAGAAACCAGAGTAAAAGTTTCTTCTGCAACCCGTTCCATTTGTGCTAGATGAACGATCGTCCCTCCACATGCTCAGTTCTGAGAGATAAGTGAGTGTGAAAGCCGTCCTTCACCTAGCTTGTTGGGAAAACTAAGTTTCTTTTCAGTTGCAAACTCCACTCCATACATATATATGGGGAGGTACTAGCTCCAACACGGTTTTTCAGTGAAAAATGCAGGAACTTCAAACCAGCACCAGGAAACAGACTGAGAAACCAGAGTAAAAGTTTCTCCTGCAACCCGTTCCCTTTGTGCTAGATGAACGAACGTCTCTCCACATGCTCAGTTCTGAGAGATAAGTGTGTGTGAAAGCCGTCCTTCACCTAGCTTGTTGGGAACACAAAGTTTCTTTTCAGTTGCAAACCCCACTCCAAAAATATATATGTGGAGGTACTAGCTCCAAATCTGGTTTACAGTGAAAACTGCAGGAACTTAAAACCGGCACTAGGAAACAGACTGAGAAACCAGAGTAAAAGTTTATACTGCAACCCGTTCCCTTTGTGCTAGATGAACGAACTTCTCTCCACATGTTCATTTCTGAGAGATAAGTGTGTGTGAAAGCCGTCCTTCACATAGCTTGTTGGGAACACAAAGTTTCTTTTCAGTTGCAAACTCCACTCCATACATATATATAGGGAGGTACTAGCTCCAACTCGGTTTTTCAGTGAAAACTGCAGGAACTTCAAACCGGCACTTGGAAACAGACTGAGAAACTAGAGTAAAAGTTTCCCCTGCAAACCGATCCCTTTGTGCTAGATGAACGAACGTCTCTCCACATGCTCAGTTCTGAGATATAAGTGTGTGTGAAAGCCGTCCTTCACCTAGCTTGTTGGGAACACATAGATTCTTTTCAGTTGCAAACTCCCCTCCATACAAATATATGGGGGGGGTACTAGCTCCAACTCGGTTTTACAGTGAAAACTGCAGGAACTTCAAACCGGGACTAGGAAACAGACTGAGAAACCAGAGAAAAGTTTCTCCTGCAAACCGTTCCCTTTGTGCTAGATGAACGAAATTTTCTCCACATGCTCAGTTCCGAGATATAAGTTTGTGTGAAAGCCGTCCTTCACCTAGCTTGTTGGGAACACAAAGTTTCTTTTCAGTTGCTAACACCACTCCATACATATATATGGGGAGGTACTAGCTCCAACTCGGTTTTACAGTGAAAACTGCAGGAACTTCAAACCGGGACTAGGAAACAGACTGAGAAACCAGAGTAAAAGTTTCTCCTGCAACCCGTTCCTTTGTGCTAGATGAACGAAATTTTCTCCACATGCTCAGTTCCGAGATATAAGTTTGTGTGAAAGCCGTCCTTCACCTAGCTTGTTGGGAACACAAAGTTTCTTTTCAGTTGCAAACTCCACTCCATACATATATATGGGGAGGTAATAGCTCCAAGTCGGTTTTAGAGTGAAAACTGCGGGAACTTCAAACTGGCACTAGGAAACAGACTGAGAAACCAGAGTAAAAGTTTCCGCTGCAACCCGTTCCTTTGTGCTAGATGAACGAACGTCTCCGCATATGTTCAGTTATGAGAGTTAAGTGTGTGTGAAAGCCGTCCTTCACCTAGCTTGTTTTGAACACAAAGTTTCTTTTCAGTTTCAAACTCCACTCCATACATATATATGGGGAGGTACTAGCTCCAACTCGGTTTTACAGTTAAAACTGCAGGAACTTCAAACCGGCACTAGGAAACAGACTGAGAAACCAGAGTAAAAGTTTCTACTGCAACCCGTTCCATTTGTGCTAGATGAACGAACGTCTCTACACATGCTCAGTTCTGAGATATAAGTGAGTGTGAAAGCCGTCCTTCACCTAGCTTGTTGGGTACACAAAGATTCTTTTCAATTGCAAACTCCAATCCAAACATATATATGGGGAGTTACTAGCTCCAACTCGGGTTTACAGTGAAAACTGCAGGAACTTCAAACCGGCACTAGGAAAAAGAATGAGAAACCAGAGTAATAGATTATCATGCAACCCGTTCCCTTTGTGCTAGATGAACGATCGTCTCTCCACATGCTCAGTTCTGAGAGATAAGTGTGTGTGAATGCCGTACTTCACCTAGCTTGTAGGGAACAGAAAGTTTCTTTTCAGTTGCAAACCCCACTCCATACATATATATGGGGAGGTACTAGCTCCAACTCGGTTTTACAGTGAAAACTGCAGAAACTTCAAACCGGCTCTAGGAAACAGCCTGAGAAACCAGAGTAAAAGTTTCCCCTGCAACCCGTTCCCTTTGTGCTAGATGAACGAACTTCTCTCCACATGCTCATTTCTGAGAGATAAGTGTGTGTGAAAGCCGTCCTTCACCTAGCTTGTTGGGAACACAAAGTTTCTTTTTAGTTGCAAACTCCAATCCATACATATATATGGGGTGGTAATAGCTCCAACTCGGTTTTTCAGTGAAAATTGCAGGAACTTCAAACCGGCACTTGGAAACAGACTGAGAAACCAGAGTAAAAGTTTCCCCTGCAACCCGTTCCCTTTGTGCTAGATGAACAAACGTCTCTCCACATGCTCAGTTCTGAGAGATATGTGTGTGTGAAAGCCGTATTTCACCTAGCTTGTTGGGAACAGAAAGTTTCTTTTCAGTTGCAAACTCCACTCCATACATATATATGGGGAGTTACAAGCTCCAACTCGGTTTTACAGTGAAAACTGCAGGGACTTCAAACCGGCACTAGGAAACACACTGAGAAAACACAGTAAAATTTCTCCTGCCACCCGTTCCCTTTGTGCTAGATGAACGAACGTCTCTCCATATGCTCAGTTCTGAGAGATAAGTGTGTGTAAAGCCGTCCTTCATTAATCTTGTTGGGAACACAAAGTTTCTTTTCAGTTGCAAACTCCACTCCATACATATATATGGGGAGGTACTAGCTCCAACTCGGTTTTACAGTGAAAACTGCAGGAACTTCAAACCGGCACTAGGAAACAGACGGAGAAACCAGAGGAAAAGTTTCTTATGCAACCCGTTCCATTTGTGCTAGATGAACGATCGTCCCTCCACATGCTCAGTTCTGAGAGATAAGTGAGTGTGAAAGCCGTCCTTCACCTAGCTTGTTGGGAAAACAAAGTTTCTTTTCAGTTGCAAACTCCACTTCATACATATATATGGGGAGGTACTAGCTCCAACACGGTTTTTCAGTGAAAAATGCAGGAACTTCAAACCGGCACCAGGAAACAGACTGAGAAACCAGAGTAAAAGTTTCTCCTGCAACCCGTTCCCTTTGTGCTAGATGACCGAACGTCTCTCCACATGCTCAGTTCTGAGATATAAGTGTGTGTGAAAGCCGTCCTTCACCTAGCTTGTTGGGAACACAAAGTTTTTTCAGTTGCAAACCCCACTCCAAAAATATATATGGGGAGGTACTAGCTCCAAATCTGGTTTACAGTGAAAACTGCAGGAACTTCAAACCGGCACTAGGAAACAGACTGAGAAACCAGAGTAAAAGTTTCTCCTGCAACCCGTTCCCTTTGTGCTAGATGAACGAACTTCTATCCACATGCTCAGTTCTGAGAGTTAATTGTGTGTAAAAGCCGTACTTCATCAAGCTTTTTGGGAACACAAAGTTTCTTTTCAGTTGCAAACTCCTCTCCATACATATATATAGGGAGGTACTAGCTCCAACTCGGTTTTTCAGTGAAAACTGCAGGAACTTCAAACCGGCACTTGGAAACAGACTGAGAAACTAGAGTAAAACTTTCCCCTGCAAACCGATCCCTTTGTGCTAGATGAACGAACGTCTCTCCACATGCTCAGTTCTGAGATATAAGTGTGTGTGAAAGCCGTCCTTCACCTAGCTTGTTGGGAACACATAGATTCTTTTCAGTTGCAAACTCCCCTCCATACAAATATATGGGGGGGTACTAGCTCCAACTCGGTTTTACAGTGAAAACTGCAGGAACTTCAAACCGGGACTAGGAAACAGACTGAGAAACCAGAGAAAAGTTTCTCCTGCAAACCGTTCCCTTTGTGCTAGATGAACGAAATTTTCTCCACATGCTCAGTTCCGAGATATAAGTTTGTGTGAAAGCCGTCCTTCACCTAGCTTGTTGGGAACACAAAGTTTCTTTTCAGTTGCTAACACCACTCCATACATATATATGGGGAGGTACTAGCTCCAACTCGGTTTTACAGTGAAAACTGCAGGAACTTCAAACCGGGACTAGGAAACAGACTGAGAAACCAGAGTAAAAGTTTCTCCTGCAACCCGTTCCTTTGTGCTAGATGAACGAAATTTTCTCCACTTGCTCAGTTCCGAGATATAAGTTTGTGTGAAAGCCGTCCTTCACCTAGCTTGTTGGGAACACAAAGTTTCTTTTCAGTTGCAAACTCCACTCCATACATATATATGGGGAGGTAATAGCTCCAAGTCGGTTTTAGAGTGAAAACTGCGGGAACTTCAAACTGGCACTAGGAAACAGACTGAGAAACCAGAGTAAAAGTTTCCGCTGCAACCCGTTCCTTTGTGCTAGATGAACGAACGTCTCCGCATATGTTCAGTTATGAGAGTTAAGTGTGTGTGAAAGCCGTCCTTCACCTAGCTTGTTTTGAACACAAAGTTTCTTTTCAGTTTCAAACTCCACTCCATACATATATATGGGGAGGTACTAGCTCCAACTCGGTTTTACAGTTAAAACTGCAGGAACTTCAAACCGGCACTAGGAAACAGACTGAGAAACCAGAGTAAAAGTTTCTACTGCAACCCGTTCCATTTGTGCTAGATGAACGAACGTCTCTACACATGCTCAGTTCTGAGATATAAGTGAGTGTGAAAGCCGTCCTTCACCTAGCTTGTTGGGTACACAAAGATTCTTTTCAATTGCAAACTCCAATCCAAACATATATATGGGGAGTTACTAGCTCCAACTCGGGTTTACAGTGAAAACTGCAGGAACTTCAAACCGGCACTAGGAAAAAGAATGAGAAACCAGAGTAATAGATTATCATGCAACCCGTTCCCTTTGTGCTAGATGAACGATCGTCTCTCCACATGCTCAGTTCTGAGAGATAAGTGTGTGTGAATGCCGTACTTCACCTAGCTTGTAGGGAACAGAAAGTTTCTTTTCAGTTGCAAACCCCACTCCATACATATATATGGGGAGGTACTAGCTCCAACTCGGTTTTACAGTGAAAACTGCAGAAACTGCAAACCGGCTCTAGGAAACAGCCTGAGAAACCAGAGTAAAAGTTTCCCCTGCAACCCGTTCCCTTTGTGCTAGATGAACGAACTTCTCTCCACATGCTCATTTCTGAGAGATAAGTGTGTGTGAAAGCCGTCCTTCACCTAGCTTGTTGGGAACACAAAGTTTCTTTTTAGTTGCAAACTCCAATCTATACATATATATGGGGTGGTAATAGCTCCAACTCGGTTTTTCAGTGAAAATTGCAGGAACTTCAAACCGGCACTTGGAAACAGACTGAGAAACCAGAGTAAAAGTTTCCCCTGCAACCCGTTCCCTTTGTGCTAGATGAACAAACGTCTCTCCACATGCTCAGTTCTGAGAGATACGTGTGTGTGAAAGCCGTCCTTCACCTAGCTTGTTGGGAACACATAGATTCTTTTCAGTTGCAAACTCCACTCCATACATATATATGGGGAGGTACTAGCTCCAACACGGTTTTACAGTGAAAACTGCAGGAACTTCAAACCGGGACTAGGAAACAGACTGAGAAACCAGAGTAAAAGTTTCTCCTGCAACCCGTTCCCTTTTTGCTAGATGAACGAACTTCTCTCCACATGCTCAGTTCTGAGAGATAAGTGTGTGTGAAAGCAGTCCTTTACCTAGCTTGTTGGGAACAAAAAGTTTCTTTTCAGTTGCAAACACCACTCCATACATATATATGTGGAGGTACTAGCTCCAACTCGGTTTTACAGTGAAAACTGCAGGAACTTCAAACCGGCACTAGGAAACAGACTGAGAAACCAGAGTAAAAGTTTCTCCTGCAAACAGTTCCCTTTGTGCTAGATGAATAAACGTCTCTCCACATGCTCAGTTCTGAGAGATATGTGTGTGTGAAAGCCGTATTTCACCTAGCTTGTTGGGAACAGAAAGTTTCTTTTCAGTTGCAAACTCCACTCCATACATATATATGGGGAGTTACAAGCTCCAACTCGGTTTTACAGTGAAAACTGCAGGGACTTCAAACCGGCACTAGGAAACACACTGAGAAAACACAGTAAAATTTCTCCTGCCACCCGTTCCCTTTGTGCTAGATGAACGAACGTCTCTCCATATGCTCAGTTCTGAGAGATAAGTGTGTGTAAAGCCGTCCTTCATTAATCTTGTTGGGAACACAAAGTTTCTTTTCAGTTGCAAACTCCACTCCATACATATATATGGGGAGGTACTAGCTCCAACTCGGTTTTACAGTGAAAACTGCAGGAACTTCAAACCGGCACTAGGAAACAAACTGAGAAACCAGAGGAAAAGTTTCTTATGCAACCCGTTCCATTTGTGCTAGATGAACGATCGTCCCTCCACATGCTCAGTTCTGAGAGATAAGTGAGTGTGAAAGCCGTCCTTCACCAAGCTTGTTGGGAAAACAAAGTTTCTTTTCAGTTGCAAACTCCACTTCATACATATATATGGGGAGGTACTAGCTCCAACACGGTTTTTCAGTGAAAAATGCAGGAACTTCAAACCGGCACCAGGAAACAGACTGAGAAACCAGAGTAAAAGTTTCTCCTGCAACCCGTTCCCTTTGTGCTAGATGACCGAACGTCTCTCCACATGCTCAGTTCTGAGATATAAGTGTGTGTGAAAGCCGTCCTTCACCTAGCTTGTTGGGAACACAAAGTTTTTTTCAGTTGCAAACCCCACTCCAAAAATATATATGGGGAGGTACTAGCTCCAAATCTGGTTTACAGTGAAAACTGCAGGAACTTCAAACCGGCACTAGGAAACAGACTGAGAAACCAGAGTAAAAGTTTCTCCTGCAACCCGTTCCCTTTGTGCTAGATGAACGAACTTCTATCCACATGCTCAGTTCTGAGAGTTAATTGTGTGTAAAAGCCGTACTTCATCAAGCTTGTTGGGAACACAAAGTTTCTTTTCAGTTGCAAACTCCACTCCATACATATATATGGGGAGGTACAAGCTCCAACTCGGTTTTACAGTGAAAACTGCAGGAACTTCAAACCGGCACTAGTAAACAGTCTGAGAAACCAGAGTAAAAGTTTCTCCTGCAACCCGTTACATTTGTGCTGGATGAACGTTCGTCTCTCCACATGCTCAGTTCTGAGACATAAGTGTGTGTGAAAGCCGTCCTTCACCAAGCTTGTTGGGAACACAAAGTTTCTTTTCAGTTGCAAACTCCAATCCATACATATATATGGGGAGGTACTAGCTCCAACACTGTTTTTCAGTGAAAAATGCAGGAACTTCAAACCGGCACTAATAAACAGATCGAGAAACCAGAGTAATAGATTATCCTGCAAAACTTTACCTTTGTGCTAGATGAACGATCGTCTCTCCACATGCTCAGTTCTGAGAGATAAGTGTGTGTGAATGCCGTCCTTCACCAAGCTTGTTGGGAACACAAATTTCATTTTCAGTTTCAAACACCACTCCATACATATATATGGTGAGGTACTAGCTGCAACTCGGTTTTACAGTGAAAACTGCAGGAACTTCAAACCAGCACTAGGAAACAGACTGAGAAACCAGAGTAAAATTTTCTCCTGCAACCCGTTCCATTTGTGCTAGATGAACGAATGTCTCTCCACATGCTCAGTTCTGAGAGATAAGTGTGTGTAAATGCCATCCTTCATCAACCTTGTTGGGAACACAAAGTTTATTTTCACTTGCAATCTTCACTCCATACATATATATTGGGATGTTCTAGCTCCAACACGGTTTTACAGTGAAAACTGCAGGAACTTCAAACCGGCACTAGGAAACAGACTGAGAAACCAGAGTAAAAGTTGCTCCTGCAACCCGTTCCTTTTGTGCTAGATGAACGATCGTCTCTCCACATGCTCATTTCTGAGAGATAAGTGTGTGTGAAAGCCGTCCTTCACCTAGCTTTTTGGGAACACAAAGTTTCTTTTCAGTTGCAAACTCCACTCCATACATATATATGGGGAGGTAATAGCTCCAAGTCGGTTTTAGAGTGAAAACTGCAGGAACTTCAAACCGGCACTAGGAAACAGACTGAGAAACCAGAGTAAAAGTTTCCGCTGCAACCCGTTCCTTTGTGCTAGATGAACGAACCTCTCCGCACATGTTCAGTTATGAGAGTTAAGTGTGTGTGAAAGCCGTCCTTCACCTAGCTTGTTGCGAACACAAAGTTTCTTTTCATTTGCAAACACCACTCCATACATATATATGGGGAGGTACTAGCTCCAACTCGGTTTTACAGTGAAAACTGCAGGAACTTCAAACCGGCACTAGGAAACATACTGAGAAACCAGAGTAAAAGTTTCTCCTGTAAACAGTTCCCTTTGTGCTAGATGAATAAACGTCTCTCCACATGCTCAGTTCTGAGAGATATGTGTGTGTGAAAGCCGTCTTTCACCTAGCTTGTTGGGAACAGAAAGTTTCTTTTCAGTTGCAAACTCCACTCCATACATATATATGGGGAGGTACTAGCTCCAACTCGGTTTTACAGTGAAAACTGCAGGGACTTCAACCCGGCACTAGGAAACACACTGAGAAAACACAGTAAAATTTCTCCTGCCACCCGTTCCCTTTGTGCTAGATGAACGAACGTCTCTCCATATGCTCAGTTCTGAGAGATAAGTGTGTGTAAAGCCGTCCTTCATTAATCTTGTTGGGAACTCAAAGTTTCTTTTCAGTTGCAAACTCCACTCCATACATATATATGGGGAGGTACTAGCTCCAACTCGGTTTTACAGTGAAAACTGCAGGAACTTCAAACCGGCACTAGGAAACAGACTGAGAAACCAGAGGAAAAGTTTCTTCTGCAACCCGTTCCATTTGTGCTAGATGAACGATCGTCCCTCCACATGCTCAGTTCTGAGAGATAAGTGAGTGTGAAAGCCGTCCTTCACCTAGCTTGTTGGGAAAACAAAGTTTCTTTTCAGTTGCAAACTCCACTCCATACATATATATGGGGAGGTACTAGCTCCAACACGGTTTTTCAGTGAAAAATGCAGGAACTTCAAACCGGCACCAGGAAACAGACTGAGAAACCAGAGTAAAAGTTTCTCCTGCAACCCGTTCCCTTTGTGCTAGATGAACGAACGTCTCTCCACATGCTCAGTTCTGAGATATAAGTGTGTGTGAAAGCCGTCCTTCACCTAGCTTGTTGGGAACACAAAGTTTTTTTCAGTTGCAAACCCCACTCCAAAAATATATATGGGGAGGTACTAGCTCCAAATCTGGTTTACAGTGAAAACTGCAGGAACTTCAAACCGGCACTAGGAAACAGACTGAGAAAACACAGTAAAAGTTTCTCCTGCAATCCGTTCCCTTTGTGCTAGATGAACGAACATCTATCCACATGCTCAGTTCTGAGAGTTAATTGTGTGTAAAAGCCGTACTTCATCAAGCTTGTTGGGAACACAAAGTTTCTTTTCAGTTGCAAACTCCACTCCATACATATATATGGGGAGGTACAAGCTCCAACACGGTTTTACAGTGAAAACTGCAGGAACTTCAAACCGGCACTAGGAAACAGACTGAGAAACCAGAGTAAAAGTTTCTCCTGCAACCCGTTCCATTTGTGCTAGATGACCGATCTTCTCTCCACATGGTCAGTTCTGAGAGATAATTGTGTGTGAAAGCCGTCCTTCACCTAGCTTGTTGGGAAAACAAAGTTTCTTTTCAGTTGCAAACTCCACTCCATACATATATATGGGGAGGTACTAGCTCCAACACGGTTTTTCAGTGAAAAATGCAGGAACTTCAAACCGGCACCAGGAAACAGACTGAGAAACCAGAGTAAAAGATTCTCCTGCAACCCGTTCCCTTTGTGCTAGATGAACGAACTTCTCTCCACATGCTCAGTTCTGAGAGATATGTGTGTGTGAAAGCCGTCCTTCACCTAGCTTGTTGGGAACACAAAGTTTCTTTTCACTTGCAAACTCCACTCCAAACATATATATGGGGAGGTACTAGCACCAACTCGGGTTTACAGTGAAAACTGCAGGAATTTCAAACCGGCACTAGGAAACAGACTGAGAAAACACAGTAAAAGTTTCTCCTGCAACCCGTTCCCATTGTGCTAGATGAACGAACGTCTCTCCACATGCTCAGTTCTGAGAGATAATTGTGTGTAAAAGCCGTACTTCATCAAGCTTGTTGGGAACACAAAGTTTCTTTTCAGTTGCAAACTCCACTCCATACATATAGATGGGGAGGTACAAGCTCCAACTCGGTTTTACAGTGAAAACTGCAGGAACTTCAAACCGGCACTAGGAAACAGACTGAGAAACCAGAGTAAAAGTTTCTCCTGCAACCCGTTCCATTTTTGCTAGATGAACGATCGTCTCTCCACATGCTCAGTTCTGAGAGATAAGTGTGTGTGAAAGCCGTCCTTCACCTAGCTTGTTGGGAACACAAAGTTTCTTATCAGTTGCAAACTCCAATCCATACATATATATGGGGAGGTACTAGCTCCAACACGGTTTTTCAGTGAAAAATGCAGGAACTTCAAACCGGCACTAATAAACAGATCGAGAAACCAGAGTAATAGATTATCCCGCAAAACTTTACCTTTGTGCTAGATGAACGATCGTCTCTCCACATGCTCAGTTCTGAGAGATAAGTGTGTGTGAATGCCGTCCTTCAACAATCTTGTTGGGAACACAAAGTTCATTTTCAGTTTCAAACACCACTCCATACATATATATGGGGAGGTACTAGCTGCAACTCGGTTTTACAGTGAAAACTGCAGGAACTTCAAACCAGCACTAGGAAACAGACTGAGAAACCAGAGTAAAATTTTCTCCTGCAACCCGTTCCATTTGTGCTTGATGAACGAACTTCTCTCCACATGCTCAGTTCTGAGAGATAAGTGTGTGTGAAATCCGTGCTTCACCTAGCTTGTTGGGAACACAAAGTTTCTTTTCAGTTGCAAACTCCTCTCCATACATATATATGGGGAGGTACTAGCTCCAACTCGGATTTACTGTGAAAACTGCAGGAACTTCAAATCGGCACTAGGAAACAGACTGAGAAACCAGAGTAAAATTTTCTCCTGCAACCCGTTCCATTTGTGCTAGATGAACGAATGTCTCTCCACATGCTCAGTTCTGAGAGATAAGTGTGTGTAAATGCCATCCTTCATCAACCTTGTTGGGAACACAAAGTTTATTTTCACTTGCAATCTTCACTCCATACATATATATGGGGAGGTACTAGCTCCAACACGGTTTTACAGTGAAAACTGCAGGAACTTCAAACCGGCACTAGGAAACAGACTGAGAAACCAGAGTAAAAGTTGCTCCTGCAACCCGTTCCTTTTGTGCTAGATGAACGATCGTCTCCCACATGCTCATTTCTGAGAGATAAGTGTGTGTGAAAGCCGTCCTTCACCTAGCTTTTTGGGAACACAAAGTTTCTTTTCAGTTGCAAACTCCACTCCATACATATATATGGGGAGGTAATAGCTCCAAGTCGGTTTTAGAGTGAAAACTGCAGGAACCTCAAACCGGCACTAGGAAACAGACTGAGAAACCAGAGTAAAAGTTTCCGCTGCAACCCGTTCCTTTGTGCTAGATGAACGAACGTCTCCGCACATGTTCAGTTATGAGAGTTAAGTGTGTGTGAAAGCCGTCCTTCACCTAGCTTGTTGGGAACACAAAGTTTCTTTTCAGTTTCAAACTCCACTCCATACATATATATGGGGAGGTACTAGCTCCAACTCGGTATTACAGTGAAAACTGCAGGAACTTCAAACCGGCACTAGGAAACAGACTGAGAAACCAGAGTAAAAGTTTCTCCTGCAACCCGTTCCATTTGTGCTAGATGAACGAACGTCTCTACACATGCTCAGTTCTGAGAGATAAGTGAGTGTGAAAGCCGTCCTTCAACTAGCTTGTTGGGAACACAAAGTTTCTTTTCAGTTGCAAACTCCACTCCATACATATATATGGGGAGGTACTATCTCCAACTCTGTTTTACAGTTTAAACTGTAGGAACTTCATACCGGCACTAGGAAACAAAGTGAGAAACCAGTGTAAAATTTCTCCTGCAACCCGTTCCCTTAGTGCTAGATGAACGAAAGTCTCTCCACATGCTCAGTTCTGAGAGATAAGTGTGTGTGAAAGCCGTCCTTCACCTAGCTTGTTGGGTACACAAAGATTCTTTTCAATTGCAAACTCCAATCCAAACATATATATGGGGAGTTACTAGCTCCAACTCGGGTTTACAGTGAAAACTGCAGGAACTTCAAACCGGCACTAAGAAAAAGAATGAGAAACCAGAGTAATAGATTATCATTCAAACCGTTCCCTTTGTGCTAGATGAACGATCGTCTCTCCACATGCTCAGTTCTGAGAGATAAGTGTGTGTGAATGCCGTACTTCACCTAGCTTGTAGGGAACAGAAAGTTTCTTTTCAGTTGCAAACCCCACTCCATACATATATATGGGGAGGTACTAGCTCCAACTCGGTTTTACAGTGAAAACTGCAGAAACTTCAAACCGGCTCTAGGAAACAGCCTGAGAAACCAGAGTAAAATTTTCTCCTGCAACCCGTTCCCTTTGTGCTAGATGAACGAACTTCTCTCCACATGCTAATTTCTGAGAGATAAGTGTGTGTGAAAGCCGTCCTTCACCTAGCTTGTTGGGAACACAAAGTTTCTTTTTAGTTGCAAACTCCAATCCATACATAAATATGGGGTGGTAATAGCTCCAACTCGGTTTTTCAGTGAAAACTGCAGGAACTTCAAACCGGCACTTGGAAACAGACTGAGAAACCAGAGTAAAAGTTTCCCCTGCAACCCGTTCCCTTTGTGCTAGATGAACAAACGTCTCTCCACATGCTCAGTTCTGAGAGATACGTGTGTGTGAAAGCCGTCCTTCACCTAGCTTGTTGGGAACACATAGATTCTTTTCAGTTGCAAACTCCACTCCATACATATATATGGGGAGGTACTAGTTCCAACACGGTTTTACAGTGAAAACTGCAGGAACTTCAAACCGGGACTAGGAAACAGCCTGAGAAACCAGAGTAAAAGTTTCTCCTGAAACCCGTTCCCTTTGTGCAGATGAACGAAATTTTCTCCACATGCTCAGTTCCGAGATATAAGTTTGTGTGAAAGCCGTCCTTCACCTAGCTTGTTGGGAACACAAAGATTCTTTTTAGATGCTAACACCACTCCATACATATATATGGGGAGGTAATAGCTCCAACTTGGTTTTACAGTAAAAACTGCAGGAACTTCAAATTGGCACTAGGAAACAGACTGAGAAACCAGAGTAAAAGTTTCTCCTGCAACCCGTTCCCTTTTTGCTAGATGAACGAACGTCTCTCCACATGCTCAGTTTTGAGAGATAAGTGTGTGTGAAAGCAGTCCTTTACCTAGCTTGTTGGGAACAAAAAGTTTCTTTTCAGTTGCAAACTCCACTCCATACATATATTTGGGGAGGTACTAGCTCCAACTCGGTTTTACAGTGAAAACTGCAGGAACTTCAAACCGGCACTAGGAAACAGACTGAGAAACCAGAGTAAAAGTTTCTCCTGCAAACAGTTCCCTTTGTGCTAGATGAACGAACTTCTCTCCACATGCTCAGTTCTGAGAGATATGTGTGTGTGAAAGCCGCCTTTCACCTTGCTTGTTGGGAACAGAAAGTTTCTTTTCAGTTGCAAACTCCACTCCATACATATATATGGGGAGTTACAAGCTCCAACTCGGTTTTACAGTGAAAACTGCAGGGACTTCAAACCGGCACTAGGAAACACACTGAGAAAACACAGTAAAATTTCTCCTGCCACCCGTTCCCTTTGTGCTAGATGAACTAACGTCTCTCCATATGCTCAGTTCTGAGAGATAAGTGTGTGTAAAGCCGTCCTTCATTAATCTTGTTGGGAACACAAAGTTTCTTTTCAGTTGCAAACTCCACTCCATACATATATATGGGGAGGTACTAACTCCAACTCGGTTTTACAGTGAAAACTGCAGGAACTTCAAACTGGCACTAGGAAACAGACTGAGAAACCAGAGTAAAAGTTTCTTCTGCAACCCGTTCCATTTGTGCTAGATGAACGATCGTCCCTCCACATGCTCAGTTCTGAGAGATAAGTGAGTGTGAAAGCCGTCCTTCACCTAGCTTGTTGGGAAAACAAAGTTTCTTTCCAGTTGCAAACTCCACTCCATACATATATATGGGGAGGTACTAGCTCCAACACGGTTTTTCAGTGAAAAATGCAGGAACTTCAAACCGGCACCAGGAAACAGACTGAGAAACCAGAGTAAAAGTTTCTCCTGCAACCAGTTCCCTTTGTGCTAGATGAACGAATGTCTCTCCACATGCTCAGTTCTGAGAGATAAGTGTGTGTGAAAGCCGTCCTTCACCTAGCTTGTTGGGAACACAAAGTTTCTTTTCAGTTGCAAACCCCACTCCAAAAATATATTTGGGGAGGTACTAGCTCCAAATCTGGTTTAGAGTGAAAACTGCAGGAACTTGAAACCGGCACTAGGAAACAGACTGAGAAAACACAGTAAAAGTTTCTCCTGCAACCCGTTCCCTTTGTGCTAGATGAACGAACTTCTATCCACATGCTCAGTTCTGAGAGTAAATTGTGTGTAATAGCCGTACTTCATCAAGCTTGTTGGGAACACAAAGTTTCTTTTCAGTTGCAAACCCCACTCCATACATATATATTTGGAGGTACAAGCTCCAACTCGAGTTTACAGTGAAAACTGCAGGAACTTCAAACCGGCACTAGGAAATAGACTGAGAAACCAGAGTAAAAGTTTCCCCTGCAACCCGTTCCATTTGTGCTGGATGACCGATCTTCTCTCCACATGGTCAGTTCTGAGAGATAATTGTGTGTGAATGCCGCCCTTCAACTAGCTTGTTGGGAACACAATGTTCATTTTCAGTTTCAAACCCTTTCCATAAATATATATTGGGAGGTACTAGCTGCAACTCGGTTTTACAGTGAAAAATGCAGGAACTTCAAACCGGCACCAGGAAACAGACTGAGAAACCAGAGTAAAAGATTCTCCTGCAAAACGTTCCATTTGTGCTAGATGAACGAACGTCTCTCCACATGCTCAGTTCTGAGAGATATGTGTGTGTGAAAGCCGTCCTTCACCTAGCTTGTTGGGAACACAAAGATTTTTTCAGTTGCAAACCCCACTCCAAAAATATATATGGGGAGGTACTAGCTCCAACTCGGTTTTACAGTGAAAACTGCAGGAACTTCAAACCGGCACTATGAAATAGACTGAGAAACCAGAGTAAAAGTTTCTCCTGCAACCCGTTCCATTTGTGCTAGATGAACGAACGTCTCTACACATGCTCAGTTCTGAGAGATAAGTGAGTGTGAAAGCCGTCCTTCAACTAGCTTGTTGGGAACACAAAGTTTCTTTTCAGTTGCAAACTCCACGCCATACATATATATGGGGAGGTACTAGCTGCAACTCTGTTTTACAGTGAAAACTGTAGGAACTTCATACCGGCACTAGGAAACAGAGTGAGAAACCAGTGTAAAATTTCTCCTGCAACCCGTTCCCTTAGTGCTAGATGAACGAAAGTCTCTCCACATGCTCAGTTCTGAGAGATAAGTGTGTGTGAAAGCCGTCCTTCACCTAGCTTGTTGGGTACACAAAGATTCTTTTCAATTGCAAACTCCAATCCAAACATATATATGGGGAGTTACTAGCTCCAACTCGGGTTTACAGTGAAAACTGCAGGAACTTCAAACCGGCACTAGGAAAAAGAATGAGAAACCAGAGTAATAGATTATCATGCAACCCGTTCCCTTTGTGCTAGATGAACGATTGTCTCTCCACATGCTCAGTTCTGAGAGATAAGTGTGTGTGAATGCCGTACTTCACCTAGCTTGTAGGGAACAGAAAGTTTCTTTTCAGTTGCAAACCCCACTCCATACATAAATATGGGGTGGTAATAGCTCCAATTCGGTTTTTCAGTGAAAACTGCAGGAACTTCAAACCGGCACTTGGAAAAAGACTGAGAAACCAGAGTAAAAGTTTCCCCTGCGACCCGTTCCCTTTGTGCTAGATGAACAAACGTCTCTCCACATGCTCAGTTCTGAGAGATACGTGTGTGTGAAAGCCGTCCTTCACCTAGCTTGTTGGGAACACATAGATTCTTTTCAGTTGCAAACTCCTCTCCATACATATATATGGGGAGGTACTAGTTCCAACACGGTTTTACAGTGAAAACTGCAGGAAATTCAAACCGGGTCTAGGAAACAGCCTGAGAAACCAGAGTAAAAGTTTCTCCTGAAACCCGTTCCCTTTGTGCTAGATGAACGAAATTTTCTCCACATGCTCAGTTCCGAGATATAAGTTTGTGTGAAAGCCGTCCTTCACCTAGCTTGTTGGGAACACAAAGATTCTTTTTAGATGCTAACACCACTCCATACATATATATGGGGAGGTAATAGCTCCAACTTGGTTTTACAGTAAAAACTGCAGGAACTTCAAATTGGCACTAGGAAACAGACTGAGAAACCAGAGTAAATGTTTCTCCTGCAACCCGTTCCCTTTTTGCTAGATGAACGAACGTCTCTCCACATGCTCAGTTTTGAGAGATAAGTGTGTGTGAAAGCAGTCCTTTACCTAGCTTGTTGGGAACAAAAAGTTTCTTTTCAGTTGCAAACTCCACTCCATACATATATATGGGGAGGTACTAGCTCCAACTCGGTTTTACAGTGAAAACTGCAGGAACTTCAAACCGGCACTAGGAAACAGACTGAGAAACCAGAGTAAAAGTTTCTCCTGCAAACAGTTCCCTTTGTGCTAGATGAACGAACTTCTCTCCACATGCTCAGTTCTGAGAGATATGTGTGTGTGAAAGCCGTCTTTCACCTAGCTTGTTGGGAACAGAAAGTTTCTTTTCAGTTGCAAACTCCACTCCATACATATATATGGGGAGTTACAAGCTCCAACTCGGGTTTACAGTGAAAACTGCAGGAACTTCAAACCGGCACTAGGAAATAGACTGAGAAACCAGAGTAAAAGTTTCCCCTGCAACCCGTTCCATTTGTGCTGGATGACCGATCTTCTCTCCACATGGTCAGTTCTGAGAGATAATTGTGTGTGAATGCCGCCCTTCAACTAGCTTGTTGGGAACACAATGTTCATTTTCAATTTCAAACCCTTTCCATAAATATATATGGGGAGGTACTAGCTGCAACTCGGTTTTACAGTGAAAAATGCAGGAACTTCAAACCGGCACCAGGAAACAGACTGAGAAACCAGAGTAAAAGATTCTCCTGCAAAACGTTCCATTTGTGCTAGATGAACGAACGTCTCTCCACATGCTCAGTTCTGAGAGATATGTGTGTGTGAAAGCCGTCCTTCACCTAGCTTGTTGGGAACACAAAGTTTTTTTCAGTTGCAAACCCCACTCCAAAAATATATATGGGGAGGTACTAGCTCCAAATCTGGTTTACAGTGAAAACTGCAGGAACTTCAAACCGGCACTAGGAAACAGACTGAGAAAACACAGTAAAAGTTTCTCCTGCAACCCGTTCCCTTTGTGCTAGATGAACGAACTTCTATCCACATGCTCAGTTCTGAGAGATAATTGTGTGTAAAAGCCGTACTTCATCAAGCTTGTTGGGAACACAAAGTTTCTTTTCAGTTGCAAACTCCACTCCATACATATATATGGGGAGGTACAAGCTCCAACACGGTTTTACAGTGAAAACTGCAGGAACTTCAAACCGGCACTAGGAAACAGACTGAGAAACCAGAGTAAAAGTTTCTCCTGCAACCCGTTCCATTTGTGCTAGATGACCGATCTTCTCTCCACATGGTCAGTTCTGAGAGATAATTGTGTGTGAATGCCGCCCTTCAACTAGCTTGTTGGGAACACAAAGTTCATTTTCAGTTTCAAACCCTTTCCTTACATATATATGGGGAGGTACTAGCTGCAACTCGGTTTTACAGTGAAAAATGCAGGTACTTCAAACCGGCACCAGGAAACAGACTGAGAAACCAGAGTAAAAGATTCTCCTGCAAGCCGTTCCCTTTGTGCTAGATGAACGAACGTCTCTCCACATGCTCAGTTCTGAGAGATATGTGTGTGTGAAAGCCGTCCTTCACCTAGCTTGTTGGGAACACAAAGTTTCTTTTCAGTTGCAAACTCCACTCCAAACATATATATGGGGAGGTACTAGCACCAACTCGGGTTTACAGTGAAAACTGCAGGAACTTCAAACCGGCACTAGGAAACAGACTGAGAAAACACAGTAAAAGTTTCTCCTGCAACCCGTTCCCTTTGTGCTAGATGAACGAACGTCTCTCCACATGCTCAGTTCTGAGAGATAATTGTGTGTAAAAGCCGTACTTCATCAAGCTTGTTGGGAACACAAAGTTTCTTTTCAGTTGCAAACTCCACTCCATACATATATATGGGGAGGTACAACTCCAACTCGGTTTTACAGTGAAAACTGCAGGAACTTCAAACCGGCACTAGGAAACAGACTGAGAAATCAGAGTAAAAGTTTCTCCTGCAACCCGTTCCATTTGTGCTAGATGAACGATCGTCTCTCCACATGCTCAGTTCTGAGAGATAAGTGTGTGTGAAAGCCGTCCTTCACCTAGCTTGTTGGGAACACAAAGTTTCTTTTCAGTTGCAAACTCCAATCCATACATATATATGGGGAGGTACTAGCTCCAACACGGTTTTTCAGTGAAAAATGCAGGAACTTCAAACCGGCACTAATAAACAGATCGAGAAACCAGAATAATAGATTATCCTGCAAAACTTTACCTTTGTGCTAGATGAACGATCGTCTCTCCACATGCTCAGTTCTGAGAGATAAGTGTGTGTGAATGCCGTCCTTCACCAATCTTGTTGGGAACACAAAGTTCATTTTCAGTTTCAAACACCACTCCATACATATATATGGGGAGGTACTAGCTGCAACTCGGTTTTACAGTGAAAACTGCAGGAACTTCAAACCAGCACTAGGAAACAGACTGAGAAACCAGAGTAAAATTTTCTCCTGCAACCCGTTCCATTTGTGCTTGATGAACGAACTTCTCTCCACATGCTCAGTTCTGAGAGATAAGTGTGTGTGAAATCCGTGCTTCACCTAGCTTGTTGGGAACACAAAGTTTCTTTTCAGTAGCAAACTCCTCTCCATACATATATATGGGGAGGTACTAGCTCCAACTCGGATTTACTGTGAAAACTGCAGGAACTTCAAATCGGCACTAGGAAACAGACTGAGAAACCAGAGTAAAATTTTCTCCTGCAACCCGTTCCATTTGTGCTAGATGAACGAATGTCTCTCCACATGCTCAGTTCTGAGAGATAAGTGTGTGTAAATGCCATCCTTCATCAACCTTGTTGGGAACACAAAGTTTATTTTCACTTGCAATCTTCACTCCATACATATATATGGGGAGGTACTAGCTCCAACTCGGTTTTACAGTGAAAAATGCAGGAACTTCAAACCGGCACTAATAAACAGATCGAGAAACCAGAATAATAGATTATCCTGCAAAACTTTACCTTTGTGCTAGATGAACGATCGTCTCTCCACATGCTCATTTCTGAGAGATAAGTGTGTGTGAAAGCCGTCCTTCACCTAGCTTTTTGGGAACACAAAGTTTCTTTTCAGTTGCAAACTCCACTCCATACATATATATGGGGAGGTAATAGCTCCAAGTCGGTTTTAGAGTGAAAACTGCAGGAACTTCAAACCGGCACTAGGAAACAGACTGAGAAACCAGAGTAAAAGTTTCCGCTGCAACCCGTTCCTTTGTGCTAGATGAACGAACGTCTCCGCAGATGTTCAGTTATGAGAGTTAAGTGTGTGTGAAAGCCGTCCTTCACCTAGCTTGTTGGGAACACAAAGTTTCTTTTCAGTTTCAAACTCCACTCCATACATATATATGGGGAGGTACTAGCTCCAACTCGGTTTTACAGTGAAAACTGCAGGAACTTCAAACCGGCACTAGGAAATAGACTGAGAAACCAGAGTAAAAGTTTCTCCTGCAACCCGTTCCATTTGTGCTAGATGAACGAACGTCTCTACACATGCTCAGTTCTGAGAGATAAGTGAGTGTGAAAGCCGTCCTTCAACTAGCTTGTTGGGAACACAAAGTTTCTTTTCAGTTGCAAACTCCACGCCATACATATATATGGGGAGGTACTAGCTGCAACTCTGTTTTACAGTGAAAACTGTAGGAACTTCATACCGGCACTAGGAAACAGAGTGAGAAACCAGTGTAAAATTTCTCCTGCAACCCGTTCCCTTAGTGCTAGATGAACGAAAGTCTCTCCACATGCTCAGTTCTGAGAGATAAGTGTGTGTGAAAGCCGTCCTTCACCTAGCTTGTTGGGTACACAAAGATTCTTTTCAATTGCAAACTCCAATCCAAACATATATATGGGGAGTTACTAGCTCCAACTCGGGTTTACAGTGAAAACTGCAGGAACTTCAAACCGGCACTAGGAAAAAGAATGAGAAACCAGAGTAATAGATTATCATGCAACCCGTTCCCTTTGTGCTAGATGAACGATTGTCTCTCCACATGCTCAGTTCTGAGAGATAAGTGTGTGTGAATGCCGTACTTCACCTAGCTTGTAGGGAACAGAAAGTTTCTTTTCAGTTGCAAACCCCACTCCATACATAAATATGGGGTGGTAATAGCTCCAAATCGGTTTTTCAGTGAAAACTGCAGGAACTTCAAACCGGCACTTGGAAACAGACTGAGAAGCCAGAGTAAAAGTTTCCCCTGCAACCCGTTCCCTTTGTGCTAGATGAACAAACGTCTCTCCACATGCTCAGTTCTGAGAGATACGTGTGTGTGAAAGCCGTCCTTCACCTAGCTTGTTGGGAACACATAGATTCTTTTCAGTTGCAAACTCCACTCCATACATATATATGGGGAGGTACTAGTTCCAACACGGTTTTACAGTGAAAACTGCAAGAAATTCAAATCGGGACTAGGAAACAGCCTGAGAAACCAGAGTAAAAGTTTCTCCTGAAACCCGTTCCCTTTGTGCTAGATGAACGAAATTTTCTCCACATGCTCAGTTCCGAGATATAAGTTTGTGTGAAAGCCGTCCTTCACCTAGCTTGTTGGGAACACAAAGATTCTTTTTAGATGCTAACACCACTCCATACATATATATGGGGAGGTAATAGCTCCAACTTGGTTTTACAGTAAAAACTGCAGGAACTTCAAATTGGCACTAGGAAACAGACTGAGAAACCAGAGTAAATGTTTCTCCTGCAACCCGTTCCCTTTTTGCTAGATGAACGAACGTCTCTCCACATGCTCAGTTTTGAGAGATAAGTGTGTGTGAAAGCAGTCCTTTACCTAGCTTGTTGGGAACAAAAAGTTTCTTTTCAGTTGCAAACTCCACTCCATACATATATATGGGGAGGTACTAGCTCCAACTCGGTTTTACAGTGAAAACTGCAGGAACTTCAAACCGGCACTAGGAAACAGACTGAGAAACCAGAGTAAAAGTTTCTCCTGCAAACAGTTCCCTTTGTGCTAGATGAACGAACTTCTCTCCACATGCTCAGTTCTGAGAGATATGTGTGTGTGAAAGCCGTCTTTCACCTAGCTTGTTGGGAACAGAAAGTTTCTTTTCAGTTGCAAACTCCACTCCATACATATATATGGGGAATTACAAGCTCCAACTCGGTTTTACAGTGAAAACTGCAGGGACTTCAAACCGGCACTAGGAAACACACTGAGAAAACACAGTAAAATTTCTCCTGCCACCCGTTCCCTTTGTGCTAGATGAACTAACGTCTCTCCATATGCTCAGTTCTGAGAGATAAGTGTGTGTAAAGCCGTCCTTCATTAATCTTGTTGGGAACACAAAGTTTCTTTTCAGTTGCAAACTCCACTCCATACATATATATGGGGAGGTACTAACTCCAACTCGGTTTTACAGTGAAAACTGCAGGAACTTCAAACTGGCACTAGGAAACAGACTGAGAAACCAGAGTAAAAGTTTCTCCTGCATTCCGTTCCATTTGTGCTAGATGAACGATCGTCCCTCCACATGCTCAGTTCTGAGAGATAAGTGAGTGTGAAAGCCGTCCTTCACCTAGCTTGTTGGGAAAACAAAGTTTCTTTTCAGTTGCAAACTCCACTCCATACATATATATGGGGAGGTACTAGCTCCAACACGGTTTTTCAGTGAAAAATGCAGGAACTTCAAACCGGCACCAGGAAACAGACTGAGAAACCAGAGTAAAAGTTTCTCCTGCAACCAGTTCCCTTTGTGCTAGATGAACGAATGTCTCTCCACATGCTCAGTTCTGAGAGATAAGTGTGTGTGAAAGCCGTCTTTCACCTAGCTTGTTGGGAACACAAAGTTTCTTTTCAGTTGCAAACCCCACTCCAAAAATATATATGGGGAGGTACTAGCTCCAAATCTGGTTTAGAGTGAAAACTGCAGGAACTTCAAACCGGCACTAGGAAACAGACTGAGAAAACACAGTAAAAGTTTCTCCTGCAATCCGTTCCCTTTGTGCTAGATGAACGAACTTCTATCCACATGCTCAGTTCTGAGAGTAAATTGTGTGTAAAAGCCGTACTTCATCAAGCTTGTTGGGAACACAAAGTTTCTTTTCAGTTGCAAACTCCACTCCATACATATATATTTGGAGGTACAAGCTCCAACTCGGGTTTACAGTGAAAACTGCAGGAACTTCAAACCGGCACTAGGAAATAGACTGAGAAACCAGAGTAAAAGTTTCCCCTGCAACCCGTTCCATTTGTGCTGGATGACCGATCTTCTCTCCACTTGCTCAGTTCTGAGAGATAATTGTGTGTGAATGCCGCCCTTCAACTAGCTTGTTGGGAACACAATGTTCATTTTCAGTTTCAAAACCTTTCCATACATATATATGGGGAGGTACTAGCTTCAACTCGGTTTTACAGTGAAAAATACAGGAACTTCAAACCGGCACCAGGAAACAGACTGAGAAACCAGAGTAAAAGATTCTCCTGCAAAACGTTCCATTTGTGCTAGATGAACGAACCTCTCTCCACATGCTCAGTTCTGAGAGATATGTGTGTGTGAAAGCCGTCCTTCACCTAGCTTGTTGGGAACACAAAGTTTCTTTTCAGTTGCAAACTCCACTCCAAACATATATATGGGGAGGTACTAGCTCCAACTCGGGTTTACAGTGAAAACTGCAGGAATTTCAAAACGGCACTAGGAAACAGACTGAGAAAACACAGTAAAAGTTTCTCCTGCAACCCGTTCCCTTTGTGCTAGATGAACGAACGTCTCTCCACATGCTCAGTTCTGAGAGATAATTGTGTGTAAAAGCCGTACTTCATCAAGCTTGTTGGGAACACAAAGTTTCTTTTCAGTTGCAAACTCCACTCCATACATATATATGGGGAGGTACAAGCTCCAACTCGGTTTTACAGTGAAAACTGCAGGAACTTCAAACCGGAACTAGGAAACAGACTGAGAAACCAGAGTAAAAGTTTCTCCTGCAACCCGTTCCATTTGTGCTAGATGAACGATCGTCTCTCCACATGCTCAGTTCTGAGAGAAAGGTGTGTGTGGAAGCCGTCCTTCACCTAGCTTGTTGGGAACACAAAGTTTCTTTTCAGTTGCAAACTCCAATCCATACATATATATGGGGAGGTACTAGCTCCAACACGGTTTTTCAGTGAAAAATGCAGGAAATTCAAACCGGCACTAATAAACAGATCGAGAAACCAGAATAATAGATTATCCTGCAAAACGTTACCTTTCTGCTAGATGAACGAACGTCTCTCCAATTGCTCAGTTCTGAGAGATAATTGTGTGTGAATGCCGTCCTTCACCAAGCTTGTTGGGAACACAAAGTTCATTTTCAGTTTCAAATACCACTCCATACATATATATGGGGAGGTACTAGCTGCAACTCGGTTTTACAGTGAAAACTGCAGGAACTTCAAACCAGCACTAGGAAACAGACTGAGAAACCAGAGTAAAATTTTCTCCTGCAACCCGTTCCATTTGTGCTTGATGAACGAACTTCTCTCCACATGCTCAGTTCTGAGAGATAAGTGTGTGTGAAATCCGTGCTTCACCTAGCTTGTTGGGAACACAAAGTTTCTTTTCAGTTGCAAACTCCTCTCCATACATATATATGGGGAGGTACTAGCTCCAACTCGGATTTACTGTGAAAACTGCAGGAACTTCAAATCGGCACTAGGAAACAGACTGAGAAACCAGAGAAAAATTTTCTCCTGCAACCCGTTCCATTTGTGCTAGATGAACGAATGTCTCTCCACATGCTCAGTTCTGAGAGATAAGTGTGTGTAAATGCCATCGTTCATGAACCTTGTTGGGAACACAAAGTTTATTTTCACTTGCAATCTTCACTCCATACATATATATGGGGAGCTACTAGCTCCAACACGGTTTTACAGTGAAAACTGCAGGAACTTCAAACCGGCACTAGGAAACAGACTGAGAAACCAGAGTAAAAGTTGCTCCTGCAACCCGTTCCCTTTGTGGTAGATGAACGAACATCTCTCCAAATGCTGAGTTCTGAGGGATAAGTGTGTGTGAAAGCCGTCCTTCACCTAGCTTGTTGGTTACTCAAAGTTTCTTTTCAGTTGCAAACTCCACTCCATACATATATATGGGGAGGTACTAGCTCCAACTCGGTTTTACAGTGAAAACTGCAGGAACTTCAAACCGGCACTAGGAAACAGACTGAGAAAACACAGTAAAAGTTTCTACAGCAACCTGTTCCCTTTGTGCTAGATGAACGAACGTCTCTCCACATGCTCAGTTCTGAGAGATAAGTGTGTGTAAAAGCCGTACTTCATCAAGCTTGTTGGGAACACAATGTTTCTTTTCAGTTGCAAACCCCAATCCATACATATATATGGGGAGGTACTAGCTGCAACTCGGTTTTACAGTGAAAACTGCAGGAACTTCAAACCGGCACTAGGAAACAGACTGAGAAACCAGAGTAAAAGTTTATCCTGCAACCCGTTCCCTTTGTGCTAGATGAACGAAATTCTCTCCACATGCTCAGTTCTGAGAGATAAGTGTGTGTGAAATCCGTGCTTAACCTAGCTTGTTGGGAACACAAAGTTTCTTTTCAGTTGCAAACTCCTCTCCATACATATATATGGGGAGGTACTAGCTCCAACTCGGATTTACTGTGAAAACTGCAGGAACTTCATATCGGCACTAGGAAACAGACTGAGAAACCAGAGTAAAATTTTCTCCTGCAACCCGTTCCATTTGTGCTAGATGAACGAATGTCTCTCCACATGCTCAGTTCTGAGAGATAAGTGTGTGTAAATGCCATCCTTCATCAACCTTGTTGGGAACACAAAGTTTATTTTCACTTGCAATCTTCACTCCATACATATATATGGGGAGGTACAAGCTCCAACACGATTTTACAGTGAAAACTGCAGGAACTTCAAACCGGCACTAGGAAACAGACTGAGAAACCAGAGTAAAAGTTGCTCCTGCAACCCGTTCACTTTGTGCTAGATGAACGAACGTCTCTCCAAATGCTGAGTTCCGAGGGATAAGTGTGTGTGAAAGCCGTCCTTCACCTAGCTTGTTGGTTACTCAAAGTTTCTTTTCAGTTGCAAACTCCACTCCATACATATATATGGGGAGGTACTAGCTCCAACTCGGTTTTACAGTGAAAACTGCAGGAACTTCAAACCGGCACTAGGAAACAGACTGAGAAAACACAGTAAAAGTTTCTCCTGCAACCTGTTCCCTTTGTGCTAGATGAACGAACGTCTCTCCACATGCTCAGTTCTGAGAGATAAGTGTGTGTAAAAGCCGTACTTCATCAAGCTTGTTGGGAACACAATGTTTCTTTTCAGTTGCAAACCCCAATCCATACATATATATGGGGAGGTACTAGCTGCAACTCGGTTTTACAGTGAAAACTGCAGGAACTTCAAACCGGCACTAGGAAACAGACTGAGAAACCAGAGTAAAAGTTTATCCTGCAACCCGTTCCCTTTGTGCTAGATGAACGAAATTCTCTCCACATGCTCAGTTCTGAGAGATAAGTGTGTGTGAAATCCGTGCTTAACCTAGCTTGTTGGGAACACAAAGTTTCTTTTCAGTTGCAAACTCCTCTCCATACATATATATGGGGAGGTACTAGCTCCAACTCGGATTTACTGTGAAAACTGCAGGAACTTCATATCGGCACTAGGAAACAGACTGAGAAACCAGAGTAAAATTTTCTCCTGCAACCCGTTCCATTTTTGCTAGATGAACGAATGTCTCTCCACATGCTCAGTTCTGAGAGATAAGTGTGTGTAAATGCCATCCTTCATCAACCTTGTTGGGAACACAAAGTTTATTTTCACTTGCAATCTTCACTCCATACATATATATGGGGAGGTACAAGCTCCAACACGGTTTTACAGTGAAAACTGCAGGAAATTCAAACCGGCACTAGGAAACAGACTGAGAAAACACAGTAAAAGTTTCTCCTGCAACCAGTTCCCTTTGTGCTAGATGAACGAACGTCTCTCCACATGCTCAGTTCTGAGAGATAAGTGTGTGTAAAAGACGTACTTCATCAAGCTTGTTGGGAACACAATGTTCCTTTTCAGTTGCAAACCCCAATCCATACATATATATGGGGAGGTACTAGCTGCAACTCGGTTTTACAGTGAAAAATGCAGGAAGATCAAACCGGCACCAGGAAACAGACTGAGAAACCAGAGTAAAAGTTACTCCTGCAACCCGTTCCTTTGTGCTAGATGAACGAACGTCTCTCCACATGCTCAGTTCTGAGATATAAGTGTGTGTGAAAGCCGTCCTTCACCTAGCTTGTTGGGAACACATAGATTCTTTTCAGTTGCAAACTCCCCTCCATACATATATATGGGGGGGTACTAGCTCCAACTCGATTTTACAGTGAAAACTGCAGGAAATTCAAACCGGGACTAGGAAACAGACTGAGAAACCAGAATAAAAGTTTCTCCTGCAACCCGTTCCCTTTGTGCTAGATGAACGAAATTTTCTCCACATGCTCAGTTCTGAGATATAAGTTTGTGTGAAAGCCATCATTCACCTAGCTTGTTGGGAACACAAAGTTTCTTTTCAGTTGCAAACCCCACTCCATACATATTTATGGGGAGTTACAAGCTCCAAATCGGTTTTACAGTGAAAACTGCAGGGACTTCAAACCGGCACTAGGAAACACACTGAGAAAACACAGTAAAAGTTTCTCCTGCAACCCGTTCCCTTTGTGCTAGATGAACGAACGTCTCTCCATATGCTCCTTTCTGAAAGATAAGTGTGTGTAAAGCCGTCCTTCATCATCTTGTTTGGAACACAAAGTTTCTTTTCAGGTGCAAACTCCACTCCATACATATATATGGGGAGGTACTAGCTCCAACACGGTTTTTCAGTGAAAAATGCAGGAACTTCAAACCGGCACTAGGAAACAGACTGAGAAACCAGAGTAAAAGATTCTCCTGCAACCCGTTCCCTTTGTGCTAGATGAACGAACGTCTCTCCACATGCTCAGTTCTGAGAGATATGTGTGTGTGAAAGCCGTCCTTCACCTAGCTTGTTGGGAACATAAATTTTCTTTTCAGTTGCAAACTCCACTCCAAACATATATATGGGGAGGTACTAGCTCCAACTCGGGTTTACAGTGAAAACTGCAGGAATTTCAAACCGGCACTAGGAAACAGACTGAGAAAACACAGTAAAAGTTTCTCCTGCAACCCGTTCCCTTTGTGCTAGATGAACGAACGTCTCTCCACATGCTCATTTCTGAGAGATAATTGTGTGTAAAATCCGTACTTCATCAAGCTTGTTGGGAACACAAAGTTTCTTTTCAGTTGCAAACTCCACTCCATACATATATATGGGGAGGTACAAGCTCCAACTCGGTTTTACAGTGAAAACTGCAGGAACTTCAAACCGGCACTAGGAAACAGACTGAGAAACCAGAGTAAAAGTTTCTCCTGCAACCCGTTCCATTTGTGCTAGATGAACGAATGTCTCTCCACATGCTCAGTTCTGAGAGATAAGTGTGTGTAAATGCCATTCTTCATCAACCTTGTTGGGAACACAAAGTTTATTTTTACTTGCAATCTTCACTCCATACATATATATGGGGAGGTACTAGCTCCAACACGGTTTTTCAGTGAAATCTGCAGGAACTTCAAACCGGCACTAGGAAACAGACTGAGAAACCAGAGTAAAAGTTTATCCTGCAACCCGTTCCCTTTGTGTTAGATGAACGAACTTCTCTCCACATGCTCATTTCTGAGAGATAAGTGTGTGTGAAAGCCGTCCTTCACATAGCTTGTTGGGAACACAAAGTTTCTTTTCAGTTGCAAACTCCACTCCATACATATATATGGGGAGGTACTAGCTCCAACTCGGTTTTTCAGTGAAAACTGCAGGAACTTCAAACCGGCACTTGGAAACAGACTGAGAAACCAGAGTAAAAGTTTCCCCTGAAAACCGATCCCTTTGTGCTAGATGAACGAACGTCTCTCCACATGCTCAGTTCTGAGATATAAGTGTGTGTGAAAGCCATCATTCACCTAGCTTGTTGGGAACACAAAGTTTCTTTTCAGTTGCAATCTCCACTCCATACATATATATGGGGAGGTACTAGCTCCAACACGGTTTTTCAGTGAAAAATGCAGGAACTTCAAACCGGCACCAGGAAACAGACTGAGAAACCAGAGTAAAAGATTCCCCTGCAACCCGTTCCCTTTGTGCTAGATGAACGAACGTCTCTCCACATGCTCAGTTCTGAGAGATATGTGTGTGTTAAAGCCGTCCTTCACCTAGCTTGTTGGGAACACAAAGTTTCTTTTCAGTTGCAAACTCCACTCCAAACATATATATGGGAGGTACTAGCTCCAACTCCGGTTTACAGTGAAATCTGCAGGAATTTCAAACCGGCAATAGGAAACAGACTGAGAAAACACAGTAAAAGTTTCTCCTGCAACCCGTTCCTTTTGGGCTAGATGAACGAAAGTCTCTCCACATGCTCAGTTCTGAGAGATAATTGTGTGTAAAAGCCGTACTTCATCAAGCTTGTTGGGAACACAAAGTTTCTTTTCAGTTGCAAACTCCACTCCATACATATATATGGGGAGGTACAAGCTCCAACTCGGTTTTACAGTGAAATCTGCAGGAACTTCAAACCGGCACTAGGAAACAGACTGAGAAACCAGAGTAAAAGTTTCTCCTGCAACCCGTTCCATTTGTGCTAGATGAACGAATGTCTCTCCACATGCTCAGTTCTGAGAGATAAGTGTGTGTAAATGCCATCCTTCATCAACCTTGTTGGGAACACAAAGTTTATTTTCACATGCAATCTTCACTTCATACATATATATGGGGAGGTACTAGCTCCAACACGGTTTTACAGTGAAAACTGCAGGAACTTCAAACCGGCACTAGGAAACAGACTGAGAAACCAGAGTAAAAGTTGCTCCTGCAACCCGTTCCCTTTGTGCTAGATGAACGAACGTCTCTCCAAATGCTGAGTTCTGAGGGATAAGTGTGTGTGAAAGCCGTCCTTCACCTAGCTTGTTGGTTACTCAAAGTTTCTTTTCAGTTGCAAACTCCACTCCATACATATATATGGGGAGGTACTAGCTCCAACTCGGTTTAACAGTGAAAACTGCAGGAACTTCAAACCGGCACTAGGAAACAGACTGAGAAAACACAGTAAAAGTTTCTCCTGCAACCTGTTCCCTTTGTGCTAGATGAACGAACGTCTCTCCACATGCTCAGTTCTGAGAGAAAAGTGTGTGTAAAAGCCGTACTTCATCAAGCTTGTTGGGAACACAATGTTCCTTTTCAGTTGCAAACCCCAATCCATACATATATATGTGGAGGTACTAGCTCCAACACGGTTTTTCAGTGAAAACTGCAGGAACTTCAAACCGGCACTAGGAAACAGACTGAGAAACCAGAGTAAAAGTTTATCCTGCAACCCGTTCCCTTTGTGCAAGATGAACGAACTTCTCTCCACATGCTCATTTCTGTGAGATAAGTGTGTGTGAAAGCCGTCCTTCACATAGCTTGTTGGGAACACAAAGTTTCTTTTCAGTTGCAAACTCCACTCCATACATATATATGGGGAGGTACTAGCTCCAACTCGGTTTTTCAGTGAAAACTTCAGGAACTTCAAACCGGCACTTGGAAACAGACTGAGAAACCAGAGTAAAAGTTTCCCCTGCAAACCGATCCCTTTGTGCTAGATGAACGAACGTCTCTCCACATGCTCAGTTCTGAGATATAAGTGTGTGTGAAAGCCGTCCTTCACCTAGCTTGTTGGGAACACATAGATTCTTTTCAGTTGCAAACTCCCCTCCATACATATATATGGGGGGGTACTAGCTCCAACTCGATTTTACAGTGAAAACTGCAGGAACTTCAAACCGGGACTAGGAAACAGACTGAGAAACCAGAGTAAAAGTTTCTCCTGCAACCCGTTCCCTTTGTGCTAGATGAACGAAATTTTCTCCACATGCTCAGTTCTGAGATATAAGTTTTTGTGAAAGCCATCATTCACCTAGCTTGTTGGGAACACAAAGTTTCTTTTCAGTTGCAAACTCCAGTCCATACATATTTATGGGGAGTTACAAGCTCCAAATCGGTTTTACAGTGAAAACTGCAGGGACTTCAAACCGGCACTAGGAAACACACTGAGAAAACACAGTAAAAGTTTCTCCTGCAACCCGTTCCCTTTGTGCTAGATAAACGAACGTCTCTCCATATGCTCAGTTCTGAGAGATAAGTGTGTGTAAAGCCGTCCTTCATCATCTTGTTTGGAACACAAAGTTTCTTTTCAGTTGCAAACTCCACTCCATACATATATATGGGGAGGTACAAGCTCCAACTCGGTTTTACAGTGAAAACTGCAGGAACTTCAAACCGGCACTAGGAAACAGACTGAGAAACCAGAGTAAAAGTTGCTCCTGCAACCCGTTCCCTTTGTGCTAGATGAACGAAAGTCTCTCCAAATGCTGAGTTCTGAGGGATAAGTGTGTGTGAAAGCCGTCCTTCACCTAGCTTGTTGGTTACTCAAAGTTTCTTTTCAGTTGCAAACTCCACTCCATACATATATATGGGGAGGTACTAGCTCCAACTCGGTTTTACAGTGAAAACTGCAGGAACTTCAAACCGGCACTAGGAAACAGACTGAGAAAACACAGTAAAAGTTTCTCCTGCAACCTGTTCCCTTTGTGCTAGATGAACGAACGTCTCTCCACATGCTCAGTTCTGAGAGATAAGTGTGTGTAAAAGCCGTACTTCATCAAGCTTGTTGGGAACACAATGTTCCTTTTCAGTTGCAAACCCCAATCCATACATATATATGTGGAGGTACTAGCTCCAACACGGTTTTTCAGTGAAAACTGCAGGAATTTCAAACCGGCACTTGGAAACAGACTGAGAAACCAGAGTAAAAGTTTCCCCTGCAAACCGATCCCTTTGTGCTAGATGAACGAACGTCACTCCACATGCTCAGTTCTGAGATATAAGTGTGTGTGAAAGCCGTCCTTCACCTAGCTTGTTGGGAACACATAGATTCTTTTCAGTTGCAAACTCCCCTCCATACATATATATGGGGGGGTACTAGCTCCAACTCGATTTTACAGTGAAAACTGCAGGAACTTCAAACCGGGACTAGGAAACAGACTGAGAAACCAGAATAAAAGTTTCTTCTGCAACCCGTTCAATTTGTGCTAGATGAACGATCGTCCCTCCACATGCTCAGTTCTGAGAGATAACTGAGTGTGAAAGCCGTCCTTCACCTAGCTTGTTGGGAACACAAAGTTCCTTTTCAGTTGCAAACTCCACTCCATACATATATATGGGGAGGTACTAGCTCCAACACGGTTTTTCAGTGAAAAATGCAGGAACTTCAAACCGGAACCAGGAAACAGACTGAGAATCCAGAGTAAAAGTTTCTCCTGCAACCCGTTCCATTTGTGCTAGATGAACGATCGTCTCTCCACATGCTCAGTTCTGAGAGATACGTGTGTGTGAAAGCCGTCCTTCACCTAGCTTGTTGGGAACACAAAGTTTCTTTCCAGTTGCAAACTCCAATCCATACATATATATGGGGAGGTACTGGCTCCAACACGGTTTTTCAGTGAAAAATGCAGGAACTTCAAACCGGCACTAATAAACAGATCGAGAAACCAGAGTAATAGATTATCCTGCAAAACGTTACCTTTGTGCTAGATGAACGATCGTCTCTCCACATGCTCAGTTCTGAGAGATAAGTGTGTGTGAATGCCGTCCTTTCACCAAGCTTGTTGGGAACACAAAGTTCATTTTCAGTTTCAAACACCACTCCATACATATATATGGGGAGGTACTAGCTGCAACTCGGTTTTACAGTGAAAACTGCAGGAACTTCAAACCAGCACTAGGAAACAGACTGAGAAACCAGAGTAAAATTTTCTCCTGAAACCCGTTCCATTTGTGCTTGATGAACGAACTTCTCTCCACATGCTCAGTTCTGAGAGATAAGTGTGTGTGAAAGCCGTGCTTCACCTAGCTTGTTGGGAACACAAAGTTTCTTTTCAGTTGCAAACTCCTCTCCATACATATATATGGGGGGGTACTAGCTCCAACTCGATTTTACAGTGAAAAATGCAGGATCTTCAAACCGGTACTAGGAAACAGACTGAGAAACCAGAGTTAAAGTTTCTCCTGCAACCCGTTCCATTTGTGCTAGATGAACGAACGTCTCTCCACATGCTCAGGTCTTAGAGATAATTGTGTGTAAATGCCGTCCTTCATCAAACTTGTTGGGAACACAAAGTTTATTTTCAGTTGCAAACAACACTCCATACATATATATGGGGAGGTAATAGCCCCAACTCGCTTTTACAGTAAAACTGCAGGAACTTCAAACCGGCACTAGGAAACAGACTGAGAAACCAGAGTAAAATTTTCTCCTGCAACCCGTTCCCTTTGTGCTAGATGAACGAACGTCTCTCCACAATCTCAGTTCTGAGAGATAAGTGTGTGTGAAAGCCGTCCTTCACCTAGCTTGTTGGGAACACAAAGTTTCTTTTCAGTTGCAAACTCCACTCCATACATATATATGGGGTGTTACTAGCTCCAAATCGACTTTACAGTGAAAACTGCAGGAATTTCAAATCGGCACTAGGAAACAGATTGAGAAACCAGAGAAAAGTTTCACCTGCCACCCGTTCCATTTGTGCTTGATGAACGAACTTCTGTCCACATGCTCAGTTCTGAGAGATAATTGAGTGTGAAAGCCGTCCTTCACATAGCTTGTTGGGAACACAAAGTTTCTTTTCAGTTGCAAACTCCACTCCATACTTATATATGGGGAGGTACTAGCTCCAACACGGTTTTTCAGAGAAAAATGCAGGAACTTCAAACCGGCACCAGGAAACAGACTGAGAAACCAGAGTAAAAGTTTCTCCTACAACCCGATCACTTTGTGCTAGATGAACGAACGTCTCTCCACATGCTCAGTTCTGAGAGATAACTGAGTGTGAAAGCCGTCCTTCACAGAGCTTGTTGGGAACACAAAGTTTCTTTTCAGTTGCAAACTCCACTCCATACATATATATGGGGAGGTACTAGCTCCAACACGGTTTTTCAGTGAAAAATGCAGGTACTTCAAACCGGCACCAGGAAACAGAATGAGAAACTAGAGTAAAAGATTCTCCTGCAACCCGTTCCCTTTGTGCTAGATGAACGAACTTCTCTCCACATGCTCATTTCTGAGAGATAAGTGTGTGTGAAATCCGTGCTTCACCTAGCTTGTTGGGAACACAAAGTTTCTTTTCAGTTGCAATCTCCTCTCCATACATATATATTGGGAGGTACTAGCTCCAACTCGGATTTACTGTGAAAACTGCAGGAACTTCAAATCGGCACTAGGAAACAGACTGAGAAACCAGAGTAAAAGTTTCTCCTGCAACCCGTTCCATTTGTGCTAGATGAACGAACGTCTCTCCACATGCTCAGTTCTGAGAGATAAGTGTGTGTAAATGCCGTCCTTCATCAAACTTGTTGGGAACACAAAGTTTATTTTCAGTTGCAAATAACACTCCATACATATATATGGGGAGGTAATAGCCCCAACTCGCTTTTACAGTGAAAACTGCAGGAACTTCAAACCGGCACTAGGAAACAGACTGAGAAACCAGAGTAAAATTTTCTCCTGCAAACCGTTCCCTTTGTGCTAGATGAACGAACGTCTCTCCACAATCTCAGTTCCGAGAGATAAGTGTGTGTGAAAGCCGTCCTTCACCTAGCTTGTTGGGAACACAAAGTTTCTTTTCAGTTGCAAACTCCACTCCATACATATATATGGGGTGTTACTAGCTCCAAATCGTCTTTACAGTGAAAACTGCAGGAATTTCAAATCGGCACTAGGAAACAGATTGAGAAACCAGAGAATAGTTTCACCTGCAACCCGTTCCATTTGTGCTTGATGAACGAACTTCTGTCCACATGCTCAGATCTGAGAGACATGTGTGTGTGAAAGCCGTCCTTCACCCAGCTTGTTGGGAACAGAAAGTTTCCTTTCAGTTGCAAACTCCTCTCCATACATATATATGGGGAGTTACAAGCTCCAACTCGGTTTTACAGTGAAAACTGCAGGGACTTCCAACCGGCACTAGGAAACACACTGAGAAAACACAGTAAAATTTCTCCTGCAACCCGTTCCCTTTGTGCTAGATGAACGAACGTCTCTCCACATGCTCAGATCTGAGAGATATGTGTGTGTGAAAGCCGTCCTTCACCTTGCTTGTTGGGAACACAAAGTTTCTTTTCAGTTGCCAACTCCACTCCAAACATATATATGGGGAGGTACTAGCTCCAACTCAGGTTTACAGTGAAAACTGCAGGAATTTCAAACCGGCACTAGGAAACAGACTGAGAAAACACAATAAAAGTTTCTCCTGCAACCCGTTCCCTTTGTGCTAGATGAACGAACGTCTCTCCACATGCTCAGTTCTGAGAGATAATTGTGTGTAAAAGCCGTACTTCACAAGCTTGTTGGGAACACAAAGTTTCTTTTCAGTTGCAAACTCCACTCCATACATATATATGGGGAGGTACAAACTCCAACTCGGTTTTACAGTGAAAACTGCAGGAACTTCAAACCGGCACTAGGAAACAGACTGATAAACCAGAGTAAAAGTTTCTCCTGCAACCCGTTCCATTTGTGCTAGATGAACGATCGTCTCTCCACATGCTCAGTTCTGAGAGATACGTGTGTGTGAAAGCCGTCCTTCACCTAGCTTGTTGGGAACACAAAGTTTCTTTCCAGTTGCAAACTCCAATCCATACATATATATGGGGAGGTACTGGCTCCAACACGGTTTTTCAGTGAAAAATGCAGGAACATCAAACCGGCACTAATAAACAGATCGAGAAACCAGAGTAATAGATTATCCTGCAAAACGTTACCTTTGTGCTAGATGAACGATCGTCTCTCCACATGCTCAGTTCTGAGAGATAAGTGTGTGTGAATGCCGTCCTTTCACCAAGCTTGTTGGGAACACAAAGTTCATTTTCAGTTTCAAACATCACTCCATACATATATATGGGGAGGTACTAGCTGCAACTCGGTTTTAAAGTGAAAACTGCAGGAACTTCAAAACAGCAGTAGGAACAGACTGAGAAACCAGAGTAAAATTTTCTCCTGCAACCCGTTCCATTTGTGCTTGATGAACGAACTTCTCTCCACATGCTCAGTTCTGAGATATAAGTGTGTGTGAAAGCCGTGCTTCACCTAGCTTGTTGGGAACACAAAGTTTCTTTTCAGTTGCAAACTCCTCTCCATACATATATATGGGGAGGTACTAGCTCCAACTCGATTTTACAGTGAAAAATGCTGGATCCTCTAACCGGTACTAGGAAACAGACTGAGAAACCAGAGTTAAAGTTTCTCCTGCAACCCGTTCCATTTGTGCTAGATGAACGAACGTCTCTCCACATGCTCAGTTCTGAGAGATAAGTGTGTGTAAATGCCGTCCTTCATCAAACTTGTTGGGAACACAAAGTTTATTTTCAGTTGCAAACAACAATCCATACATATATATGGGGAGGTAATAGCCCCAACTCGCTTTTACAGTGAAAACTGCAGGAACTTCAAACCGGCACTAGGAAACAGACTGAGAAACCAGAGTAAAATTTTCTCCTGCAACCCGTTCCCTTTGTGCTAGATGAACGAACGTCTCTCCACAATCTCAGTTCTGAGAGATAAGTGTGTGTGAAAGCCGTCCTTCACCTAGCTTGTTGGGAACACAAAGTTTCTTTTCAGTTGCAAACTCCACTCCATACATATATATGGGGTGTTACTAGCTCCAAATCGACTTTACAGTGAAAATTGCAGGAATTTCAAATCGGCACTAGGAAACAGATTGAGAAACCAGAGAAAAGTTTCACCTGCAACCCGTTTCATTTGTGCTTGATGAACGAACTTCTGTCCACATGCTAAGTTCTGAGAGATAATTGAGTGTGAAAGCCGTCCTTCACCTAGCTTGTTGGGAACACAAAGTTTCTTTTCAGTTGCAAACTCCACTCCATACATATATAAGGGGAGGTACTATCTCCAACACGGTTTTTCAGAGAAAAATGCAGGAACTTCAAACCGGCACCAGGAAACAGACTGAGAAACCAGAGTAATAGTTTCTCCTACAACCCGTTCACTTTGTGCTAGATGAACGAACGTCTCTCCACATGCTCAGTTCTGAGAGATAACTGAGTGTGAAAGCCGTCCTTCACAGAGCTTGTTGGGAACACAAAGTTTCTTTTCAGTTGCAAACTCCACTCCATACATATATATGGGGAGGTACTAGCTCCAACACGGTTTTTCAGTGAAAAATGCAGGAACTTCAAACCGGCACCAGGAAACAGACTGAGAAACCAGAGTAAAAGATTCTCCTGCAACCAGTTCCCTTTGTGCTAGATGAACGAACTTCTCTCCACATGCTCAGTTCTGAGAGATAAGTGTGTGTGAAATCCGTGCTTCACCTAGCTTGTTGGGAACACAAAGTTTCTTTTCAGTTGCAAACTCCAATCCATACATATATATGGGGAGGTAATAGCTCCAACACGGATTTACTGTGAAAACTGCAGGAACTTCAAATCGGCACTAGGAAACAGACTGAGAAACCAGAGTAAAAGTTTCTCCTGCAACCCGTTCCATTTGTGCTAGATGAACGAACGTCTCTCCACATGCTCAGTTCTGAGAGATAAGTGTGTGTAAATGCCGTCCTTCATCAAACTTGTTGGGAACACAAAGTTTATTTTCAGTTGCAAACAACACTCCATACATATATATGGGGAGGTAATAGCCCCAACTCGCTTTTACAGTGAAAACTGCAGGAACTTCAAACCGGCACTAGGAAACAGACTGAGAAACCAGAGTAAAATTTTCTCCTGCAAACCGTTCCCTTTGTGCTAGATGAACGAACGTCTCTCCACAATCTCAGTTCTGAGAGATAAGTGTGTGTGAAAGCCGTCCTTCACCTAGCTTGTTGGGAACACAAAGTTTCTTTTCAGTTGCAAACTCCACTCCATGCATATATATGGGGTGTTACTAGCTCCAAATCGTCTTTATAGTGAAAACTGCAGGAATTTCAAATCGGCACTAGGAAACAGATTGAGAAACCAGAGAAAAGTTTCACCTGCAACCCGTTTCATTTGTGCTTGATGAACGAACTTCTGTCCACATGCTCAGATCTGAGAGACATGTGTGTGTGAAAGCCGTCCTTCACCTAGCTTGTTGGGAACAGAAAGTTTCCTTTCAGTTGCAAACTCCTCTCCATACATATATATGGGGAGTTACAAGCTCCAACTCGGTTTTACAGTGAAAACTGCAGGGACTTCAAACCGGCACTAGGAAACACACTGAGAAAACACAGTAAAATTTCTCCTGCAACCCGTTCCATTTGTGCTAGATGAACGAACGTCTATCCACATGCTCAGTTCTGAGAGTTAATTGTGTGTAAAAGCCGTACTTCATCAAGCTTGTTGGGAACTCAAAGTTTCTTTTCAGTTGCAAACTACACTCCATACATATATATGGGGAGGTACTAGCTCCAACTCGGTTTTACAGTGAAAACTGCAGGAACTTCAAACCGGCACTAGGAAACAGACTGAGAAACCAGAGTAAAAGTTTCTTCTGCAACCCGTTCCATTTGTGCTAGATGAACGATCGTCCCTCCACATGCTCAGTTCTGAGAAATAATTGAGTGTGAATGCCGTCCTTCACCTAGCTTGTTGGGAACACAAAGATTCTTTTCAGTTGCAAACTCCACTCCATACATATATATGGGGAGGTACTAGCTCCAACACTGTTTTTCAGAGAAAAATGCAGGAACTTCAAACCGGCACCAGGAAACAGACTGAGAAACCAGAGTAAAAGTTTCTCCTACATCCCGTTCACTTTGTGCTAGATGAACGAACGTCTCTCCACATGCTCAGTTCTGAGAGATAACTGAGTGTGAAAGCCGTCATTCACAGAGCTTGTTGGGAACACAAAGTTTCTTTTCAGTTGCAAACTCCACTCCATACATATATATGGGGAGGTACTAGCTCCAACACGGTTTTCCAGTGAAAAATGCAGGAACTTAAAACCGGCACCAGGAAACAGCCTGAGAAACCAGAGTAAAAGATTCTCCTGCAACCCGTTCCCTTTCTGCTAGATGAACGAACGTCTCTCCACATGCTCAGTTCTGAGAGATAAGTGTGTGTGAAAGCCGTCCTTCACCTAGCTTGTTGGGAACACAAAGTTTCTTTTCAGTTGCAAACTCCACTCCAAACATATATATGGGGAGGTACTAGCTCCAACTCGGGTTTACAGTGAAAACTGCAGGAATTTCAAACCGGCACTAGGAAACAGACTGAGAAAACACAGTAAAAGTTTCTCCTGCAACCCGTTCCCTTTGTGCTAGATGAACGAACGTCTCTCCACATGCTCAGTTCTGAGAGATAATTGTGTGTAAAAGCCGTACTTCAACAAGCTTGTTGGGAACACAAAGTTTCTTTTCAGTTGCAAACTCCACTCCATACATATATATGGAGAGGTACAAGCTCCAACTCGGTTTTACAGTGAAAACTGCAGGAACTTCAAACCGGTACTAGGAAACAGACTGAGAAACCAGAGTAAAAGTTTCTCCTGCAACCCGTTAAATTTGTGCTAGATGAACGAATGTCTCTCCACATGCTCAGTTCTGAGCGATAAGTGTGTGTAAATGCCATCCTTCATCAACCTTGTTGGGAACACAAAGTTTATTTTCACTTGCAAACTCCACTCCATACATATATATGGGGAGGTACTAACTCCAAATCGGTTTTACAGTGAAAAATGCAGGAACTTCAAACCGGCACCAGGAAACAGACTGAGAAACCAGAGTAAAAGTTTCTCCTGCAACCCGTTCCCTTTGTGCTAGATGAACGAACGTCTCTCCACATGCTCAGTTCTGAGAGATAAGTGTGTGTGAATGCCGTCCTTCACCTAGCTTGTTGGGAACACAAAGTTTCTTTTCAGTTTCAAACACCACTCCATACATATATATGGGGAGTTACAAGCTCCAACTCGGTTTTACAGTGAAACCTGCAGGGACTTCAAACAGGCACTAGGGAACACCCTGAGAATCCAGAGTAAAATTTTCTCCTGCAACCCGTTCCATTTGTGCTTGATGAACGAACTTCTCTCCACATGCTCAGTTCTGAGAGATAAGTGTGTGTGAAATCCGTCCTTCATCAAGCTTGTTTGGAACACAAAGTTTCTTTTCAGTTGCAAACTCCACTCCATACATATATATATGGGGAGGTACTAACTCCAAATCGGTTTTACAGTGAAAAATGCAGGAACTTCAAACCGGCACCAGGAAACAGACTGAGAAACCAGAGTAAAAGTTTCTCCTGCAAACCGTTCCCTTTGTGATAGATGAACGAACGTCTCTCCACATGCTCAGTTCTGAGAGATAAGTGTGTGTGAAAGCCGTACTTCACCTAGCTTGTTGGGAACACAAAGTTTCTTTTCAGTTGCAAACTCCACTCCAAACATATTTATGGGGAGGTACTAGTTCCAACTCGGGTTTACAGTGAAAACTGCAGGAATTTCAAACCGGCACTAGGAAACAGACTGAGAAAACACAGTAAAAGTTTCTCCTGCAACCCGTTCCCTTTGTGCTAGATGAACGAACGTCTCTCCACATGCTCAGTTCTGAGAGATAATTGTGTGTAAAAGCCGTACTTCATCAAGCTTGTTGGGAACACAAAGTTTCTTTTCAGTTGCAAACTCCACTCCATACATATATATGGGGAGGTACAAGTTCCAACTCGGTTTTACAGTGAAAATTGCAGGAAATTCAAACCGGCACTAGGAAACAGACTGAGAAACCAGAGTAAAAGTTTCTCCTGCAACCCGTTCCATTTGTGCTAGATGAACGATCGTCTCTCCATATGCTCAGTTCTGAGAGATAATTGTGTGTGAAAGCCGTACTTCACCTAGCTTGTTGGGAACACAAAGTTTCTTTTCAGTTGCAAATTCCAATCCATACATATATATGGGGAGGTACTAGCTCCAACTCGGTTTTACAGTGAAAACTGCAGGAACTTCAAACCGGCACTAATAAACAAATCGAGAAACCAGAGTAATAGATTATCCTGCAAAACGTTACCTTTGTGCTAGATGAACGATCGTCTCTCCACATGCTCAGTTCTGAGAGAAAAGTGTGTGTGAATGCCGTCCTTCACCTAGCTTGTTGGGAACACAAAGTTTCTTTTCAGTATCAAACACCACTCCATACATATATATGGGGAGTTACATGCTCCAACTCGGTTTTACAGTGAAACCTGCAGGGACTTCAAACAGGCACTAGGGAACACCCTGAGAAACCAGAGTAAAATTTTCTCCTGCAACCCGTTCCATTTGTGCTTGATGAACGAACTTCTCTCCACATGCTCAGTTCTGAGAGATAAGTGTGTGTGAAATCCGTCCTTCATCAAGCTTGTTTGGAACACAAAGTTTCTTTTCAGTTGCAAACTCCACTCCATACATATGTATATGGGGAGGTACTAACTCCAAATCGGTTTTACAGTGAAAAATGCAGGAACTTCAAACCGGCACCAGGAAACAGACTGAGAAACCAGAGTAAAAGTTTCTCCTGCAACCCGTTCCCTTTGTGCTAGATGAACGAACGTCTCTCCACATGCTCAGTTCTGAGAGATAAGTGTGTGTGAAAGCCGTACTTCACCTACCTTGTTGGGAACACAAAGTTTCTTTTCAGTTGCAAACTCCACTCCAAACATATATATGGGAAGGTACTAGCTCCAACTCGCGTTTACAGTGAAAACTGCAGGAATTTCAAACCGGCACTAGGAAACAGACTGAGAAAAGACAGTAAAATTTCTCCTGCAACCCGTTCCCTTTGTGCTAGATGAACGAACGTCTCTCCACATGCTCAGTTCTGAGAGATAATTGTGTGTAAAAGCCGTACTTCATCAAGCTTGTTGGGAACACAAAGTTTCTTTTCAGTTGCAAACTCCACTCCATACATATATATGGGGAGGTACAAGCTCCAACTCGGTTTTACAGTGAAAATTGTAGGAACTTCAAACCGGCACTAGGAAACAGACTGAGAAACCAGAGTAAAAGTTTCTCCTGCAACCCGTTCCATTTGTGCAAGATGAACGGTCGTCTCTCCATATGCTCAGTTCTGAGAGATAAGTGTGTGTGAAAGCCGTACTTCACCTAACTTGTTGGGAACACAAAGTTTCTTTTCAGTTGCAAACTCCAATCCATACATATATATGGGGAGGTACTATCTCCAACACGGTTTTTCAGTGAAAAAGGCAGGAACTTCAAACCGGCACTAATAAACAGATCGAGAAACCAGAGTAATAGATTATCCTGCAAAACGTTACATTTGTGCTAGATGAACGATCGTCTCTCCACATGCTCAGTTCTGAGTGATAAGTGAGTGTGAATGCCGTCCTTCACCTAGCTTGTTGGGAACACAAAGTTCATTTTCAGTTGCAAACACCACTCCATACATATATATGGGGAGGTACTAGCTGCAACTCGGTTTTACAGTGAAAACTGCAGGAACTTCAAACCGGCACCAGGAAACAGACTGAGAAACCAGAGTAAAAGTTTCTCCTGCAACCCGTTCCCTTTGTGCTAGATGAACGAACGTCTCTCCACATGCTCAGTTCTGAGAGATAAGTGTGTGTGAAAGCCGTTCTTCACCAAGCTTGTTGGGAACACAAAGTTTCTTTTCAGTTGCAAACTCCTATCCATACATATATATGGGGAGGTACTAGCTCCAAATCTGATTTACAGTGAAAACTGCAGGAACTTCAAACCGGCACTACGAAACAGACTGAGAAAACACATTAAAAGTTTCTCCTGAAACCCGTTCCCTTTGTGCTAGATGAACGAAAGTCTATCCACATGCTCAGTTCTGAGAGTTAATTGTGTGTAAAAGCCGTACTTCATCAAACTTGTTGGGAACACAAAGTTACTTTTCAGTTGCAAACTCCACTCCATATATATATATTGGGAGGTACAAGCTCCAACTCGGTTTTACAGTGAAAACTGCAGGAACTTCAAACCGGCACTAGGAAACAGACTGAGAAACCAGAGTAAAAGTTTCTCCTGCAACCCGTTCCATTTGTGCTAGATGAACGATCGTTTCTCCACATGCTCAGTTCTGAGAGATAAGTGTGTGTGAAAGCCGTCCTTCACCTAGCTTGTTGGGAACACAAAGTTTCTTTGCAGTTGCAAACTCCTCTCCATACATATATATGGGGAGGTACTAGCTCCAACACGGTTTTTCAGTGAAAAATGCAGGAAATTCAAACCGGCACTAAGAAACAGATTGAGAAACCAGAGTAATAGATTATCCTGCAAAACGTTACCTTTGTGCTAGATGAACGATAGTCTCTCCACATGCTCAGTTCTGAGAGATAATTGTGTGTGAATGCCGTCCTTCAACTTGCTTGTTGGGAACACATAGTTCATTTTCAGTTTCAAACACCACTCCATACATGTATATGGGGAGGTACTAGCTGCAACTCGGTTTTACAGTGAAAACTGCAGGAACTTCAAACCGGCACTAGGAAACAGACTGAGAAACCAGAGTAAAAGTTTCTCCTGCAACCCGTTCCATTTGTGCTAGATGAACGATCGTCTCTCCATATGCTCAGTTCTGAGAGATAAATGTGTGTGAAAGCCGTACTTCAACTAGCTTGTTGGGAACACAAAGTTTCTTTGCAGTTGCAAACTCCGATCCATACATATATATGGGGAGGTACTAGCTCAAACACGGTTTTTCAGTGAAAAATGCAGGAACTTCAAACCGGCACTAAGAAACAGATTGAGAAATCATAATAATAGATTATCCTGCAAAACGTTACCTTTGTGCTAGATGAACGATAGTCTCTCCACATGCTCAGTTCTGAGAGATAATTGTGTGTGAATGCCGTCCTTCAACTAGCTTGTTGGGAACACAAAGTTCATTTTCAGTTTCAAACACCACTCCATACATATATATGGGGAGGTACTAGCTGCAAATCGGTTTTACAGTGAAAACTGCAGGAACTTCAAACCAGCACTAGGAAACAGACTGAGAAACCAGAGTAAAATTTTCTCCTGCAACCCGTTCCATTTGTGCTTGATGAACGAACTTCTCTCCACATGCTCAGTTCTGAGGGATAAGTGTGTGTGAAAGCCGTGCTTCACCTAGCTTGTTGGGAACAGAAAGTGTCTTTTCAGTTGCAAACTCCCCTCCATACATATATATGGGGAGTTACAAGCTCCAACTCGGTTTTACAGTGAAAACTGCAGGGACTTCAAACCGGCACTAGGAAAAACACTGAGAAAACACAGTAAAATTTCTCCTGCAAACAGTTCCCTTTGTGCTAGATGAACGAACGTCTCTCCATATGCTCAGTTCTGAGAGATAAGTGTGTGTAAAGCCATCCTTCATCAATCTTGTTGGGAACACAAAGTTTCTTTTCAGTTGCAAACTCCACTCCATACATATATATGGGGAGGTACAAGCTCCAACTCGGTTTTACAGTGAAAACTGCAGGAACTTCAAACCGGCACTAGGAAACAGACTGAGAAACCAGAATAAAAGTTTCTTCTGCAACCCGTTCCATTTGTGCTAGATGAACGATCGTCCCTCCACATGCTCAGTTCTGAGAGATAAGTGAGTGTGAAAGCCGTACTTCACCTAGCTTGTTGGGAACACAAAGATTCTTTTCAGTTGCAAACTCCACTCCATACATATATATGGGGAGGTACTAGCTCCAACACGGTTTTTCAGTGAAAAATGCAGGAACTTCAAACCGGCACCAGGAAACAGACTGAGAAACCAGAGTAAAAGTTTCTCCTGCAACCCGTTCCCTTTGTGCTAGATGAACGAACGTCTCTCCACATGCTCAGTTCTGAGAGATAATTGTGTGTGAAAGCCGTCCTTCACCTAGCTTGTTGGGAACACAAAGATTCTTTTCAGTTGCAAACTCCACTCCAAACATATATATGGGGAGGTACTAGCTCCAAATCTGGTTTACAGTGAAAACTGCAGGAACTTCAAACCGGCACTAGGAAACAGACTGAGAAAACACATTAAAAGTTTCTCCTGCAACCCGTTCCCTTTGTGCTAGATGAACGAACGTCTATCCACATGCTCAGTTCTGAGAGTTAATTGTGTGTAAAAGCCGTACTTCATCAAGCTTGTTGGGAACACAAAGTTTGTTTTCAGTTGCAAACTCCACTCCATACATATATATGGGGAGGTACAAGCTCCAAGTCGGTTTTACAGTGATAACTGCAGGAACTTCAAACAGGCACTAGGAAACAGACTGAGAAACCAGAGTAAAAGTTTCTCCTGCAACCCGTTCCATTTGTGCTAGATGAACGATCGTCTCTCCACATGCTCAGTTCTGAGAGATAAGTGTGTGTGAAAGCCGTCCTTCACCTAGCTTGTTGGGAACACAAAGTTTCTTTTCAGTTGCAAACTCCAGTCCATACATATATATGGGGAGGTACTAGCTCCAACACGGTTTTTCAGTGAAAAATGCAGGAACTTCAAACCGGCACTTAGAAACAGATTGAGAAACCAGAGTAATAGATTATCCTGCAAAACGTTACCTTTTGGCTAGATGAACGATCGTCTCTCCACATGCTCAGTTCTGAGAGATAATTGTGTGTGAATGCCGTCCTTCAATTAGCTTGTTGGGAACACAAAGTTCATTTTCAGTTTCAAACACCACTCCATACATATATATGGGGAGGTACTAGCTGCAACTCAGTTTTACAGTGAAAACAGCAGGAACTTCAAACCAGCACTAGGAAACAGAATGAGAAACCAGAGTAAAAGTTTCTCCTGCAACCCGTTAAATTTGTGCTTGATGAACGAAATTCTCTCCACATGCTCAGTTCTGAGTGATAAGTGTGTGTGAAAGCCGTGCTTCACCTAGCTTGTTGGGAACACAAAGTTTCTTTTCAGTTGCAAACTCCTCTCCAAACATATATATGGGGAGGAACTAGCTCCAACTCGATTTTACAGTGAAAACTGCAGGATCTTCAAACCGGTACTAGGAAACAGACTGAGAAACCAGAGTAAAAGTTTCTCCTGCAACCCGTTCAATTTGTGCTTCATGAACGAAATTCTCTCCACATGCTCAGTTCTGAGGGATAAGTGTGTGTGAAAGCCGTCCTTCACCTAGCTTGTTGGTTACACAAAGTTTCTTTACAGTTTCAAACACCACTCCATACATGTATATGGGGAGGTACTAGCTGCAACTCGGTTTTACAGTGAAAACTGCAGGAACTTCAAACCAGCACTAGGAAACAGACTGAGAAACCAGAGTAAAATTTTCTCCTGCAACCCGTTCCATTTGTGCTTCATGAACGAACTTCTCTCCACATGCTCAGTTCTGAGAGATAAGTGTGTGTGAAAGCCGTGCTTCACCTAGCTTGTTGGGAACACAAAGTTTCTTTTCAGTTGATAACTCCTCTCCATACATATATATGGGGAGGTACTAGCTCCAACTCGATTTTACAGTGAAAACTGCAGGATCTTCAAACCGGTACTAGGAAACAGACTGAGAAACCAGAGTTAAAGTTTCTCCTGCAACCCGTTCCATTTGTGCTAGATGAACGAACGTCTCTCCACATGTTCAGTTCTGAGAGATAAGTGTGTGTGAATGCCGTCCTTCATCATACTTGTTGGGAACATAAAGTTTATTTTTAGTTGCAAACAACACTCCATACATATATATGGGGAGGTAATAGCCCCAACTCGCTTTTACAGTGAAAACTGCAGGAACTTCAAACCGGCACTAGGAAACAGACTGAGAAACCAGATTAAAAGTTTCTCCTGCAACCCGTTCCATTTGTGCTAGATGAACGATCGTCTCTCCATATGCTCAGTTCTGAGAGATAAATGTGTGTGAAAGCCGTACTTCAACTAGCTTGTTGGGAACACAAAGTTTCTTTGCAGTTGCAAACTCCGATCCATACATATATATGGGGAGGTACTAGCTCAAACACGGTTTTTCAGTGAAAAATGCAGGAACTTCAAACCGGCACTAAGAAACAGATTGAGAAATCATAATAATAGATTATCCTGCAAAACGTTACCTTTGTGCTAGATGAACGATAGTCTCTCCACATGCTCAGTTCTGAGAGATAATTGTGTGTGAATGCCGTCCTTCAACTAGCTTGTTGGGAACACAAAGTTCATTTTCAGTTTCAAACACCACTCCATACATATATATGGGGAGGTACTAGCTGCAAATCGGTTTTACAGTGAAAACTGCAGGAACTTCAAACCAGCACTAGGAAACAGACTGAGAAACCAGAGTAAAATTTTCTCCTGCAACCCGTTCCATTTGTGCTTGATGAACGAACTTCTCTCCACATGCTCAGTTCTGAGGGATAAGTGTGTGTGAAAGCCGTGCTTCACCTAGCTTGTTGGGAACAGAAAGTGTCTTTTCAGTTGCAAACTCCCCTCCATACATATATATGGGGAGTTACAAGCTCCAACTCGGTTTTACAGTGAAAACTGCAGGGACTTCAAACCGGCACTAGGAAAAACACTGAGAAAACACAGTAAAATTTCTCCTGCAAACAGTTCCCTTTGTGCTAGATGAACGAACGTCTCTCCATATGCTCAGTTCTGAGAGATAAGTGTGTGTAAAGCCATCCTTCATCAATCTTGTTGGGAACACAAAGTTTCTTTTCAGTTGCAAACTCCACTCCATACATATATATGGGGAGGTACAAGCTCCAACTCGGTTTTACAGTGAAAACTGCAGGAACTTCAAACCGGCACTAGGAAACAGACTGAGAAACCAGAATAAAAGTTTCTTCTGCAACCCGTTCCATTTGTGCTAGATGAACGATCGTCCCTCCACATGCTCAGTTCTGAGAGATAAGTGAGTGTGAAAGCCGTACTTCACCTAGCTTGTTGGGAACACAAAGATTCTTTTCAGTTGCAAACTCCACTCCATACATATATATGGGGAGGTACTAGCTCCAACACGGTTTTTCAGTGAAAAATGCAGGAACTTCAAACCGGCACCAGGAAACAGACTGAGAAACCAGAGTAAAAGTTTCTCCTGCAACCCGTTCCCTTTGTGCTAGATGAACGAACGTCTCTCCACATGCTCAGTTCTGAGAGATAATTGTGTGTGAAAGCCGTCCTTCACCTAGCTTGTTGGGAACACAAAGATTCTTTTCAGTTGCAAACTCCACTCCAAACATATATATGGGGAGGTACTAGCTCCAAATCTGGTTTACAGTGAAAACTGCAGGAACTTCAAACCGGCACTAGGAAACAGACTGAGAAAACACATTAAAAGTTTCTCCTGCAACCCGTTCCCTTTGTGCTAGATGAACGAACGTCTATCCACATGCTCAGTTCTGAGAGTTAATTGTGTGTAAAAGCCGTACTTCATCAAGCTTGTTGGGAACACAAAGTTTGTTTTCAGTTGCAAACTCCACTCCATACATATATATGGGGAGGTACAAGCTCCAAGTCGGTTTTACAGTGATAACTGCAGGAACTTCAAACCGGCACTAGGAAACAGACTGAGAAACCAGAGTAAAAGTTTCTCCTGCAACCCGTTCCATTTGTGCTAGATGAACGATCGTCTCTCCACATGCTCAGTTCTGAGAGATAAGTGTGTGTGAAAGCCGTCCTTCACATAGCTTGTTGGGAACACAAAGTTTCTTTTCAGTTGCAAACTCCAGTCCATACATATATATGGGGAGGTACTAGCTCCAACACGGTTTTTCAGTGAAAAATGCAGGAACTTCAAACCGGCACTTAGAAACAGATTGAGAAACCAGAGTAATAGATTATCCTGCAAAACGTTACCTTTTGGCTAGATGAACGATCGTCTCTCCACATGCTCAGTTCTGAGAGATAATTGTGTGTGAATGCCGTCCTTCAATTAGCTTGTTGGGAACACAAAGTTCATTTTCAGTTTCAAACACCACTCCATACATATATATGGGGAGGTACTAGCTGCAACTCAGTTTTACAGTGAAAACAGCAGGAACTTCAAACCAGCACTAGGAAACAGAATGAGAAACCAGAGTAAAAGTTTCTCCTGCAACCCGTTAAATTTGTGCTTGATGAACGAAATTCTCTCCACATGCTCAGTTCTGAGTGATAAGTGTGTGTGAAAGCCGTGCTTCACCTAGCTTGTTGGGAACACAAAGTTTCTTTTCAGTTGCAAACTCCTCTCCAAACATATATATGGGGAGGAACTAGCTCCAACTCGATTTTACAGTGAAAACTGCAGGATCTTCAAACCGGTACTAGGAAACAGACTGAGAAACCAGAGTAAAAGTTTCTCCTGCAACCCGTTCAATTTGTGCTTCATGAACGAAATTCTCTCCACATGCTCAGTTCTGAGGGATAAGTGTGTGTGAAAGCCGTCCTTCACCTAGCTTGTTGGTTACACAAAGTTTCTTTACAGTTGCAAACTCCACTCCAGACATATATATGGGGAGGTACTAGCTCCAAATCGGTTTTACAGTGAAAACTGCAGGAACTTCAAACCGGCACTAGGAAACAGACTGAGAAAACACAGTAAAAGTTTCTCCTGCAACCCGTTCCCTTTGTGCTAGATGAACGAACGTCTCTCCACATGCTGAGTTCTGAGAGATAATTGTGTGTAAAAGCCGTACTTCATCAAGCTTGATGGGAACACAAAGTTCCTTTTCAGTTGCAAACCCCACTCCATACATATATATGGGGAGGTACTAGCTGCAACTCGGTTTTACAGTGAAAACTACAGGAACTTCAAACCGGCACTAGGAAACAGACTGAGAAACCAGAGTTAAAGTTTCTCCTGCAACCAGTTCCATTTGTGCTAGATGAACGAACGTCTCTCCACATACTCAGTTCTGAGAGATAAGTGTGTGTGAATGCCGTCCTTCATCATACTTGTTGGGAACCCAACGTTTATTTTCAGTTGCAAACAACACTCCATACATATATATGGGGAGGTAATAGCCCCAACTCGCTTTTACAGTGAAAACTGCAGGAACTTCAAACCGGCACTAGGAAACAGACTGAGAAACCAGAGTAAAAGTTTCTCCTGCAACCCGTTCCATTTGTGCTAGATGAACGATCGTCTCTCCATATGCTCAGTTCTGAGAGATAAGTGTGTGTGAAAGCCGTACTTCAACTAGCTTGTTGGGAACACAAAGTTTCTTTGCAGTTGCAAACTCCGATCCATACATATATATGGGGAGGTACTAGCTCCAACACGGTTTTTCAGTGAAAAATGCAGGAACTTCAAACCGGCACTAAGAAACAGATTGAGAAATCATAATAATAGATTATCCTGCAAAACGTTACCTTTGTGCTAGATGAACGATAGTCTCTCCACATGCTCAGTTCTGAGAGATAATTGTGTGTGAATGCCGTCCTTCAACTAGCTTGTTGGGAACACAAAGTTCATTTTCAGTTTCAAACACCACTCCATACATATATATGGGGAGGTACTAGCTGCAACTCGGTTTTACAGTGAAAACTGCAGGAACTTCAAACCAGCACTAGGAAACAGACTGAGAAACCAGAGTAAAATTTTCTCCTGCAACCCGTTCCATTTGTGCTTGATGAACGAACTTCTCTCCACATGCTCAGTTCTGAGGGATAAGTGTGTGTGAAAGCCGTGCTTCACCTAGCTTGTTGGGAACAGAAAGTGTCTTTTCAGTTGCAAACTCCCCTCCATACATATATATGGGGAGTTACAAGCTCCAACTCGGTTTTACAGTGAAAACTGCAGGGACTTCAAACCGGCACTAGGAAAAACACTGAGAAAACACAGTAAAATTTCTCCTGCAAACAGTTCCCTTTGTGCTAGATGAACGAACGTCTCTCCATATGCTCAGTTCTGAGAGATAAGTGTGTGTAAAGCCGTCCTTCATCAATCTTGTTGGGAACACAAAGTTTCTTTTCAGTTGCAAACTCCACTCCATACATATATATGGGGAGGTACAAGCTCCAACTCGGTTTTACAGTGAAAACTACAGGAACTTCAAACCGGCACTAGGAAACAGACTGAGAAACCAGAGTTAAAGTTTCTCCTGCAACCAGTTCCATTTGTGCTAGATGAACGAACGTCTCTCCACATACTCAGTTCTGAGAGATAAGTGTGTGTGAATGCCGTCCTTCATCATACTTGTTGGGAACCCAACGTTTATTTTCAGTTGCAAACAACACTCCATACATATATATGGGGAGGTAATAGCCCCAACTCGCTTTTACAGTGAAAACTGCAGGAACTTCAAACCGGCACTAGGAAACAGACTGAGAAACCAGAGTAAAAGTTTCTCCTGCAACCCGTTCCATTTGTGCTAGATGAACGATCGTCTCTCCATATGCTCAGTTCTGAGAGATAAGTGTGTGTGAAAGCCGTACTTCAACTAGCTTGTTGGGAACACAAAGTTTCTTTGCAGTTGCAAACTCCGATCCATACATATATATGGGGAGGTACTAGCTCCAACACGGTTTTTCAGTGAAAAATGCAGGAACTTCAAACCGGCACTAAGAAACAGATTGAGAAATCATAATAATAGATTATCCTGCAAAACGTTACCTTTGTGCTAGATGAACGATAGTCTCTCCACATGCTCAGTTCTGAGAGATAATTGTGTGTGAATGCCGTCCTTCAACTAGCTTGTTGGGAACACAAAGTTCATTTTCAGTTTCAAACACCACTCCATACATATATATGGGGAGGTACTAGCTGCAACTCGGTTTTACAGTGAAAACTGCAGGAACTTCAAACCAGCACTAGGAAACAGACTGAGAAACCAGAGTAAAATTTTCTCCTGCAACCCGTTCCATTTGTGCTTGATGAACGAACTTCTCTCCACATGCTCAGTTCTGAGGGATAAGTGTGTGTGAAAGCCGTGCTTCACCTAGCTTGTTGGGAACAGAAAGTGTCTTTTCAGTTGCAAACTCCCCTCCATACATATATATGGGGAGTTACAAGCTCCAACTCGGTTTTACAGTGAAAACTGCAGGGACTTCAAACCGGCACTAGGAAAAACACTGAGAAAACACAGTAAAATTTCTCCTGCAAACAGTTCCCTTTGTGCTAGATGAACGAACGTCTCTCCATATGCTCAGTTCTGAGAGATAAGTGTGTGTAAAGCCGTCCTTCATCAATCTTGTTGGGAACACAAAGTTTCTTTTCAGTTGCAAACTCCACTCCATACATATATATGGGGAGGTACAAGCTCCAACTCGGTTTTACAGTGAAAACTGCAGGAACTTCAAACCGGCACTAGGAAACAGACTGAGAAACCAGAGTAAAAGTTTCTTCTGCAACCCGTTCCATTTGTGCTAGATGAACGATCGTCCCTCCACATGCTCAGTTCTGAGAGATAAGTGAGTGTGAAAGCCGTACTTCACCTAGCTTGTTGGGAACACAAAGATTCTTTTCAGTTGCAAACTCCACTCCATACATATATATGGGGAGGTACTAGCTCCAACACGGTTTTTCAGTGAAAAATGCAGGAACTTCAAACCGGCACCAGGAAACAGACTGAGAAACCAGAGTAAAAGTTTCTCCTGCAACCCGTTCCCTTTGTGCTAGATGAACGAACGTCTCTCCACATGCTCAGTTCTGAGAGATAATTGTGTGTGAAAGCCGTCCTTCACCTAGCTTGTTGGGAACACAAAGATTCTTTTCAGTTGCAAACTCCACTCCAAACATATATATGGGGAGGTACTAGCTCCAAATCTGGTTTACAGTGAAAACTGCAGGAACTTCAAACCGGCACTAGGAAACAGACTGAGAAAACACATTAAAAGTTTCTCCTGCAACCCGTTCCCTTTGTGCTAGATGAACGAACGTCTATCCACATGCTCAGTTCTGAGAGTTAATTGTGTGTAAAAGCCGTACTTCATCAAGCTTGTTGGGAACACAAAGTTTGTTTTCAGTTGCAAACTCCACTCCATACATATATATGGGGAGGTACAAGCTCCAAGTCGGTTTTACAGTGATAACTGCAGGAACTTCAAACCGGCACTAGGAAACAGACTGAGAAACCAGAGTAAAAGTTTCTCCTGCAACCCGTTCCATTTGTGCTAGATGAACGATCATCTCTCCACATGCTCAGTTCTGAGAGATAAGTGTGTGTGAAAGCCGTCCTTCACATAGCTTGTTGGGAACACAAAGTTTCTTTTCAGTTGCAAACTCCAGTCCATACATATATATGGGGAGGTACTAGCTCCAACACGGTTTTTCAGTGAAAAATGCAGGAACTTCAAACCGGCACTAAGAAACAGATTGAGAAACCAGAGTAATAGATTATCCTGCAAAACGTTACCTTTTGGCTAGATGAACGATCGTCTCTCCACATGCTCAGTTCTGAGAGATAATTGTGTGTGAATGCCGTCCTTCAATTAGCTTGTTGGGAACACAAAGTTCATTTTCAGTTTCAAACACCACTCCATACATATATATGGGGAGGTACTAGCTGCAACTCAGTTTTACAGTGAAAACAGCAGGAACTTCAAACCAGCACTAGGAAACAGAATGAGAAACCAGAGTAAAAGTTTCTCCTGCAACCCGTTAAATTTGTGCTTGATGAACGAACTTCTCTCCACATGCTCAGTTCTGAGTGATAAGTGTGTGTGAAAGCCGTGCTTCACCTAGCTTGTTGGGAACACAAAGTTTCTTTTCAGTTGCAAACTCCTCTCCAAACATATATATGGGGAGGAACTAGCTCCAACTCGATTTTACAGTGAAAACTGCAGGATCTTCAAACCGGTACTAGGAAACAGACTGAGAAACCAGAGTAAAAGTTTCTCCTGCAACCCGTTCCATTTGTGCTTCATGAACGAAATTCTCTCCACATGCTCAGTTCTGAGGGATAAGTGTGTGTGAAAGCCGTCCTTCACCTAGCTTGTTGGTTACACAAAGTTTCTTTTCAGTTGCAAACTCCACTCCAGACATATATATGGGGAGGTACTAGCTCCAAATCGGTTTTACAGTGAAAACTGCATGAAATTCAAACTGGCACTAGGAAACAGACTGAGAAAACACAGTAAAAGTTTCCCCTGCAACCCGTTCCCTTTGTGCTAGATGAACGAACGTCTCTCCACATGCTGAGTTCTGAGAGATAATTGTGTGTAAAAGCCGTACTTCATCAAGCTTGATGGGAACACAAAGTTCCTTTTCAGTTGCAAACCCCACTCCATACATATATATGGGGAGGTACTAGCTGCAACTCGATTTTACAGTGAAAACTGCAGGAACTTCAAACCGGCACTAGGAAACAGACTGAGAAACCAGAGTAAAAGTTTATCCTGCAACCCGTTCCCTTTGTGCTAGATGAACGAACTTCTCTCCACATGCTCATTTCTGAGAGATAAGTGTGTGTGAAAGCCGTCCTTCACATAGCTTGTTGGGAACACAAAGTTTATTTTCAGTTGCAAACTCCACTCCATACATATATATAGGGAGGTACTAGCTCCAACTCAGTTTTTCAGTGAAAACTGCAGGAACTTCAAACAGGCACTAGGAAACAGACTGAGAAACCAGAGTAAAAGTTTCTCCTGCAACCCGTTCCGTTTATGTTAGATGAACGAACGTCTCTCCATATGCTCAGTTCTGAGAGATAAGTGTGTGTAAAGCCGTCCTTCATCAATCTTGTTTGGAACACAAAGTTTCTTTTCAGTTGCAAACTCCATTCCATACATATATATGGGGAGGTAATAGATCCAACTCGGTTTTACAGTGAAAACGGCAGGAACTTCAAATCGGCACTAGGAAACAGACTGAGAAACCAGAGTAAATGTTTCTTCTGCAACCCGTTCCATTTGTGCTAGATGAACGATCGTCCCTCCACATGCTCAGTTCTGAGAGATAACTGAGTGTGAAACCCGTCCTTCACCTAGCTTGTTGGGAACACAAAGTTTCTTTTCTGTTGCAAACTCCACTCCATACATATATATGGGGAGGTACTAGCTCCAACACGGTTTTTCAGTGAAAAATGCAGGAACTTCAAACCGGCACCAGGAAACAGACTGAGAAACCAGAGTAAAAGATTCTCCTGCAACCCGTTCCCTTTGTGCTAGATGACCGAACGTCTCTCCACATGCTCAGTTCTGAGAGATAACTGAGTGTGAAACCCGTCCTTCACCTAGCTTGTTGGGAACACAAAGTTTCTTTTCAGTTGCAAATTCCACTCCATACATATATATGGGGAGGTACTAGCTCCAACACGGTTTTTCAGTGAAAAATGCAGGAACTTCAAACCGGCACCAGGAAACAGACTGAGAAACCAGAGTAAAAGATTCTCCTGCAACCCGTTCCCTTTTTGCTAGATGAACGAACGTCTCTCAACATGCTCAGTTCTGAGAGATAAGTGTGTGTGAAAGCCGTACTTCACCTAGCTTGTTGGGAACACAAAGTTTCTTTTCAGTTGCAAACTCCACTCCAAACATATATATGGTTAGGTACTAGCTCCAACTCGTGTTTACAGTGAAAACTGCAGGAATTTCAAACCGGCACTAGGAAACAGACTGAGAAAACACAGTAAAAGTTTCTCCTGCAACCCGTTCCCTTTGTGCTAGATGAACGAACGTCTCTCCACATGCTCAGTTCTGAGAGATAATTGTGTGTAAAAGCCGTACTTCATCAAGCTTGTTGGGAACACAAAGTTTCTTTTCAGTTGCAAACTCCACTCCATATATATATATGGGGAGGTACAAGCTCCAACTCGATTTTACAGTGAAAACTGCAGGAACTTCAAACCGGCACTAGGAAACAGACTGAGAAACCAGAGTAAAAGTTTCTCCTGCAACCCGTTCCATTTGTGCTAGATGAACGATCGTCTCTCCATATGCTCAGTTCTGAGAGATAAGTGTGTGTGAAAGCCGTACTTCAACTAGCTTGTTGGGAACACAAAGTTTCTTTGCAGTTGCAAACTCCGATCCATACATATATATGGGGAGGTACTAGCTCCAACACGGTTTTTCAGTGAAAAATGCAGGAACTTAAAACCGGCACTAAGAAACAGATTGAGAAATCATAATAATAGATTATCCTGCAAAACGTTACCTTTGTGCTAGATGAACGATAGTCTCTCCACATGCTCAGTTCTGAGAGATAATTGTGTGTGAATGCCGTCCTTCAACTAGCTTGTTGGGAACACAAAGTTCATTTTCAGTTTCAAACACCACTCCATACATATATATGGGGAGGTACTAGCTGCAACTCGGTTTTACAGTGAAAACTGCAGGAACTTCAAACCAGCACTAGGAAACAGACTGAGAAACCAGAGTAAAATTTTCTCCTGCAACCCGTTCCATTTGTGCTTGATGAACGAACTTCTCTCCACATGCTCAGTTCTGAGGGATAAGTGTGTGTGAAAGCCGTGCTTCACCTAGCTTGTTGGGAACAGAAAGTGTCTTTTCAGTTGCAAACTCCCCTCCATACATATATATGGGGAGTTACAAGCTCCAACTCGGTTTTACAGTGAAAACTGCAGGGACTTCAAACCGGCACTAGGAAAAACACTGAGAAAACACAGTAAAATTTCTCCTGCAAACAGTTCCCTTTGTGCTAGATGAACGAACGTCTCTCCATATGCTCAGTTCTGAGAGATAAGTGTGTGTAAAGCCGTCCTTCATCAATCTTGTTGGGAACACAAAGTTTCTTTTCAGTTGCAAACTCCACTCCATACATATATATGGGGAGGTACAAGCTCCAACTCGGTTTTACAGTGAAAACTACAGGAACTTCAAACCGGCACTAGGAAACAGACTGAGAAACCAGAGTTAAAGTTTCTCCTGCAACCAGTTCCATTTGTGCTAGATGAACGAACGTCTCTCCACATACTCAGTTCTGAGAGATAAGTGTGTGTGAATGCCGTCCTTCATCATACTTGTTGGGAACCCAACGTTTATTTTCAGTTGCAAACAACACTCCATACATATATATGGGGAGGTAATAGCCCCAACTCGCTTTTACAGTGAAAACTGCAGGAACTTCAAACCGGCACTAGGAAACAGACTGAGAAACCAGAGTAAAAGTTTCTCCTGCAACCCGTTCCATTTGTGCTAGATGAACGATCGTCTCTCCATATGCTCAGTTCTGAGAGATAAGTGTGTGTGAAAGCCGTACTTCAACTAGCTTGTTGGGAACACAAAGTTTCTTTGCAGTTGCAAACTCCGATCCATACATATATATGGGGAGGTACTAGCTCCAACACGGTTTTTCAGTGAAAAATGCAGGAACTTCAAACCGGCACTAAGAAACAGATTGAGAAATCATAATAATAGATTATCCTGCAAAACGTTACCTTTGTGCTAGATGAACGATAGTCTCTCCACATGCTCAGTTCTGAGAGATAATTGTGTGTGAATGCCGTCCTTCAACTAGCTTGTTGGGAACACAAAGTTCATTTTCAGTTTCAAACACCACTCCATACATATATATGGGGAGGTACTAGCTGCAACTCGGTTTTACAGTGAAAACTGCAGGAACTTCAAACCAGCACTAGGAAACAGACTGAGAAACCAGAGTAAAATTTTCTCCTGCAACCCGTTCCATTTGTGCTTGATGAACGAACTTCTCTCCACATGCTCAGTTCTGAGGGATAAGTGTGTGTGAAAGCCGTGCTTCACCTAGCTTGTTGGGAACAGAAAGTGTCTTTTCAGTTGCAAACTCCCCTCCATACATATATATGGGGAGTTACAAGCTCCAACTCGGTTTTACAGTGAAAACTGCAGGGACTTCAAACCGGCACTAGGAAAAACACTGAGAAAACACAGTAAAATTTCTCCTGCAAACAGTTCCCTTTGTGCTAGATGAACGAACGTCTCTCCATATGCTCAGTTCTGAGAGATAAGTGTGTGTAAAGCCGTCCTTCATCAATCTTGTTGGGAACACAAAGTTTCTTTTCAGTTGCAAACTCCACTCCATACATATATATGGGGAGGTACAAGCTCCAACTCGGTTTTACAGTGAAAACTACAGGAACTTCAAACCGGCACTAGGAAACAGACTGAGAAACCAGAGTTAAAGTTTCTCCTGCAACCAGTTCCATTTGTGCTAGATGAACGAACGTCTCTCCACATACTCAGTTCTGAGAGATAAGTGTGTGTGAATGCCGTCCTTCATCATACTTGTTGGGAACCCAACGTTTATTTTCAGTTGCAAACAACACTCCATACATATATATGGGGAGGTAATAGCCCCAACTCGCTTTTACAGTGAAAACTGCAGGAACTTCAAACCGGCACTAGGAAACAGACTGAGAAACCAGAGTAAAAGTTTCTCCTGCAACCCGTTCCATTTGTGCTAGATGAACGATCGTCTCTCCATATGCTCAGTTCTGAGAGATAAGTGTGTGTGAAAGCCGTACTTCAACTAGCTTGTTGGGAACACAAAGTTTCTTTGCAGTTGCAAACTCCGATCCATACATATATATGGGGAGGTACTAGCTCCAACACGGTTTTTCAGTGAAAAATGCAGGAACTTCAAACCGGCACTAAGAAACAGATTGAGAAATCATAATAATAGATTATCCTGCAAAACGTTACCTTTGTGCTAGATGAACGATAGTCTCTCCACATGCTCAGTTCTGAGAGATAATTGTGTGTGAATGCCGTCCTTCAACTAGCTTGTTGGGAACACAAAGTTCATTTTCAGTTTCAAACACCACTCCATACATATATATGGGGAGGTACTAGCTGCAACTCGGTTTTACAGTGAAAACTGCAGGAACTTCAAACCAGCACTAGGAAACAGACTGAGAAACCAGAGTAAAATTTTCTCCTGCAACCCGTTCCATTTGTGCTTGATGAACGAACTTCTCTCCACATGCTCAGTTCTGAGGGATAAGTGTGTGTGAAAGCCGTGCTTCACCTAGCTTGTTGGGAACAGAAAGTGTCTTTTCAGTTGCAAACTCCCCTCCATACATATATATGGGGAGTTACAAGCTCCAACTCGGTTTTACAGTGAAAACTGCAGGGACTTCAAACCGGCACTAGGAAAAACACTGAGAAAACACAGTAAAATTTCTCCTGCAAACAGTTCCCTTTGTGCTAGATGAACGAACGTCTCTCCATATGCTCAGTTCTGAGAGATAAGTGTGTGTAAAGCCGTCCTTCATCAATCTTGTTGGGAACACAAAGTTTCTTTTCAGTTGCAAACTCCACTCCATACATATATATGGGGAGGTACAAGCTCCAACTCGGTTTTACAGTGAAAACTGCAGGAACTTCAAACCGGCACTAGGAAACAGACTGAGAAACCAGAGTAAAAGTTTCTTCTGCAACCCGTTCCATTTGTGCTAGATGAACGATCGTCCCTCCACATGCTCAGTTCTGAGAGATAAGTGAGTGTGAAAGCCGTACTTCACCTAGCTTGTTGGGAACACAAAGATTCTTTTCAGTTGCAAACTCCACTCCATACATATATATGGGGAGGTACTAGCTCCAACACGGTTTTTCAGTGAAAAATGCAGGAACTTCAAACCGGCACCAGGAAACAGACTGAGAAACCAGAGTAAAAGTTTCTCCTGCAACCCGTTCCCTTTGTGCTAGATGAACGAACGTCTCTCCACATGCTCAGTTCTGAGAGATAATTGTGTGTGAAAGCCGTCCTTCACCTAGCTTGTTGGGAACACAAAGATTCTTTTCAGTTGCAAACTCCACTCCAAACATATATATGGGGAGGTACTAGCTCCAAATCTGGTTTACAGTGAAAACTGCAGGAACTTCAAACCGGCACTAGGAAACAGACTGAGAAAACACATTAAAAGTTTCTCCTGCAACCCGTTCCCTTTGTGCTAGATGAACGAACGTCTATCCACATGCTCAGTTCTGAGAGTTAATTGTGTGTAAAAGCCGTACTTCATCAAGCTTGTTGGGAACACAAAGTTTGTTTTCAGTTGCAAACTCCACTCCATACATATATATGGGGAGGTACAAGCTCCAAGTCGGTTTTACAGTGATAACTGCAGGAACTTCAAACCGGCACTAGGAAACAGACTGAGAAACCAGAGTAAAAGTTTCTCCTGCAACCCGTTCCATTTGTGCTAGATGAACGATCATCTCTCCACATGCTCAGTTCTGAGAGATAAGTGTGTGTGAAAGCCGTCCTTCACATAGCTTGTTGGGAACACAAAGTTTCTTTTCAGTTGCAAACTCCAGTCCATACATATATATGGGGAGGTACTAGCTCCAACACGGTTTTTCAGTGAAAAATGCAGGAACTTCAAACCGGCACTAAGAAACAGATTGAGAAACCAGAGTAATAGATTATCCTGCAAAACGTTACCTTTTGGCTAGATGAACGATCGTCTCTCCACATGCTCAGTTCTGAGAGATAATTGTGTGTGAATGCCGTCCTTCAATTAGCTTGTTGGGAACACAAAGTTCATTTTCAGTTTCAAACACCACTCCATACATATATATGGGGAGGTACTAGCTGCAACTCAGTTTTACAGTGAAAACAGCAGGAACTTCAAACCAGCACTAGGAAACAGAATGAGAAACCAGAGTAAAAGTTTCTCCTGCAACCCGTTAAATTTGTGCTTGATGAACGAACTTCTCTCCACATGCTCAGTTCTGAGTGATAAGTGTGTGTGAAAGCCGTGCTTCACCTAGCTTGTTGGGAACACAAAGTTTCTTTTCAGTTGCAAACTCCTCTCCAAACATATATATGGGGAGGAACTAGCTCCAACTCGATTTTACAGTGAAAACTGCAGGATCTTCAAACCGGTACTAGGAAACAGACTGAGAAACCAGAGTAAAAGTTTCTCCTGCAACCCGTTCCATTTGTGCTTCATGAACGAAATTCTCTCCACATGCTCAGTTCTGAGGGATAAGTGTGTGTGAAAGCCGTCCTTCACCTAGCTTGTTGGTTACACAAAGTTTCTTTTCAGTTGCAAACTCCACTCCAGACATATATATGGGGAGGTACTAGCTCCAAATCGGTTTTACAGTGAAAACTGCATGAAATTCAAACTGGCACTAGGAAACAGACTGAGAAAACACAGTAAAAGTTTCCCCTGCAACCCGTTCCCTTTGTGCTAGATGAACGAACGTCTCTCCACATGCTGAGTTCTGAGAGATAATTGTGTGTAAAAGCCGTACTTCATCAAGCTTGATGGGAACACAAAGTTCCTTTTCAGTTGCAAACCCCACTCCATACATATATATGGGGAGGTACTAGCTGCAACTCGATTTTACAGTGAAAACTGCAGGAACTTCAAACCGGCACTAGGAAACAGACTGAGAAACCAGAGTAAAAGTTTATCCTGCAACCCGTTCCCTTTGTGCTAGATGAACGAACTTCTCTCCACATGCTCATTTCTGAGAGATAAGTGTGTGTGAAAGCCGTCCTTCACATAGCTTGTTGGGAACACAAAGTTTATTTTCAGTTGCAAACTCCACTCCATACATATATATAGGGAGGTACTAGCTCCAACTCAGTTTTTCAGTGAAAACTGCAGGAACTTCAAACAGGCACTAGGAAACAGACTGAGAAACCAGAGTAAAAGTTTCTCCTGCAACCCGTTCCGTTTATGTTAGATGAACGAACGTCTCTCCATATGCTCAGTTCTGAGAGATAAGTGTGTGTAAAGCCGTCCTTCATCAATCTTGTTTGGAACACAAAGTTTCTTTTCAGTTGCAAACTCCATTCCATACATATATATGGGGAGGTAATAGATCCAACTCGGTTTTACAGTGAAAACGGCAGGAACTTCAAATCGGCACTAGGAAACAGACTGAGAAACCAGAGTAAATGTTTCTTCTGCAACCCGTTCCATTTGTGCTAGATGAACGATCGTCCCTCCACATGCTCAGTTCTGAGAGATAACTGAGTGTGAAACCCGTCCTTCACCTAGCTTGTTGGGAACACAAAGTTTCTTTTCTGTTGCAAACTCCACTCCATACATATATATGGGGAGGTACTAGCTCCAACACGGTTTTTCAGTGAAAAATGCAGGAACTTCAAACCGGCACCAGGAAACAGACTGAGAAACCAGAGTAAAAGATTCTCCTGCAACCCGTTCCCTTTGTGCTAGATGACCGAACGTCTCTCCACATGCTCAGTTCTGAGAGATAACTGAGTGTGAAACCCGTCCTTCACCTAGCTTGTTGGGAACACAAAGTTTCTTTTCAGTTGCAAATTCCACTCCATACATATATATGGGGAGGTACTAGCTCCAACACGGTTTTTCAGTGAAAAATGCAGGAACTTCAAACCGGCACCAGGAAACAGACTGAGAAACCAGAGTAAAAGATTCTCCTGCAACCCGTTCCCTTTTTGCTAGATGAACGAACGTCTCTCAACATGCTCAGTTCTGAGAGATAAGTGTGTGTGAAAGCCGTACTTCACCTAGCTTGTTGGGAACACAAAGTTTCTTTTCAGTTGCAAACTCCACTCCAAACATATATATGGTTAGGTACTAGCTCCAACTCGTGTTTACAGTGAAAACTGCAGGAATTTCAAACCGGCACTAGGAAACAGACTGAGAAAACACAGTAAAAGTTTCTCCTGCAACCCGTTCCCTTTGTGCTAGATGAACGAACGTCTCTCCACATGCTCAGTTCTGAGAGATAATTGTGTGTAAAAGCCGTACTTCATCAAGCTTGTTGGGAACACAAAGTTTCTTTTCAGTTGCAAACTCCACTCCATATATATATATGGGGAGGTACAAGCTCCAACTCGATTTTACAGTGAAAACTGCAGGAACTTCAAACCGGCACTAGGAAACAGACTGGGATACCAGAGTAAAAGTTTCTCCTGCAACCCGTTCCATTTGTGCAAGATGAACGATCGTCTCTACATATGCTCAGTTCTGAGAGATAAGTGTGTGTGAAAGCCGTCCTTCACCTAGCTTGTTGGGAACACAAAGTTTCTTTTCAGTTGCAAACTCCACTCCATACATATATATGGGGAGGTACTAGCTCCAACACGGTTTTTCAGTGAAAAATGCAGGAACTTCAAACCGGCACCAGGAAACAGACTGAGAAACCAGAGTAAAAGATTCTCCTGCAACCCGTTCCCTTTTTGCTAGATGAACGAACATCTCTCCACATGCTCAGTTCTGAGAGATAAGTGTGTGTGAAAGCCGTACTTCACCTAGCTTGTTGGGAACACAAAGTTTCTTTTCAGTTGCAAACTCCACTCCAAACATATATATGGGGAGGTACTAGCTCCAACACGTGTTTACAGTGAAAACTGCAGGAATTTCAAACCGGCACTAGGAAACAGACTGAGAAAACACAGTAAAAGTTTCTACTGCAACCCGTTCCCTTTGTGCTAGATGAACGAACGTCTCTCCACATGCTCAGTTCTGAGAGATAATTGTGTGTAAAAGCCGTACTTCATCAAGCTTGTTGGGAACACAAAGTTTCTTTTCAGTTGCAAACTCCACTCCATATATATATATGGGGAGGTACAAGCTCCAACTCGATTTTACAGTGAAAACTGCAGGAACTTCAAACCGGCACTAGGAAACAGACTGGGATACCAGAGTAAAAGTTTCTCCTGCAACCCGTTCCATTTGTGCAAGATGAACGATCGTCTCTACACATGCTCAGTTCTGAGAGATAAGTGTGTGTGAAAGCCGTACTTCACCTAGCTTGTTGGGAACACAAAGTTTCTTTTCAGTTGCAAACTCCAATCCATACATATATATGGGGAGGTAATAGCTCCAACACGGTTTTACAGTGAAAACTGCAGGAACTTCAAACCGGCACTAGGAAACAGACTGAGAAACCAGAGTAAAAGTTTCTCCTGCAACCCGTTCCATTTGTGCTAGATGAACGAACTTCTCTCCACATGCTCAGTTCTGAGAGATATGTGTGTGTAAATGCCGTCCTTCATCAAACTTGTTGGGAACACAAAGTTTATTTTCAGTTGCAAACAACACTCCATACATATATATGGGGAGATAATAGCCCCAACTCGCTTTTACAGTGAATACTGCAGGAACTTCCAACCGGCACTAGGAAACAGACTGAGAAAGCAGAGAAAAAGTTTCTCCTGCAACCAGTTCCCTATGTGCTAGATGAACGAACGTCTCTACAATATCTCAGTTCTGAGAGATAAGTGTGTGTGAAAGCCGTCCTTCACCTAGCTTGTTGGGAACACAAAGTTTCTTTTCAGTTGCAAACTCCACTCCATACATATATATTTGGAGGTACAAGCTCCAACTCGGGTTTACAGTGAAAACTGCAGGAATTTCAAATCGGCACTAGGAAACAGATTGAGAAACCAGAGAAAAGTTTCATCTGCAACCCGTTCCATTTGTGCTTGATGAACGAACTTCTGTCCACATGCTCAGTTCTGAGAGATATGTGTGTGTGAAAGCCGTCCTTCACCTAGCTTGTTTGGAACACAAATTTCTTTTCAGTTGCAAACACCACTCCATACATATATATGGGGAATTACTAGCTCCAACTCGGTCTTACAGTGAAAACTGCAGGAACTTCAAACCTGCACTAGGAAACAGACTGAGAAACCAGAGTAAAAGTTTCTCCTGCAAACCGTTCCATTTGTGCTAGATGAACGAACGTCTTTCCACATGCTCAATTCTGAGGGATAAGTGTGTGTGAAAGCCGTCCTTCACCTAGCTTGTTGGGAACACAAAGTTTCTTTTCAGTTGCTAACTCCAATCCATACATATATATGGGGAGGTACTAGCTCCAACACGGTTTTTCAGTGAAAAATTCAGGAACTTCAAACCGGCACTAATAAACAAATCGAGAAACCAGAGTAATAGATTATCCTGCAAAACGTTACCTTTGTGCTAGATGAACGATCGTCTCTCCACATGCTCAGTTCTGAGAGATAAGTGTGTGTGAATGCCGTACTTCACCAAGCCTGTTGGGAACACAAAGTTCATTTTCAGCTTCAAACACCACTCCATAAATATATATGGGGAGGAACTAGCTGCAACTCTGTTTTACAGTGAAAACTGCAGGAAATTCAAACCAGCACTAGGAAAAAACTGAGAAACCAGAGTAAAATTTTCTCCTGCAACCCGTTCCATTTGTGCTTGATGAACGAACTTCTCTCCACATGCTCAGTTCTGAGAGATAAGTGTGTGTGAAATCCGTGCTTCACCTATCTTGTTGGGAACACAAAGTTTCTTTTCAGTTGCAAACTCCTCTCCATACATTTATATGGGTAGGTACTAGCTCCAACACGGTTTTACAGTGAAAACTGCAGGAACTTCAAACCGGCACTAGGAAACAGACTGAGAAACCAGAGTAAAAGTTTCTCCTGCAACCCGTTCCATTTGTGCTAGATGAACGAACTTCTTTCCACATGCTCAGTTCTGAGAGATATGTGTGTGTGAAAGCCGTCCTTCACCTAGCTTGTTTGGAACACAAATTTCTTTTCAGTTGCAAACACCACTCCATACATATATATGGGGAGTTACTAGCTCCAAATCGGTCTTACAGTGAAACCTGCAGGAACTTCAAACCGGCACTAGGAAACAGACTGAGAAACCAGAGTAAAAGTTTCTCCTGCAAACCGTTCCCTTTGTGCTAGATGAACGAACGTCTTTCCACATGCTCAATTCTGAGAGATAAGTGTGTGTGAAAGCCGTCCTTCACCTAGCTTGTTGGGTACACAAAGTTTCTTTTCAGTTGAAAACTCCAATCCATACATATATATGGGGAGGTACTAGCTCCAACTCGGTATTACAGTGAAAACTGCAGGAACTTCAAACCGGCACTAGGAAACAGACTGAGAAACCAGATTAAATGTTTCTCCTGCAACCCGTTCCCTTTGTGCTAGATGAACGAACGTCTCTCCACATGCTAGTTTCTGAGAGATAATTGTATATAAAAGCCGTACTTCATCAAGCTTTTTGGGAACACAAAGTTTCTTTTCAGTTGCAAACTCCACTCCATACATATATATGGGTAGGTACTAGCTCAAACTCGGTTTTACAGTGAAAATTGCAGGAACTTCAAACAGGCACTAGGAAACAGACTGAAAAACCAGAGTAAAAGTTGCTCCTGCAACCCGTTCCCTTTGTGCTAGATGAACGAACGTCTCTCCACATGCTCAGTTCTGAGGGATAAGTGTGTGTGAAAACCGTCCTTCACCTAGGTTGTTGGGAACACAAAGTTTCTTTTCAGTTGCAAACTCCACTTCATACATATATATGGGGATTTACTAGCTCCAACTCGGTTTTACAGTGAAAACTGCAGGAACTTCTAAACGGCACTAGGAAACAGACTGAGAAAACAGAGTAAAAGTTTCTCCTGCAATCCGTTCCCTTTGTGTTAGATGAACGAACTTCTCTCCACATGCTCAGTTCTGAGAGATAAGTGTGTGCGAAAGCCGTCCTTCACCGAGCTTGTTGGGAACACAAATTTTATTTTCAGTTGCAAACTCCACTCCATACTTATATATGGGGAGGTACTAACTCCAACTCGGTTTTACAGAGAAAACTGCAAGAACATCAAACAGGCACTAGGAAACAGACTGAGAAACCAGAGTAAAAGTTTCTCCTGCAACCCGTTCCCTTTGTGCTAAATGAACGAAAGTCTCTCCACATGCTCATTTCTGAGAGATAAGTGTGTGTAAATGCCGTCCTTCATAAACCTTGTTGGGAACACAAAGTTTATTTTCAGTTGCAAACTCCACTCCATACATATATATGGGGAGGTAATAGCCCCAACTCGTTTTACAGTGAAAAGTGCAGGAACTTCAAACCGGCACTAGGAAACAGACTGAGAAAACAGAGTAAAATTTTCTCCTGCAACCCGTTCCCTTTGTGCTAGATGAAAGAACGTCTCTCCACATGCTCAGTTCTGAGAGATAAGTGTATGTGTAATCCGACCTTCACCTAGCTTGTTGGGAACACAAAGTTTCTTTTCAGTTGCAAACTCCAATCCATACATGTATATGGGGAGGTACAAGCTCCAACTCGGTTTTACAGTGAAAACTGCAGGAACTTCAAACCGGCACTAGGAAACAGACTGAGAAACCAGAGTAAAAGTTTCTCCTGCAACCCGTTCCATTTGTGCTAGATGAACGAACGTCTCTCCACATGCTCAGTTCTGAGAAATAAATGTGTGTGAAAGCCGCCCTTCTCCTAGCTTGTTGGGAACACAAAGTTTCTTTTCAGTTGCAAACTCCAATCCATACATAAATATGGTGAGGTACTAGCTCCAACATGTTTTTTCAGTGAAAAATGCAGGAACTTCAAACCGGCACCAGGAAACAGACTGAGAAACCAGATTAAAATTTTTTCCTGCAACCCGTTCCCTTTGTGCTAGATGAACGAACGTCTCTCCACATGCTCAGTTCTGAGAGATAAGTGTGTGTGAAAGCCGTCCTTCACCTAGCTTGTTGGGAACACAGTTTCTTTTCAATTGCAAACTACAATCCAGACATATATATGGGGAGGTACTAGCTCCAACTCGGGTTTACAGTGAAAACTGCAGGAACTTCAAACCGGCACTAGGAAACAGACTGAGAAATCAGAGTAATAGATTATCATGCAACCCGTTCCCTTTGTGCTAGATGAACGAACGTCTCTCCACATGCTCAGTTCTGAGAGATAAGTGTGTGTGAAAGCCGTCCTCCACCTTGCTTGTAGGGACACAAAGATTCTTTTCAGTTGCTAACTCCACTCCATACATATATATGGGGAGGTACTAGCTCCAACTCGGTTTTACAGTGAAAACTGCAGAAACTTCAAACCGGCTCTAGGAAACAGAGTGAGAAACCAGAATAAAAGTTTCTCCTGCAACCCGTTCCATTTGTGCTAGATGAACGAACTTCTCTCCACATGCTCAGTTCTGAGAGATAAGTGTGTGTGAAAGCCGTATTTCACCTTGCTTGTTGGGAACACAAACATTCTTTTCAGTAGCAAACTCCACTCCATACATATATATGGGGAGTTACTAGCTCTAACTAGTTTTTTCAGTGAAAACTGCAGGAACTTCAAACCGGCACTTGGAAACAGACTGAGAAAACAAACTAAAAGTTTCTCCTGCAACCCTATCCCTTTGTGATAGATGAACGAACGTCTCTCCACATGCTCATTTCTGAGAGATAAGTGTGTGTGAAAGCCGTGCTTCACCTAGCTTGTTGGGAACACAAAGTTACTATTCAGTTGCAAACTCCACTCCATACATATATATGGGGAGGTACTAGCTCCAACTCGGTTTTACAGTGAAAACTGTAGGAACTTCAAACCGGCACTAGGAAACAGACTGAGAAACCAGAATAAAATTTTTCCTGCATCCCGTTCCATTTGTGCTAGATGAACGATCGTCCCTCCACATGCTAAGTTCTGAGAGATATGTGAGTGTGAAAGCCGTCCTTCACCTAGCTTGTTGGGAACACAAAGTTTCTTTTCAGTTGCAAACTCCACTCCATACATATATATGGGGTTGTACTTGCTCCAACACGGTTTTTCAGTGAAAAATGCAGGAAATTCAAACCGGCAACAGGAAACAGACTGAGAAACCAGAGTAAAATTTTCTCCTGCATCCCGTTCCCTTTGTGCTAGATGAACGAACGTCTCTCCACATGCTCAGTTCTGAGAGATAAGTGTGTATGAAAGCCTACCTTCACCTAGCTTGTTGGGAACACAAAGATTCTTTTCAGTTGCAAACTCCACTCCAAACATATATATGGGGAGCTACTATTTCCAACTCGGATTTACAGTGAAAACTGCAGGAACTTCAAAACGGCACTAGGAAACAGACTGAGAAACCAGAATAAAATTTTTCCTGCATCCCGTTCCATTTGTGCTAGATGAACGATCGTCCCTCCACATGCTCAGTTCTGAGAGATAAGTGTGTGTGAAAGCCGTCCTCCACCTAGCTTATAGGGAAAACAAAGATTCTTTTCAGTTGCAAACCCCCCTCCATACATATATATGGGGAGGTACTAGCTGCAACTCGGTTTTACTGTGAAAACTGCAGGAACTTCAAACAGGCACTAGGAAACAGAATGAGAAACCAGAGTAAAAGTTTCTCCTGCAACCCGTTCCCTTTGTGCTTGATGAACGAACTTCTCTCCACATGCTCAGTTCTGAGAGATAAGTGTGTATGAAAGCCTTCTTTCACCTAGCTTTTTGGGAACACAAAGTTTCTTTTCAGTTGCCAACTCCACTCCAAACATATATATGGGGAGGTACTAGCTGCAACTCGGGTTTACAGTGAAAACTGCAGGAACTTCAAACCGGCACTAGAAAACAGACTGAGAATCCAGAGTAATAGATTATCTTGCAACCCGTTCCCTTTGTGCTAGATGAACAATCGTCTCTCCACATGCTCAGTTCTGAGAGATAAATGTGTGTGAAAGCCGTCCTTCACCTAGCTTGTTGGGAACACAAAGATTCTTTTCAGTTGCAAACTCCACTCCATACATATATATGGGGAGGTACTAGCTCCAACTCGGTTTTACAGTGAAAGCTGCAGGAACTTCAAACCGGGACTGGGAATCAGACTGAGAAACCAGAGTAAATGTTTCTCCTGCAACCCGTTCTCTTTGCACTAGATGAACGAAATTTTATCCACATGCTCAGTTCTGAGATATAAGTGTGTGTGAAAGCCGTCCTTCACCTAGCTTGTTGGGAACACAAAGTTTATTTTCAGTTGCAAACTCCACTCCATACATATATATGGGGAGGTAATAGCTCCAACACTGTTTTACAGTGAAAACTGCAGGAAATTCAAATAGGCACTAGGAAACAGACTGAGAAACCAGTGTAAAAGTTTCTCCTGCAACCCGTTCCCTTTGTGCAAGATGAACGAACTTCTCTCCACATGCTCAGTTCTGAGAGATAAGTGTGTGTGAAAGCCGTCCTTCACCTAGCTTGTTGGGAACACAAAGTTTCTTTTCATTTGCAAACTCCACTCCATACATATATATGGGGAGGTTCTAGCTCCAACTCGGTTTTACAGTGAAAACTGCAGGAACTTCAAACCGGCACTAGGAAACAGACTGAGAAATCAGAGTAAAAGTTTCTCCTGCAACCCGTTCCCTTTGTGCTAGATGAACGAACTTCTCTCCACATGCTCAGTTCTGAGAGATAAGTGAGTGTGAAAGCCGTCCTTCACCTAGCTTGTTGGGAACACAAAGTTTATTTTCAGTTGCAAACACCACTCCATAAATATATATGGGGAGGTAATAGCTCCAACTCTGTTTTACAGTGAAAACTGCAGGAACTTCAAATAGGCACTAGGAAACAGACTGAGAAACCAGAGTAAAAGTTTCTCCTGCAACCCGTTCCCTTTGTGCAAGATGAACGAACTTCTCTCCACATGCTCAGTTCTGAGAGATAAGTGTGTGTGAAAGCCGTCCTTCACCTAGCTTGTTGGGAACACAAAGTTTCTTTTCAGTTGCAAACTCCACTCCATACATATATATGGGGAGGTACTAGCTCCAACTCGGTTTTACAGTGAAAACTGCAGGAAATTCAAACCGGCACTAGGAAACAGACTGAGAAATCAGAGTAAAAGTTTCTCCTGCAACCCGTTCCCTTTGTGCTAGATGAACGAACTTCTCTCCACATGCTCAGTTCTGAGAGATAAGTGAGTGTGAAAGCCTTCCTTCACCTAGCTTGTTGGGAACACAAAGTTTCTTTTCATTTGCAAACTCCTCTCCATACATATATATGGGGAGGTACTAGCTCCAACTCGGTTTTACAGTGAAAACTGCAGGAACTTCAAACCGGCACAAGGAAACAGACTGAGAAACCAGAATAAAAGCTTCTCTTGCAACCCGTTCCCTTTGTGCTAGATGAACGAACGTCTCTCCACATGCTCAGTTCTGAGAGATAAGTGTGTGTAAATGCCGTCCTTCATCAACCTTGTTGGGAACACAAATTTTGTTTTCAGTTGCAAACTCCACTCCATACATATATATGGGGAGGTAATAGCCCCAACTCGCTTTTACAGTGAAAACTGCAGGAACATCAAACCGGCACTAGGAAACAGACTGAGAAACCAGAGTAAATGTTTCTCCTGCAACCCGTTCCCTTTGTGCTATATGAAAGAACGTCTCTCCACATGCTCAGTTCTGAGAGATAATTGTGTGTGAAAGCCGTCCTTCACCTAGCTTGTTGGGAACACAAAGTATATTTTCAGTTGCTAACTCCACTCCATACATATAAATGGGGTGTTAATAGCTCCAACTCGGCTTTACAGTGAAAACTGCAGGAACTTCAAACCGGCACTAGGAAACAGACTGAGAAACCAGAGTAAAAGTTTCTCCTGCAACCCGTTCCTTTGGGCTTGATGAACGAACTTCTCTCCAAATGTTCAGTTCTGAGAGATAAGTGTGTGTGAAAGCCGTCCTTCACCTAGCTTGTTGGGAACACAAAGTTTCTTTTCAGTTGCAAACTCCACTCCATACATATATATGGGGGGTTACTAGCTCCAACTCGGTTTTACAGTGAAAACTGCAGGAACTTCAAACCGGCACTAGGAAACAGACTGAGAAACCAGAGTAAAAGTTTCTCCTGCAAACCGTTCCCTTTGTGCAAGATGAACGAACGTCTCTCCACATGCTCAGTTCTGAGAGATAAGTGTGTGTGAAAGCCGTCCTTCACCTAGCTTGTTGGGAACACAAAGTTTATTTTCAGTTGCAATCTCCACTCCATACATATATATGGGGAGGTAATAGCTCCAACTCGGTTTTACAGTGAAAACTGCAGGAACTTCAAACCGGCACTAGGAAACAGACTGAGAAACCAGAGTAAAAGTTTCTCCTGCAACCCGTTCCCATTGTGCTAGATGAACGAACGTCTCTCCACATGCTCAATTCTGAGAGATAAGTGTGTGTGAAAGCCGTCCTTCACCTAGCTTGTTGAGAACACAAAGTTTCTTTTCAGTTGCAAACTCCACTCCATACATATATATGGGGAAGTACTAGCTCCAACTCGGTTTTACAGTGAAAACTGCAGGAACTTCAAACCGGCACTAGGAAACAGACTGAGAAACCAGAGTAAAAGTTTCTCCTGCAACCCGTTCCCTTTGTGCAAGATGAACGAACGTCTCTCCACATGCTCAGTTCTGAGAGATAAGTGTGTGTGAAAGCCGTCCTTCACCTAGCTTGTTGGGAACACAAAGTTTCTTTTCAGTTGCAAACTCCACTCCATACATATATATGGGGAGGTACTAGCTCCAACTCGGTTTTACAGTGAAAACTTCAGGAACTTCAAACCGGCACTAGGAAACAGACTGAGAAACCAGAGTAAAATTTTCTCCTGCAACCCGTTCCTTTGTGCTAGATGAACGAACTTCTCTCCACATGCTCAGTTCTGAGAGATAAGTGAGTGTGAAAGCCGTCCTTCACCTAGCTTGTTGGGAACACAAAGTTTCTTTTCAGTTGCAAACTCCTCTCCATACATATATATGGGGAGGTACTAGCTCCAACTCGGTTTTATAGTGAAAACTGCAGGAACTTCAAACCGGCACTAGGAAACAGACTGAGAAACCAGAGTAAAAGTTTCTCCTGCAACCCGTTCCCTTTATGCTAGATGAACGATGGTCTCTCCACATACTCAGTTCTGAGAGATAATTGTGTGTGAAAGCCGTCCTTCACCTAGCTTGTTGGGAACACAAAGTTTCTTTTCAGTTGCAAACTCCACTCCATACATATATATGGGGAGTTACTAGCTCCAACTCCGTTTTACAGTGAAAACTGCAGGAACTTCAAACCGGCACTAGGAAACAGACTGAGAAACCAGAGTAAAAGTTCTCCTGCAAACCGTTCCCATTGTGCTAGATGAACGAACGTCTCTCCACATGCTCAATTCTGAGAGATAAGTGTGTGTGAAAGCCGTCCTTCACCTAGCTTGTTGGGAACACAAAGTTTCTTTTCAGTTACAAACACCACTCCATACATATATATGGGGAGGTAATAGCTCCAACTCGGTTTTACAGTGAAATCTGCAGGAACTTCAAACCGGCACTAGGAAACAGACTGAGAAACCAGAGTAAAAGTTTCTCCTGCAACCCGTTCCCATTGTGCTAGATGAACGAACGTCTCTCCACATGCTCAATTCTGAGAGATAAGTGTGTGTGAAAGCCGTCCTTCACCTAGCTTGTTGGGAACACAAAGTTTCTTTTCAGTTGCAAACACCACTCCATACATATATATGGGGAGGTAATAGCTCCAACTCGGTTTTACAGTGAAATCTGCAGGAACTTCAAACCGGCACTAGGAAACAGACTGAGAAACCAGACTAAAAGTTTCTCCTGCAACCCGTTCCATTTGTGCTTGATGAACGAACGTCTCTCCACATGCTCAGTTCTGAGGGATAAGTGTGTGTAAAAGCCGTCCTTCAACTAGCATGTTGGGAACACAAAGTTTCTTTTAAGTTGCAAACTCCACTCCATACATATACATGGGGAAGAACTAGCTCCAACTCGGTTTTACAGTGAAAACTGCAGGAACTTCAAACCGGCACTAGGAAACAGACTGAGAAACCAGAGTAAATGTTTCTCCTGCATCCCGTTCCCTTTGTGCTAGATGAACGAACGTCTCTCCACATGCTCAGTTCTGAGAGATAAGTGTGTGTAAAAGCCGTACTTCATCAAGCTTGTTGTGAACACAAAGTTCCTTTTCAGTTGCAAACCACACTCCATACACATATATGGGGAGGTACCAGCTGCAACTCGGTTTTACAGTGAAAACTGCAGGAACTTCAAACCGGCACTAGGAAACAGACTGAGAAACCAGAGTAAAAGTTTCTCCTGCAACCCGTTCCCTTTGTGCAAGATGAACGAACTTCTCTCCACATGCTCAGTTCTGAGAGATAAGTGTGTGTGAAAGCCGTCCTTAACCTAGCTTGTTGGGAACACAAAGTTTCTTTTCAGTTGCAAACTCCACTCCATACATATATATGGGGAGGTACTAGCTCCAATTCGGTTTTACAGTGAAAGCTGCAGGAACTTCAAACCGGGACTGGGAATCAGACTGAGAAACCAGAGTAAATGTTTCTCCTGAAACCCGTTCTCTTTGTGCTAGATGAACGAACTTTTCTCCACATGCTCAGTTCTGAGATATAAGTGTGTGTGAAAGCCGTCCTTCACCTAGCTTGTTGGGAACACAAAGTTTCTTTTCAGTTGCAAACTCCACTCCATACATATATATGGGGAGGTACTAGCTCCAACTCGGTTTTACAGTGAAAGCTGCAGGAACTTCAAACCGGGACTGGGAATCAGACTGAGAAACCAGAGAAAATGTTACTCCAACAACGCGTTCTCTTTGTGCTAGATGAACGAACTTTTCTCCACATGCTCAGTTCTGAGATATAAGTGTGTGTGAAAGCCGTCCATCACCTAGCTTGTTGGGAACACAAAGTTTCTTTTCAGTTGCAAACTCCACTCCATACATATATATGGGGAGGTAATAGCTCCAACTCGGTTTTACAGTGTAAACTGCAGGAACTTCAAATAGGCACTAGGAAACAGACTGAGAAACCAGAGTAAAAGTTTCCCTGCAACCCGTTCCCTTTGTGCAAGATGAACGAACGTCTCTCCAGATGCTCAGTTCTGAGAGATAAGTGTGTGTGAAAGCCGTCCTTCACCTATCTTGTTGGGAACACAAAGTTTCTTTTCAATTGCAAACTCTACTCCATACATATATATGGGGAGGTACTAGCTCCAATTCGGTTTTACAGTGAAAACTGCAGGAACTTCAAACTGGCACTAGGAAACAGACTGAGAAACCAGAGTAAAATTTTCTCCTGCAACCCGTTCCCTTTGTGCTAGATGAACGAACTTCTCTCCACATGCTCAGTTCTGAGAGATAAGTGAGTGTGAAAGCCGTCCTTCACCTAGCTTGTTGGGAACACAAAGTTTCTTTTCAGTTGCAAACTCCTCTCCGTACATATATATGGGGAGGTACTAGCTCCAACTCGGTTTTACAGTGAAAACTGCAGGAACTTCAAACCGGCACTAGGAAACAGACTGAGAAACCAGAGTAAAAGTTTCTCCTGCAACCCGTTCCCTTTGTGCTATATGAACGAACGTCTCTCCACATGCTCAGTTCTGAGATATAATTGTGTGTGAAAGCCGTCCTTCACCTAGCTTGTTGGGAAAACAAAGTATATTTTCAGTTGCAAACTCCACTCCATACATATATATGGGGTGTTAATAGCTCCAACTCGGCTTTACAGTGAAAACTGCAGGAACTTCAAACCGGCACTAGGAAACAGACTGAGAAACCAGGGTAAAAGTTTCTCCTGCAACCCGTTCCTTTGGGCTTGATGAACGAAATTCTCTCCACATGCTCAGTTCTGAGAGATAAGTGTGTGTGAAAGCCGTCCTTCACCTAGCTTGTTGGGAACACAAAGTTTCTTTTCAGTTGCAAACTGCACTCCATACATATATATGGGGAGTTACTAGCTCCAACTCCGTTTTACAGTGAAAACTGCAGGAACTTCAAACCGGCACTAGGAAACAGACTGAGAAACCAGAGTAAAAGTTTCTCCTGCAAACCGTTCCCATTGTGCAAGATGAACGAACGTCTCTCCACATGCTCAATTCTGAGAGATAAGTGTGTGTGAAAGCCGTCCTTCACCTAGCTTGTTGGGAACACAAAGTTTCTTTTCAGTTACAAACACCACTCCATACATATATATGGGGAGGTAATAGCTCCAACTCGGTTTTACAGTGAAATCTGCAGGAACTTCAAACCGGCACTAGGAAACAGACTGAGAAACCAGTGTAAAAGATTCCCCTGCAACCCGTTCCCATTGTGCTAAATGAACGAACGTTTCTCCACATGCTCAATTCTGAGAGATAAGTGTGTGTGAAAGCCGTCCTTCACCTAGCTTGTTGGGAACACAAAGTTTCTTTTCAGTTGCAAACTCCACTCCATACATATATATGGGGAGGTACTAGCTCCAACTCGGTTTTACAGTGAAAACTGCAGGAACTTCAAACCGGCACTAGGAAAAACACTGAGAAAACACAGTAAAAGTTTTTCCTGCAACCCGTTCCCTTTGTGCTAGATGAACGAACGTCTCTCCACATGCTCAGTTCTGAGAGATAAATGTGTGTAAAAGCCGTACTTCCTCAAGCTTGATTGGAACACAAATTTTCTTTTCAGTTGCAAAACCCACTCCATATATATATATGGGGAGGTACTAGCTGCAACTCGGTTTTACAGTGAAAACTGCAGGAACTTCAAACCGGCACTAGGAAACAGACTGAGAAACCATAGTAAAAGTTTCTCCTGCAACCCGTTCCCTTTGTGCTAGATGAACGAAAGTCTCTCCACAAGCTCAGTTCTGAGAGATAAGTGTGTGTGAAATCCGTTCTTCACCTATCTTGTTGGGAACACAAAGTTTCTTTTCAGTTGCAAACTCCACTCCATACATATATATGGGTAGGTACAAGCTCCAACTCGATTTTACAGTGAAAACTGCAGGAACTTCATCACGGGACTAGGAAATAGTCTGAGAAACCAGAGTAAAAGTTTCTCCTGCAACCCGTTCCCTTTGTGCTAGATGAACGAACTTTTCTCCACATGCTCAGTTCTGAGATATAAGTGTGTGTGAAAGCCGAACTTCACCTAGCTTGTTTGGAACACAAAGTTTCTTTTCAGTTGCTAACTCCACTCCATACATATATATGGGGAGGTACTAGCTCCAACTCGGTTTTACAGTGAAAACTGCAGGAACTTCAAATCGGCACTAGGAAACTGACTGAGAATCCAGAGTAAAAGTTTCTCCTGCAACCCGTTCCATTTGTGCTAGATGAACGAAAGTCTCTACACATGCTCAGTTCTGAGAGATAAGTGTGTGTGAAAGCAGTCCTTTAACTAGCTTGTTGGGAACAAAAAGTTTCTTTTCAGTTGCAAACTCCACTCCATACATATATATGGGGAGGTACTAGCTCCAACTCGGTTTTACAGTGAATACTGCAGGAACATCAAACCGGCACTAGGAAACAGACTGAGAAACCAGAATAAAATTTTTCCTGCATCCCGTTCCATTTGTGCTAGATGAACGATCGTCCCTCCACATACTAAGTTCTGAGAGATAAGTGAGTGTGAAAGCCGTCCTACACATAGCTTGTTGGGAACACAAAGATTCTTTTCAGTTGCAAACTCCACTCCATACATATATATGGGGATGTACTTGCTCCAACACGGTTTTTCAGTGAAAAATGCAGGAAATTCAAACCGGTACCAGGAAACAGACTGAGAAACCAGAGTAAAAGTTTCTCCTGCATCCCGTTCCCGTTGTGCTAGATGAACGAACGTCTTTCCACATGCTCAGTTCTGAGAGATAATTGTGTATGAAAGCCTTCCTTCACCTAGCTTGTTGGGAACACAAAGTTTCTTTTCTGTTGCAAACTCCACTCCAAAAATATATATGGGGAGGTACTAGCTCCAACTCGGGTTTACAGTGAAAACTGCAGAAACTTCAAACCGGCACTAGGAAACAGATTGAGAAACCAGAGTAATAGATTATCTTGCAACCCGTTCCCTTTGTGCTAGATGAACGAAAGTCTCTCCACAAGCTCAGTTCTGAGAGATAAGTGTGTGTGAAATCCGTGCTTCACATAGCTTGTTGGGAACACAAAGTTTCTTTTCAGTTGCAAACTCCACTCCATACATATATATGGGGAGGTACTAGCTCCAACTCGGTTTTACAGTGAAAACTGCAGGAACTTCAAACCGGCACTAGGAAACAGACTGAGAAACCTGAGTAAAATTTTCTCCTGCAACCCGTTCCCTTTGTGCTAGATGAACAAACTTCTCTCCACATGCTCAGTTCTGAGAGATAAGTGAGTGTGAAAGCCGTCCTTCACCTAGCTTGTTGGGAACACAAAGTTTCTTTTCAGTTGCAAACTCCTCTCCATACATATATATGGGGAGGTACTAGCTCCAACTCGGTTTTACAGTGAAAACTTCAGGAACTTCAAACCGGCACTAGGAAACAGACTGAGAAACCAGAGTAAAAGTTTCTCCTGCAACCCGTTCCCTTTGTGCTATATGAACGAACGTCTCTCCACATGCTCAGTTCTGAGAGATAAGTGTGTGTGAAAGCCGTCCTTCACCTAGCTTGTTGGGAACACAAAGTTTCTTTTCAGTTGCAAACTCCACTCCATACATATATATTGGGAGTTACTAGCTCCAACTCCGTTTTACAGTGAAAACTGCAGGAACTTCAAACCGGCACTAGGAAACAGACTGAGAAACCAGAGTAAAAGTTTCACCTGCAACCCGTTCCCATTGTGCTAGATGAACGAACGTCTCTCCACATGCTCAATTCTGAGAGATAAGTGTGTGTGAAAGCCGTCCTTCATCTAGCTTTTGGGAACACAAAGTTTCTTTTCAGTTGCAAACTCCACTCCATACATATATATGGGGAAGTACTAGCTCCAACTCGGTTTTACAGTGAAAGCTGCAGGAACTTCAAACCGGGACTGGGAATCAGACTGAGAAACCAGAGTAAAAGTTTCTCCTGCAACCCGTTCCTTTGGGCTTGATGAACGAACTTCTCTCCACATGCTCAGTTCTGAGAGATAAGTGTGTGTGAAAGCCGTCCTTCACCTAGCTTGTTGGGAACACATAGTTTCTTTTCAGTTGCAAACTCCACTCCATACATATATATGGGGAGTTACTAGCTCCAACTCCGTTTTACAGTGAAAACTGCAGGAACTTCAAACCGGCACTAGGAAACAGACTGAGAAACCAGAGTAAAAGTTTCTCCTGCAACCCGTTCCCATTGTGCTAGATGAACGAACGTCTCTCCACATGCTCAATTCTGAGAGATAAGTGTGTGTGAAAGCCGTCCTTCACCTTGCATGTTGGGAACACATAGTTTCTTTTAAGTTGCAAACTCCACTCCATACATATATATGGGGAAGTACTAGCTCCAACTCGGTTTTACAGTGAAAACTGCAGGAACTTCAAACCGGCACTAGGAAACAGACTGAGAAACCAGAGTAAAATTTTCCCCTGCATCCCGTTCCCTTTGTGCTAGATGAACGAACGTCTCTCCACATGCTCAGTTCTGAGAGATAAGTGTGTGTAAAAGCCGTACTTCATCAAGCTTGTTGGGAACACAAAGTTCCTTTTCAGTTGCAAACCCCACTCCATACATATATATGGGGAGGTACTAGCTGCAACTCGGTTTTACAGTGAAAACTGCAGGAACTTCAAACCGGCACTAGGAAACAGAATGAGAAACCAGAGTAAAAGTTTTTCCTGCATCCCGTTCCCTTTGTGCTTGATGAACGAACTTCTCTCCACATGCTCAGTTCTGAGAGATAAGTGTGTGTGAAAGCCGTCCTTAACCTAGCTTGTTGGGAACACAAAGTTTCTTTTCAGTTGCAAACTCCACTCCATATATATATATGGGGAGGTACAAACTCCAACTCGGTTTTACAGTGAAAACTGCAGGAACTTCAAACCGGCACTAGTAAACAGACTGAGAAACCAGAGTAAAAGTTTCTCCTGCAACCCGTTCCCTTTGTGCTTGATGAAAGAACTTCTCTCCACATGCATAGTTCTGAGAGATAAGTGTGTGTGAAAGCCGTCCTTCACATAGCTTGTTGGGAATACAAACTTTCTTTTCAGTTGCAAACTCCACTCCATACATATATATGGGGAGGTACTAGCTCCAACTCGGTTTTACAGTGAAAACTGCAGGAACTTCAAACCGGCACTAGGAAAAATACTGAGAAAACACAGTAAAAGTTTTTCCTGCAACCCGTTCCCTTTGTGCTAGATGAACGAACGTCTCTCCACATGCTCAGTTCTGAGATATAAATGTGTGTAAAAGCCGTACTTCCTCAAGCTTGATTGGAACACAAATTTCCTTTTCAGTTGCAAAACCCACTCCATATATATATATGGGGAGGTACTAGCTGCAACTCGGTTTTACAGTGAAAACTGCAGGAACTTCAAACCGGCACTTGGAAACAGACTTAGAAACCATAGTAAAAGTTTCTCCTGCAACCCGTTACCTTTGTGCTAGATGAACGAACTTTTCTCCACATGCTCATTTCTGAGATATAAGTGTGTGTGAAAGCCGACCTTCACCTAGCTTGTTGGGAACACAAAGTTTCTTTTAAGTTGCTAACTCCACTCCATACATATATATGGGGAGGTACTAGCTCCAACTCGGTTTTACAGTGAAAACTGCAGGAACTTCAAACCGGCACTAGGAAACAGAATGAGAAACCAGAATAAAAGTTTCTCCTGCAACCCGTTCCCATTGTGCTAGATGAACGAACGTCTCTCCACATGCTCAATTCTGAGAGATAAGTGTGTGTGAAAGCCGTCCTTCATCTAGCTTTTGGGAACACAAAGTTTCTTTTCAGTTGCAAACTCCACTCCATACATATATATGGGGAAGTACTAGCTCCAACTCGGTTTTACAGTGAAAGCTGCAGGAACTTCAAACCGGGACTGGGAATCAGACTGAGAAACCAGAGTAAAAGTTTCTCCTGCAACCCGTTCCTTTGGGCTTGATGAACGAACTTCTCTCCACATGCTCAGTTCTGAGAGATAAGTGTGTGTGAAAGCCGTCCTTCACCTAGCTTGTTGGGAACACATAGTTTCTTTTCAGTTGCAAACTCCACTCCATACATATATATGGGGAGTTACTAGCTCCAACTCCGTTTTACAGTGAAAACTGCAGGAACTTCAAACCGGCACTAGGAAACAGACTGAGAAACCAGAGTAAAAGTTTCTCCTGCAACCCGTTCCCATTGTGCTAGATGAACGAACGTCTCTCCACATGCTCAATTCTGAGAGATAAGTGTGTGTGAAAGCCGTCCTTCAGCTAGCATGTTGGGAACACATAGTTTCTTTTAAGTTGCAAACTCCACTCCATACATATATATGGGGAAGTACTAGCTCCAACTCGGTTTTACAGTGAAAACTGCAGGAACTTCAAACCGGCACTAGGAAACAGACTGAGAAACCAGAGAAAAAGTTTCTCCTGCATCCCGTTCCCTTTGTGCTAGATGAACGAACGTCTCTCCACATGCTCAGTTCTGAGAGATAAGTGTGTGTAAAAGCCGTACTTCATCAAGCTTGTTGGGAACACAAAGTTCCTTTTCAGTTGCAAACCCCACTCCATACATATATATGGGGAGGTACTAGCTGCAACTCGGTTTTACAGTGAAAACTGCAGGAACTTCAAACCGGCACTAGGAAACAGAATGAGAAACCAGAGTAAAAGTTTTTCCTGCAACCCGTTCCCTTTGTGCTTGATGAACGAACTTCTCTCCACATGCTCAGTTCTGAGAGATAAGTGTGTGTGAAAGCCGTCCTTAACCTAGCTTGTTGGGAACACAAAGTTTCTTTTCAGTTGCAAACTCCACTCCATATATATATATGGGGAGGTACAAACTCCAACTCGGTTTTACAGTGAAAACTGCAGGAACTTCAAACCGGCACTAGTAAACAGACTGAGAAACCAGAGTAAAAGTTTCTCCTGCAACCCGTTCCCTTTGTGCTTGATGAAAGAACTTCTCTCCACATGCATAGTTCTGAGAGATAAGTGTGTGTGATAGCCGTCCTTCACATAGCTTGTTGGGAATACAAAGTTTCTTTTCAGTTGCAAACTCCACTCCATACATATATATGGGGTGGTACTAGCTCCAACTCGGTTTTACAGTGAAAACTGCAGGAACTTCAAACCGGCACTAGGAAAAATACTGAGAAAACACAGTAAAAGTTTTTCCTGCAACCCGTTCCCTTTGTGCTAGATGAACGAACGTCTCTCCACATGCTCAGTTCTGAGATATAAATGTGTGTAAAAGCCGTACTTCCTCAAGCTTGATTGGAACACAAATTTCCTTTTCAGTTGCAAAACCCACTCCATATATATATATGGGGAGGTACTAGCTGCAACTCGGTTTTACAGTGAAAACTGCAGGAACTTCAAACCGGCACTAGGAAACAGACTTAGAAACCATAGTAAAAGTTTCTCCTGCAACCCGTTCCCTTTGTGCTAGATGAACGAACTTTTCTCCACATGCTCAGTTCTGAGATATAAGTGTGTGTGAAAGCCGACCTTCACCTAGCTTGTTGGGAACACAAAGTTTCTTTTAAGTTGCTAACTCCACTCCATACATATATATGGGGAGGTACTAGCTCCAACTCGGTTTTACAGTGAAAACTGCAGGAACTTCAAACCGGCACTAGGAAACAGAATGAGAAACCAGAATAAAAGTTTCTCCTGCAACCCGTTCCCTTTGTGCTTGATGAACGAACTTCTCTCCACATGCTCAGTTCTGAGAGATAAGTGTGTGTGAAAGCCGTCCTTAACCTAGCTTGTTGGGAACACAAAGTTTCTTTTCAGTTGCAAACTCCACTCCATATATATATATGGGGAGGTACAAACTCCAACTCGGTTTTACAGTGAAAACTGCAGGAACTTTAAACCGGCACTAGTAAACAGACTGAGAAACCAGAGTAAAAGTTTCTCCTGCAACCCGTTCCCTTTGTGCTTGATGAAAGAACTTCTCTCCACATGCATAGTTCTGAGAGATAAGTGTGTGTGAAAGCCGTCCTTCACATAGCTTGTTGGGAATACAAAGTTTCTTTTCAGTTGCAAACTCCACTCCATACATATATATGGGGAGGTACTAGCTCCAACTCGGTTTTACAGTGAAAACTGCAGGAACTTCAAACCGGCACTAGGAAAAATACTGAGAAAACACTGTAAAAGTTTTTCCTGCAACCCGTTCCCTTTGTGCTAGATGAACGAACGTCTCTCCACATGCTCAGTTCTGAGATATAAATGTGTGTAAAAGCCGTACTTCCTCAAGCTTGATTGGAACACAAATTTCCTTTTCAGTTGCAAAACCCACTCCATATATATATATGGGGAGGTACTAGCTGCAACTCGGTTTTACAGTGAAAACTGCAGGAACTTCAAACCGGCACTAGGAAACAGACTGAGAAACCATAGTAAAAGTTTCTCCTGCAACCCGTTCCCTTTGTGCTAGATGAACGAAAGTCTCTCCACAAGTTCAGTTCTGAGAGATAAGTGTGTGTGAAATCCGTGCTTCACCTAGCTTGTTGGGAACACAAAGTTCCTTTTCAGTTGCAAACTCCACTCCATACATATATATGGGGAAGTACTAGCTCCAACTCGGTTTTACAGTGAAAGCTGCAGGAACTTCAAACCGGGACTGGGAATCAGACTGAGAAACCAGAGTAAAAGTTTCTCCTGCAACCCGTTCCATTTGTGCTAGATGAACGAACGTCTCTCCACATGCTCAGTTCTGAGAAATAAATGTGTGTGAAAGCCGCCCTTCTCCTAGCTTGTTGGGAACACAAAGTTTCTTTTCAGTTGCAAACTCCAATCCATACATAAATATGGTGAGGTACTAGCTCCAACATGTTTTTTCAGTGAAAAATGCAGGAACTTCAAACCGGCACCAGGAAACAGACTGAGAAACCAGATTAAAATTTTTTCCTGCAACCCGTTCCCTTTGTGCTAGATGAACGAACGTCTCTCCACATGCTCAGTTCTGAGAGATAAGTGTGTGTGAAAGCCGTCCTTCACCTAGCTTGTTGGGAACACAGTTTCTTTTCAATTGCAAACTACAATCCAGACATATATATGGGGAGGTACTAGCTCCAACTCGGGTTTACAGTGAAAACTGCAGGAACTTCAAACCGGCACTAGGAAACAGACTGAGAAATCAGAGTAATAGATTATCATGCAACCCGTTCCCTTTGTGCTAGATGAACGATCGTCTCTCCACATGCTCAGTTCTGAGAGATAAGTGTGTGTGAAAGCCGTCCTCCACCTTGCTTGTAGGGACACAAAGATTCTTTTCAGTTGCTAACTCCACTCCATACATATATATGGGGAGGTACTAGCTCCAACTCGGTTTTACAGTGAAAACTGCAGAAACTTCAAACCGGCTCTAGGAAACAGAGTGAGAAACCAGAATAAAAGTTTCTCCTGCAACCCGTTCCATTTGTGCTAGATGAACGAACTTCTCTCCACATGCTCAGTTCTGAGAGATAAGTGTGTGTGAAAGCCGTATTTCACCTTGCTTGTTGGGAACACAAACATTCTTTTCAGTAGCAAACTCCACTCCATACATATATATGGGGAGTTACTAGCTCTAACTAGTTTTTTCAGTGAAAACTGCAGGAACTTCAAACCGGCACTTGGAAACAGACTGAGAAAACAAACTAAAAGTTTCTCCTGCAACCCTATCCCTTTGTGATAGATGAACGAACGTCTCTCCACATGCTCATTTCTGAGAGATAAGTGTGTGTGAAAGCCGTGCTTCACCTAGCTTGTTGGGAACACAAAGTTACTATTCAGTTGCAAACTCCACTCCATACATATATATGGGGAGGTACTAGCTCCAACTCGGTTTTACAGTGAAAACTGTAGGAACTTCAAACCGGCACTAGGAAACAGACTGAGAAACCAGAATAAAATTTTTCCTGCATCCCGTTCCATTTGTGCTAGATGAACGATCGTCCCTCAACATGCTAAGTTCTGAGAGATATGTGAGTGTGAAAGCCGTCCTTCACCTAGCTTGTTGGGAACACAAAGTTTCTTTTCAGTTGCAAACTCCACTCCATACATATATATGGGGTTGTACTTGCTCCAACACGGTTTTTCAGTGAAAAATGCAGGAAATTCAAACCGGCAACAGGAAACAGACTGAGAAACCAGAGTAAAATTTTCTCCTGCATCCCGTTCCCTTTGTGCTAGATGAACGAACGTCTCTCCACATGCTCAGTTCTGAGAGATAAGTGTGTATGAAAGCCTACCTTCACCTAGCTTGTTGGGAACACAAAGATTCTTTTCAGTTGCAAACTCCACTCCAAACATATATATGGGGAGCTACTAGTTCCAACTCGGATTTACAGTGAAAACTGCAGGAACTTCAAAACGGCACTAGGAAACAGACTGAGAAACCAGAATAAAATTTTTCCTGCATCCCGTTCCATTTGTGCTAGATGAACGATCGTCCCTCCACATGCTCAGTTCTGAGAGATAAGTGTGTGTGAAAGCCGTCCTCCACCTAGCTTATAGGGAAAACAAAGATTCTTTTCAGTTGCAAACCCCCCTCCATACATATATATGGGGAGGTACTAGCTGCAACTCGGTTTTACTGTGAAAACTGCAGGAACTTCAAACAGGCACTAGGAAACAGAATGAGAAACCAGAGTAAAAGTTTCTCCTGCAACCCGTTCCCTTTGTGCTTGATGAACGAACTTCTCTCCACATGCTCAGTTCTGAGAGATAAGTGTGTATGAAAGCCTTCTTTCACCTAGCTTTTTGGGAACACAAAGTTTCTTTTCAGTTGCCAACTCCACTCCAAACATATATATGGGGAGGTACTAGCTGCAACTCGGGTTTACAGTGAAAACTGCAGGAACTTCAAACCGGCACTAGAAAACAGACTGAGAATCCAGAGTAATAGATTATCTTGCAACCCGTTCCCTTTGTGCTAGATGAACAATCGTCTCTCCACATGCTCAGTTCTGAGAGATAAATGTGTGTGAAAGCCGTCCTTCACCTAGCTTGTTGGGAACACAAAGATTCTTTTCAGTTGCAAACTCCACTCCATACATATATATGGGGAGGTACTAGCTCCAACTCGGTTTTACAGTGAAAGCTGCAGGAACTTCAAACCGGGACTGGGAATCAGACTGAGAAACCAGAGTAAATGTTTCTCCTGCAACCCGTTCTCTTTGCACTAGATGAACGAAATTTTATCCACATGCTCAGTTCTGAGATATAAGTGTGTGTGAAAGCCGTCCTTCACCTAGCTTGTTGGGAAAACAAAGTTTATTTTCAGTTGCAAACTCCACTCCATACATATATATGGGGAGGTAATAGCTCCAACACTGTTTTACAGTGAAAACTGCAGGAACTTCAAATAGGCACTAGGAAACAGACTGAGAAACCAGTGTAAAAGTTTCTCCTGCAACCCGTTCCCTTTGTGCAAGATGAACGAACTTCTCTCCACATGCTCAGTTCTGAGAGATAAGTGTGTGTGAAAGCCGTCCTTCACCTAGCTTGTTGGGAACACAAAGTTTCTTTTCATTTGCAAACTCCACTCCATACATATATATGGGGAGGTTCTAGCTCCAACTCGGTTTTACAGTGAAAACTGCAGGAACTTCAAACCGGCACTAGGAAACAGACTGAGAAATCAGAGTAAAAGTTTCTCCTGCAACCCGTTCCCTTTGTGCTAGATGAACGAACTTCTCTCCACATGCTCAGTTCTGAGAGATAAGTGAGTGTGAAAGCCGTCCTTCACCTAGCTTGTTGGGAACACAAAGTTTATTTTCAGTTGCAAACACCACTCCATAAATATATATGGGGAGGTAATAGCTCCAACTCTGTTTTACAGTGAAAACTGCAGGAACTTCAAATAGGCACTAGGAAACAGACTGAGAAACCAGAGTAAAAGTTTCTCCTGCAACCCGTTCCCTTTGTGCAAGATGAACGAACTTCTCTCCACATGCTCAGTTCTGAGAGATAAGTGTGTGTGAAAGCCGTCCTTCACCTAGCTTGTTGGGAACACAAAGTTTCTTTTCAGTTGCAAACTCCACTCCATACATATATATGGGGAGGTACTAGCTCCAACTCGGTTTTACAGTGAAAACTGCAGGAAATTCAAACCGGCACTAGGAAACAGACTGAGAAATCAGAGTAAAAGTTTCTCCTGCAACCCGTTCCCTTTGTGCTAGATGAACGAACTTCTCTCCACATGCTCAGTTCTGAGAGATAAGTGTGTATGAAAGCCTACCTTCACCTAGCTTGTTGGGAACACAAAGATTCTTTTCAGTTGCAAACTCCACTCCAAACATATATATGGGGAGCTACTAGTTCCAACTCGGATTTACAGTGAAAACTGCAGGAACTTCAAAACGGCACTAGGAAACAGACTGAGAAACCAGAATAAAATTTTTCCTGCATCCCGTTCCATTTGTGCTAGATGAACGATCGTCCCTCCACATGCTCAGTTCTGAGAGATAAGTGTGTGTGAAAGCCGTCCTCCACCTAGCTTATAGGGAAAACAAAGATTCTTTTCAGTTGCAAACCCCCCTCCATACATATATATGGGGAGGTACTAGCTGCAACTCGGTTTTACTGTGAAAACTGCAGGAACTTCAAACAGGCACTAGGAAACAGAATGAGAAACCAGAGTAAAAGTTTCTCCTGCAACCCGTTCCCTTTGTGCTTGATGAACGAACTTCTCTCCACATGCTCAGTTCTGAGAGATAAGTGTGTATGAAAGCCTTCTTTCACCTAGCTTTTTGGGAACACAAAGTTTCTTTTCAGTTGCCAACTCCACTCCAAACATATATATGGGGAGGTACTAGCTGCAACTCGGGTTTACAGTGAAAACTGCAGGAACTTCAAACCGGCACTAGAAAACAGACTGAGAATCCAGAGTAATAGATTATCTTGCAACCCGTTCCCTTTGTGCTAGATGAACAATCGTCTCTCCACATGCTCAGTTCTGAGAGATAAATGTGTGTGAAAGCCGTCCTTCACCTAGCTTGTTGGGAACACAAAGATTCTTTTCAGTTGCAAACTCCACTCCATACATATATATGGGGAGGTACTAGCTCCAACTCGGTTTTACAGTGAAAGCTGCAGGAACTTCAAACCGGGACTGGGAATCAGACTGAGAAACCAGAGTAAATGTTTCTCCTGCAACCCGTTCTCTTTGCACTAGATGAACGAAATTTTATCCACATGCTCAGTTCTGAGATATAAGTGTGTGTGAAAGCCGTCCTTCACCTAGCTTGTTGGGAACACAAAGTTTATTTTCAGTTGCAAACTCCACTCCATACATATATATGGGGAGGTAATAGCTCCAACACTGTTTTACAGTGAAAACTGCAGGAACTTCAAATAGGCACTAGGAAACAGACTGAGAAACCAGTGTAAAAGTTTCTCCTGCAACCCGTTCCCTTTGTGCAAGATGAACGAACTTCTCTCCACATGCTCAGTTCTGAGAGATAAGTGTGTGTGAAAGCCGTCCTTCACCTAGCTTGTTGGGAACACAAAGTTTCTTTTCATTTGCAAACTCCACTCCATACATATATATGGGGAGGTTCTAGCTCCAACTCGGTTTTACAGTGAAAACTGCAGGAACTTCAAACCGGCACTAGGAAACAGACTGAGAAATCAGAGTAAAAGTTTCTCCTGCAACCCGTTCCCTTTGTGCTAGATGAACGAACTTCTCTCCACATGCTCAGTTCTGAGAGATAAGTGAGTGTGAAAGCCGTCCTTCACCTAGCTTGTTGGGAACACAAAGTTTATTTTCAGTTGCAAACACCACTCCATAAATATATATGGGGAGGTAATAGCTCCAACTCTGTTTTACAGTGAAAACTGCAGGAACTTCAAATAGGCACTAGGAAACAGACTGAGAAACCAGAGTAAAAGTTTCTCCTGCAACCCGTTCCCTTTGTGCAAGATGAACGAACTTCTCTCCACATGCTCAGTTCTGAGAGATAAGTGTGTGTGAAAGCCGTCCTTCACCTAGCTTGTTGGGAACACAAAGTTTCTTTTCAGTTGCAAACTCCACTCCATACATATATATGGGGAGGTACTAGCTCCAACTCGGTTTTACAGTGAAAACTGCAGGAAATTCAAACCGGCACTAGGAAACAGACTGAGAAATCAGAGTAAAAGTTTCTCCTGCAACCCGTTCCCTTTGTGCTAGATGAACGAACTTCTCTCCACATGCTCAGTTCTGAGAGATAAGTGAGTGTGAAAGCCTTCCTTCACCTAGCTTGTTGGGAACACAAAGTTTCTTTTCATTTGCAAACTCCTCTCCATACATATATATGGGGAGGTACTAGCTCCAACTCGGTTTTACAGTGAAAACTGCAGGAACTTCAAACCGGCACAAGGAAACAGACTGAGAAACCAGAATAAAAGCTTCTCTTGCAACCCGTTCCCTTTGTGCTAGATGAACGAACGTCTCTCCACATGCTCAGTTCTGAGAGATAAGTGTGTGTAAATGCCGTCCTTCATCAACCTTGTTGGGAACACAAATTTTGTTTTCAGTTGCAAACTCCACTCCATACATATATATGGGGAGGTAATAGCCCCAACTCGCTTTTACAGTGAAAACTGCAGGAACATCAAACCGGCACTAGGAAACAGACTGAGAAACCAGAGTAAATGTTTCTCCTGCAACCCGTTCCCTTTGTGCTATATGAAAGAACGTCTCTCCACATGCTCAGTTCTGAGAGATAATTGTGTGTGAAAGCCGTCCTTCACCTAGCTTGTTGGGAACACAAAGTATATTTTCAGTTGCTAACTCCACTCCATACATATAAATGGGGTGTTAATAGCTCCAACTCGGCTTTACAGTGAAAACTGCAGGAACTTCAAACCGGCACTAGGAAACAGACTGAGAAACCAGAGTAAAAGTTTCTCCTGCAACCCGTTCCTTTGGGCTTGATGAACGAACTTCTCTCCAAATGTTCAGTTCTGAGAGATAAGTGTGTGTGAAAGCCGTCCTTCACCTAGCTTGTTGGGAACACAAAGTTTCTTTTCAGTTGCAAACTCCACTCCATACATATATATGGGGGGTTACTAGCTCCAACTCGGTTTTACAGTGAAAACTGCAGGAACTTCAAACCGGCACTAGGAAACAGACTGAGAAACCAGAGTAAAAGTTTCTCCTGCAAACCGTTCCCTTTGTGCAAGATGAACGAACGTCTCTCCACATGCTCAGTTCTGAGAGATAAGTGTGTGTGAAAGCCGTCCTTCACCTAGCTTGTTGGGAACACAAAGTTTATTTTCAGTTGCAATCTCCACTCCATACATATATATGGGGAGGTAATAGCTCCAACTCGGTTTTACAGTGAAAACTGCAGGAACTTCAAACCGGCACTAGGAAACAGACTGAGAAACCAGAGTAAAAGTTTCTCCTGCAACCCGTTCCCATTGTGCTAGATGAACGAACGTCTCTCCACATGCTCAATTCTGAGAGATAATTGTGTGTGAAAGCCGTCCTTCACCTAGCTTGTTGAGAACACAAAGTTTCTTTTCAGTTGCAAACTCCACTCCATACATATATATGGGGAAGTACTAGCTCCAACTCGGTTTTACAGTGAAAACTGCAGGAACTTCAAACCGGCACTAGGAAACAGACTGAGAAACCAGAGTAAAAGTTTCTCCTGCAACCCGTTCCCTTTGTGCAAGATGAACGAACGTCTCTCCACATGCTCAGTTCTGAGAGATAAGTGTGTGTGAAAGCCGTCCTTCACCTAGCTTGTTGGGAACACAAAGTTTCTTTTCAGTTGCAAACTCCACTCCATACATATATATGGGGAGGTACTAGCTCCAACTCGGTTTTACAGTGAAAACTTCAGGAACTTCAAACCGGCACTAGGAAACAGACTGAGAAACCAGAGTAAAATTTTCTCCTGCAACCCGTTCCTTTGTGCTAGATGAACGAACTTCTCTCCACATGCTCAGTTCTGAGAGATAAGTGAGTGTGAAAGCCGTCCTTCACCTAGCTTGTTGGGAACACAAAGTTTCTTTTCAGTTGCAAACTCCTCTCCATACATATATATGGGGAGGTACTAGCTCCAACTCGGTTTTATAGTGAAAACTGCAGGAACTTCAAACCGGCACTAGGAAACAGACTGAGAAACCAGAGTAAAAGTTTCTCCTGCAACCCGTTCCCTTTATGCTAGATGAACGATGGTCTCTCCACATGCTCAGTTCTGAGAGATAATTGTGTGTGAAAGCCGTCCTTCACCTAGCTTGTTGGGAACACAAAGTTTCTTTTCAGTTGCAAACTCCACTCCATACATATATATGGGGAGTTACTAGCTCCAACTCCGTTTTAAAGTGAAAACTGCAGGAACTTCAAACCGGCACTAGGAAACAGACTGAGAAACCAGAGTAAAAGTTCTCCTGCAAACCGTTCCCATTGTGCTAGATGAACGAACGTCTCTCCACATGCTCAATTCTGAGAGATAAGTGTGTGTGAAAGCCGTCCTTCACCTAGCTTGTTGGGAACACAAAGTTTCTTTTCAGTTACAAACACCACTCCATACATATATATGGGGAGGTAATAGCTCCAACTCGGTTTTACAGTGAAATCTGCAGGAACTTCAAACCGGCACTAGGAAACAGACTGAGAAACCAGAGTAAAAGTTTCTCCTGCAACCCGTTCCCATTGTGCTAGATGAACGAACGTCTCTCCACATGCTCAATTCTGAGAGATAAGTGTGTGTGAAAGCCGTCCTTCACCTAGCTTGTTGGGAACACAAAGTTTCTTTTCAGTTGCAAACACCACTCCATACATATATATGGGGAGGTAATAGCTCCAACTCGGTTTTACAGTGAAATCTGCAGGAACTTCAAACAGGCACTAGGAAACAGACTGAGAAACCAGACTAAAAGTTTCTCCTGCAACCCGTTCCATTTGTGCTTGATGAACGAACGTCTCTCCACATGCTCAGTTCTGAGGGATAAGTGTGTGTAAAAGCCGTCCTTCAACTAGCATGTTGGGAACACAAAGTTTCTTTTAAGTTGCAAACTCCACTCCATACATATACATGGGGAAGTACTAGCTCCAACTCGGTTTTACAGTGAAAACTGCAGGAACTTCAAACCGGCACTAGGAAACAGACTGAGAAACCAGAGTAAATGTTTCTCCTGCATCCCGTTCCCTTTGTGCTAGATGAACGAACGTCTCTCCACATGCTCAGTTCTGAGAGATAAGTGTGTGTAAAAGCCGTACTTCATCAAGCTTGTTGTGAACACAAAGTTCCTTTTCAGTTGCAAACCACACTCCATACACATATATGGGGAGGTACCAGCTGCAACTCGGTTTTACAGTGAAAACTGCAGGAACTTCAAACCGGCACTAGGAAACAGACTGAGAAACCAGAGTAAAAGTTTCTCCTGCAACCCGTTCCCTTTGTGCAAGATGAACGAACTTCTCTCCACATGCTCAGTTCTGAGAGATAAGTGTGTGTGAAAGCCGTCCTTAACCTAGCTTGTTGGGAACACAAAGTTTCTTTTCAGTTGCAAACTCCACTCCATACATATATATGGGGAGGTACTAGCTCCAATTCGGTTTTACAGTGAAAGCTGCAGGAACTTCAAACCGGGACTGGGAATCAGACTGAGAAACCAGAGTAAATGTTTCTCCTGAAACCCGTTCTCTTTGTGCTAGATGAACGAACTTTTCTCCACATGCTCAGTTCTGAGATATAAGTGTGTGTGAAAGCCGTCCTTCACCTAGCTTGTTGGGAACACAAAGTTTCTTTTCAGTTGCAAACTCCACTCCATACATATATATGGGGAGGTACTAGCTCCAACTCGGTTTTACAGTGAAAGCTGCAGGAACTTCAAACCGGGACTGGGAATCAGACTGAGAAACCAGAGAAAATGTTACTCCAACAACGCGTTCTCTTTGTGCTAGATGAACGAACTTTTCTCCACATGCTCAGTTCTGAGATATAAGTGTGTGTGAAAGCCGTCCATCACCTAGCTTGTTGGGAACACAAAGTTTCTTTTCAGTTGCAAACTCCACTCCATACATATATATGGGGAGGTAATAGCTCCAACTCGGTTTTACAGTGTAAACTGCAGGAACTTCAAATAGGCACTAGGAAACAGACTGAGAAACCAGAGTAAAAGTTTCCCTGCAACCCGTTCCCTTTGTGCAAGATGAACGAACGTCTCTCCAGATGCTCAGTTCTGAGAGATAAGTGTGTGTGAAAGCCGTCCTTCACCTATCTTGTTGGGAACACAAAGTTTCTTTTCAATTGCAAACTCCACTCCATACATATATATGGGGAGGTACTAGCTCCAATTCGGTTTTACAGTGAAAACTGCAGGAACTTCAAACTGGCACTAGGAAACAGACTGAGAAACCAGAGTAAAATTTTCTCCTGCAACCCGTTCCCTTTGTGCTAGATGAACGAACTTCTCTCCACATGCTCAGTTCTGAGAGATAAGTGAGTGTGAAAGCCGTCCTTCACCTAGCTTGTTGGGAACACAAAGTTTCTTTTCAGTTGCAAACTCCTCTCCGTACATATATATGGGGAGGTACTAGCTCCAACTCGGTTTTACAGTGAAAACTGCAGGAACTTCAAACCGGCACTAGGAAACAGACTGAGAAACCAGAGTAAAAGTTTCTCCTGCAACCCGTTCCCTTTGTGCTATATGAACGAACGTCTCTCCACATGCTCAGTTCTGAGATATAATTGTGTGTGAAAGCCGTCCTTCACCTAGCTTGTTGGGAAAACAAAGTATATTTTCAGTTGCAAACTCCACTCCATACATATATATGGGGTGTTAATAGCTCCAACTCGGCTTTACAGTGAAAACTGCAGGAACTTCAAACCGGCACTAGGAAACAGACTGAGAAACCAGGGTAAAAGTTTCTCCTGCAACCCGTTCCTTTGGGCTTGATGAACGAAATTCTCTCCACATGCTCAGTTCTGAGAGATAAGTGTGTGTGAAAGCCGTCCTTCACCTAGCTTGTTGGGAACACAAAGTTTCTTTTCAGTTGCAAACTGCACTCCATACATATATATGGGGAGTTACTAGCTCCAACTCCGTTTTACAGTGAAAACTGCAGGAACTTCAAACCGGCACTAGGAAACAGACTGAGAAACCAGAGTAAAAGTTTCTCCTGCAAACCGTTCCCATTGTGCAAGATGAACGAACGTCTCTCCACATGCTCAATTCTGAGAGATAAGTGTGTGTGAAAGCCGTCCTTCACCTAGCTTGTTGGGAACACAAAGTTTCTTTTCAGTTACAAACACCACTGCATACATATATATGGGGAGGTAATAGCTCCAACTCGGTTTTACAGTGAAATCTCCAGGAACTTCAAACCGGCACTAGGAAACAGACTGAGAAACCAGTGTAAAAGATTCCCCTGCAACCCGTTCCCATTGTGCTAAATGAACGAACGTTTCTCCACATGCTCAATTCTGAGAGATAAGTGTGTGTGAAAGCCGTCCTTCACCTAGCTTGTTGGGAACACAAAGTTTCTTTTCAGTTGCAAACTCCACTCCATACATATATATGGGGAGGTACTAGCTCCAACTCGGTTTTACAGTGAAAACTGCAGGAACTTCAAACCGGCACTAGGAAAAACACTGAGAAAACACAGTAAAAGTTTTTCCTGCAACCCGTTCCCTTTGTGCTAGATGAACGAACGTCTCTCCACATGCTCAGTTCTGAGAGATAAATGTGTGTAAAAGCCGTACTTCCTCAAGCTTGATTGGAACACAAATTTTCTTTTCAGTTGCAAAACCCACTCCATATATATATATGGGGAGGTACTAGCTGCAACTCGGTTTTACAGTGAAAACTGCAGGAACTTCAAACCGGCACTAGGAAACAGACTGAGAAACCATAGTAAAAGTTTCTCCTGCAACCCGTTCCCTTTGTGCTAGATGAACGAAAGTCTCTCCACAAGCTCAGTTCTGAGAGATAAGTGTGTGTGAAATCCGTTCTTCACCTATCTTGTTGGGAACACAAAGTTTCTTTTCAGTTGCAAACTCCACTCCATACATATATATGGGTAGGTACAAGCTCCAACTCGATTTTACAGTGAAAACTGCAGGAATTTCATCACGGGACTAGGAAATAGTCTGAGAAACCAGAGTAAAAGTTTCTCCTGCAACCCGTTCCCTTTGTGCTAGATGAACGAACTTTTCTCCACATGCTCAGTTCTGAGATATAAGTGTGTGTGAAAGCCGAACTTCACCTAGCTTGTTTGGAACACAAAGTTTCTTTTCAGTTGCTAACTCCACTCCATACATATATATGGGGAGGTACTAGCTCCAACTCGGTTTTACAGTGAAAACTGCAGGAACTTCAAATCGGCACTAGGAAACTGACTGAGAATCCAGAGTAAAAGTTTCTCCTGCAACCCGTTCCATTTGTGCTAGATGAACGAAAGTCTCTACACATGCCCAGTTCTGAGAGATAAGTGTGTGTGAAAGCAGTCCTTTAACTAGCTTGTTGGGAACAAAAAGTTTCTTTTCAGTTGCAAACTCCACTCCATACATATATATGGGGAGGTACTAGCTCCAACTCGGTTTTACAGTGAATACTGCAGGAACATCAAACCGGCACTAGGAAACAGACTGAGAAACCAGAATAAAATTTTTCCTGCATCCCGTTCCATTTGTGCTAGATGAACGATCGTCCCTCCACATACTAAGTTCTGAGAGATAAGTGAGTGTGAAAGCCGTCCTACACATAGCTTGTTGGGAACACAAAGATTCTTTTCAGTTGCAAACTCCACTCCATACATATATATGGGGATGTACTTGCTCCAACACGGTTTTTCAGTGAAAAATGCAGGAAATTCAAACCGGTACCAGGAAACAGACTGAGAAACCAGAGTAAAAGTTTCTCCTGCATCCCGTTCCCGTTGTGCTAGATGAACGAACGTCTTTCCACATGCTCAGTTCTGAGAGATAATTGTGTATGAAAGCCTTCCTTCACCTAGCTTGTTGGGAACACAAAGTTTCTTTTCTGTTGCAAACTCCACTCCAAAAATATATATGGGGAGGTACTAGCTCCAACTCGGATTTACAGTGAAAACTGCAGAAACTTCAAACCGGCACTAGGAAACAGATTGAGAAACCAGAGTAATAGATTATCTTGCAACCCGTTCCCTTTGTGCTAGATGAACGAAAGTCTCTCCACAAGCTCAGTTCTGAGAGATAAGTGTGTGTGAAATCCGTGCTTCACATAGCTTGTTGGGAACACAAAGTTTCTTTTCAGTTGCAAACTCCACTCCATACATATATATGGGGAGGTACTAGCTCCAACTCGGTTTTACAGTGAAAACTGCAGGAACTTCAAACCGGCACTAGGAAACAGACTGAGAAACCTGAGTAAAATTTTCTCCTGCAACCCGTTCCCTTTGTGCTAGATGAACAAACTTCTCTCCACATGCTCAGTTCTGAGAGATAAGTGAGTGTGAAAGCCGTCCTTCACCTAGCTTGTTGGGAACACAAAGTTTCTTTTCAGTTGCAAACTCCTCTCCATACATATATATGGGGAGGTACTAGCTCCAACTCGGTTTTACAGTGAAAACTTCAGGAACTTCAAACCGGCACTAGGAAACAGACTGAGAAACCAGAGTAAAAGTTTCTCCTGCAACCCGTTCCCTTTGTGCTATATGAACGAACGTCTCTCCACATGCTCAGTTCTGAGAGATAAGTGTGTGTGAAAGCCGTCCTTCACCTAGCTTGTTGGGAACACAAAGTTTCTTTTCAGTTGCAAACTCCACTCCATACATATATATTGGGAGTTACTAGCTCCAACTCCGTTTTACAGTGAAAACTGCAGGAACTTCAAACCGGCACTAGGAAACAGACTGAGAAACCAGAGTAAAAGTTTCACCTGCAACCCGTTCCCATTGTGCTAGATGAACGAACGTCTCTCCACATGCTCAATTCTGAGAGATAAGTGTGTGTGAAAGCCGTCCTTCATCTAGCTTTTGGGAACACAAAGTTTCTTTTCAGTTGCAAACTCCACTCCATACATATATATGGGGAAGTACTAGCTCCAACTCGGTTTTACAGTGAAAGCTGCAGGAACTTCAAACCGGGACTGGGAATCAGACTGAGAAACCAGAGTAAAAGTTTCTCCTGCAACCCGTTCCTTTGGGCTTGATGAACGAACTTCTCTCCACATGCTCAGTTCTGAGAGATAAGTGTGTGTGAAAGCCGTCCTTCACCTAGCTTGTTGGGAACACATAGTTTCTTTTCAGTTGCAAACTCCACTCCATACATATATATGGGGAGTTACTAGCTCCAACTCCGTTTTACAGTGAAAACTGCAGGAACTTCAAACCGGCACTAGGAAACAGACTGAGAAACCAGAGTAAAAGTTTCTCCTGCAACCCGTTCCCATTGTGCTAGATGAACGAACGTCTCTCCACATGCTCAATTCTGAGAGATAAGTGTGTGTGAAAGCCGTCCTTCACCTTGCATGTTGGGAACACATAGTTTCTTTTAAGTTGCAAACTCCACTCCATACATATATATGGGGAAGTACTAGCTCCAACTCGGTTTTACAGTGAAAACTGCAGGAACTTCAAACCGGCACTAGGAAACAGACTGAGAAACCAGAGTAAAATTTTCCCCTGCATCCCGTTCCCTTTGTGCTAGATGAACGAACGTCTCTCCACATGCTCAGTTCTGAGAGATAAGTGTGTGTAAAAGCCGTACTTCATCAAGCTTGTTGGGAACACAAAGTTCCTTTTCAGTTGCAAACCCCACTCCATACATATATATGGGGAGGTACTAGCTGCAACTCGGTTTTACAGTGAAAACTGCAGGAACTTCAAACCGGCACTAGGAAACAGAATGAGAAACCAGAGTAAAAGTTTTTCCTGCATCCCGTTCCCTTTGTGCTTGATGAACGAACTTCTCTCCACATGCTCAGTTCTGAGAGATAAGTGTGTGTGAAAGCCGTCCTTAACCTAGCTTGTTGGGAACACAAAGTTTCTTTTCAGTTGCAAACTCCACTCCATATATATATATGGGGAGGTACAAACTCCAACTCGGTTTTACAGTGAAAACTGCAGGAACTTCAAACCGGCACTAGTAAACAGACTGAGAAACCAGAGTAAAAGTTTCTCCTGCAACCCGTTCCCTTTGTGCTTGATGAAAGAACTTCTCTCCACATGCATAGTTCTGAGAGATAAGTGTGTGTGAAAGCCGTCCTTCACATAGCTTGTTGGGAATACAAACTTTCTTTTCAGTTGCAAACTCCACTCCATACATATATATGGGGAGGTACTAGCTCCAACTCGGTTTTACAGTGAAAACTGCAGGAACTTCAAACCGGCACTAGGAAAAATACTGAGAAAACACAGTAAAAGTTTTTCCTGCAACCCGTTCCCTTTGTGCTAGATGAACGAACGTCTCTCCACATGCTCAGTTCTGAGATATAAATGTGTGTAAAAGCCGTACTTCCTCAAGCTTGATTGGAACACAAATTTCCTTTTCAGTTGCAAAACCCACTCCATATATATATATGGGGAGGTACTAGCTGCAACTCGGTTTTACAGTGAAAACTGCAGGAACTTCAAACCGGCACTTGGAAACAGACTTAGAAACCATAGTAAAAGTTTCTCCTGCAACCCGTTCCCTTTGTGCTAGATGAACGAACTTTTCTCCACATGCTCAGTTCTGAGATATAAGTGTGTGTGAAAGCCGACCTTCACCTAGCTTGTTGGGAACACAAAGTTTCTTTTAAGTTGCTAACTCCACTCCATACATATATATGGGGAGGTACTAGCTCCAACTCGGTTTTACAGTGAAAACTGCAGGAACTTCAAACCGGCACTAGGAAACAGAATGAGAAACCAGAATAAAAGTTTCTCCTGCAACCCGTTCCCATTGTGCTAGATGAACGAACGTCTCTCCACATGCTCAATTCTGAGAGATAAGTGTGTGTGAAAGCCGTCCTTCATCTAGCTTTTGGGAACACAAAGTTTCTTTTCAGTTGCAAACTCCACTCCATACATATATATGGGGAAGTACTAGCTCCAACTCGGTTTTACAGTGAAAGCTGCAGGAACTTCAAACCGGGACTGGGAATCAGACTGAGAAACCAGAGTAAAAGTTTCTCCTGCAACCCGTTCCTTTGGGCTTGATGAACGAACTTCTCTCCACATGCTCAGTTCTGAGAGATAAGTGTGTGTGAAAGCCGTCCTTCACCTAGCTTGTTGGGAACACATAGTTTCTTTTCAGTTGCAAACTCCACTCCATACATATATATGGGGAGTTACTAGCTCCAACTCCGTTTTACAGTGAAAACTGCAGGAACTTCAAACCGGCACTAGGAAACAGACTGAGAAACCAGAGTAAAAGTTTCTCCTGCAACCCGTTCCCATTGTGCTAGATGAACGAACGTCTCTCCACATGCTCAATTCTGAGAGATAAGTGTGTGTGAAAGCCGTCCTTCACCTAGCATGTTGGGAACACATAGTTTCTTTTAAGTTGCAAACTCCACTCCATACATATATATGGGGAAGTACTAGCTCCAACTCGGTTTTACAGTGAAAACTGCAGGAACTTCAAACCGGCACTAGGAAACAGACTGAGAAACCAGAGAAAAAGTTTCTCCTGCATCCCGTTCCCTTTGTGCTAGATGAACGAACGTCTCTCCACATGCTCAGTTCTGAGAGATAAGTGTGTGTAAAAGCCGTACTTCATCAAGCTTGTTGGGAACACAAAGTTCCTTTTCAGTTGCAAACCCCACTCCATACATATATATGGGGAGGTACTAGCTGCAACTCGGTTTTACAGTGAAAACTGCAGGAACTTCAAACCGGCACTAGGAAACAGAATGAGAAACCAGAGTAAAAGTTTTTCCTGCAACCCGTTCCCTTTGTGCTTGATGAACGAACTTCTCTCCACATGCTCAGTTCTGAGAGATAAGTGTGTGTGAAAGCCGTCCTTAACCTAGCTTGTTGGGAACACAAAGTTTCTTTTCAGTTGCAAACTCCACTCCATATATATATATGGGGAGGTACAAACTCCAACTCGGTTTTACAGTGAAAACTGCAGGAACTTCAAACCGGCACTAGTAAACAGACTGAGAAACCAGAGTAAAAGTTTCTCCTGCAACCCGTTCCCTTTGTGCTTGATGAAAGAACTTCTCTCCACATGCATAGTTCTGAGAGATAAGTGTGTGTGATAGCCGTCCTTCACATAGCTTGTTGGGAATACAAAGTTTCTTTTCAGTTGCAAACTCCACTCCATACATATATATGGGGTGGTACTAGCTCCAACTCGGTTTTACAGTGAAAACTGCAGGAACTTCAAACCGGCACTAGGAAAAATACTGAGAAAACACAGTAAAAGTTTTTCCTGCAACCCGTTCCCTTTGTGCTAGATGAACGAACGTCTCTCCACATGCTCAGTTCTGAGATATAAATGTGTGTAAAAGCCGTACTTCCTCAAGCTTGATTGGAACACAAATTTCCTTTTCAGTTGCAAAACCCACTCCATATATATATATGGGGAGGTACTAGCTGCAACTCGGTTTTACAGTGAAAACTGCAGGAACTTCAAACCGGCACTAGGAAACAGACTTAGAAACCATAGTAAAAGTTTCTCCTGCAACCCGTTCCCTTTGTGCTAGATGAACGAACTTTTCTCCACATGCTCAGTTCTGAGATATAAGTGTGTGTGAAAGCCGAACTTCACCTAGCTTGTTGGGAACACAAAGTTTCTTTTAAGTTGCTAACTCCACTCCATACATATATATGGGGAGGTACTAGCTCCAACTCGGTTTTACAGTGAAAACTGCAGGAACTTCAAACCGGCACTAGGAAACAGAATGAGAAACCAGAATAAAAGTTTCTCCTGCAACCCGTTCCCTTTGTGCTTGATGAACGAACTTCTCTCCACATGCTCAGTTCTGAGAGATAAGTGTGTGTGAAAGCCGTCCTTAAACTAGCTTGTTGGGAACACAAAGTTTCTTTTCAGTTGCAAACTCCACTCCATATATATATATGGGGAGGTACAAACTCCAACTCGGTTTTACAGTGAAAACTGCAGGAACTTTAAACCGGCACTAGTAAACAGACTGAGAAACCAGAGTAAAAGTTTCTCCTGCAACCCGTTCCCTTTGTGCTTGATGAAAGAACTTCTCTCCACATGCATAGTTCTGAGAGATAAGTGTGTGTGAAAGCCGTCCTTCACATAGCTTGTTGGGAATACAAAGTTTCTTTTCAGTTGCAAACTCCACTCCATACATATATATGGGGAGGTACTAGCTCCAACTCGGTTTTACAGTGAAAACTGCAGGAACTTCAAACCGGCACTAGGAAAAATACTGAGAAAACACTGTAAAAGTTTTTCCTGCAACCCGTTCCCTTTGTGCTAGATGAACGAACGTCTCTCCACATGCTCAGTTCTGAGATATAAATGTGTGTAAAAGCCGTACTTCCTCAAGCTTGATTGGAACACAAATTTCCTTTTCAGTTGCAAAACCCACTCCATATATATATATGGGGAGGTACTAGCTGCAACTCGGTTTTACAGTGAAAACTGCAGGAACTTCAAACCGGCACTAGGAAACAGACTGAGAAACCATAGTAAAAGTTTCTCCTGCAACCCGTTCCCTTTGTGCTAGATGAACGAAAGTCTCTCCACAAGTTCAGTTCTGAGAGATAAGTGTGTGTGAAATCCGTGCTTCACCTAGCTTGTTGGGAACACAAAGTTCCTTTTCAGTTGCAAACTCCACTCCATACATATATATGGGTAGGTACATGCTCCAACTCGGTTTTACAGTGAAAACTGCAGGAACTTCATCACGGGACTAGGAAACAGTCTGAGAAACCAGAGTAAAAGTTTCTCCTGCAACCCGTTCCCTTTGTGCTTGATGAACGAACTTCTCTCCACATGCTCAGTTCTGAGAGATAAGTGTGTGTGAAAGCCGTCCTTCACCTAGCTTGTTGGGAACACATAGTTTCATTTCAGTTGCAAACTCCACTCCATACATATATATGGGGAGTTACTAGCTCCAACTCCGTTTTACAGTGAAAACTGCAGGAACTTCAAACCGGCACTAGGAAACAGACTGAGAAACCAGAGTAAAAGTTTCTCCTGCAACCCGTTCCCATTGTGCTAGATGAACGAACGTCTCTCCACATGCTCAATTCTGAGAGATAAGTGTGTGTGAAAGCCGTCCTTCACCTAGCATGTTGGGAACACATAGTTTCTTTTAAGTTGCAAACTCCACTCCATACATATATATGGGGAAGTACTAGCTCCAACTCGGTTTTACAGTGAAAACTGCAGGAACTTCAAACCGGCACTAGGAAACAGACTGAGAAACCAGAGTAAAAGTTTCTCCTGCATCCCGTTCCCTTTGTGCTAGATGAACGAACGTCTCTCCACATGCTCAGTTCTGAGAGATAAGTGTGTGTAAAAGCCGTACTTCATCAAGCTTGTTGGGAACACAAAGTTCCTTTTCAGTTGCAAACCCCACTCCATACATATATATGGGGAGGTACTAGCTGCAACTCGGTTTTACAGTGAAAACTGCAGGAACTTCAAACCGGCACTAGGAAACAGAAAGAGAAACCAGAGTAAAAGTTTTTCCTGCAACCCGTTCCCTTTGTGCTTGATGAACGAACTTCTCTCCACATGCTCAGTTCTGAGAGATAAGTGTGTGTGAAAGCCGTCCTTAACCTAGCTTGTTGGGAACACAAAGTTTCTTTTCAGTTGCAAACTCCACTCCATATATATATATGGGGAGGTACAAACTCCAACTCGGTTTTACAGTTAAAACTGCAGGAACTTCAAACCGGCACTAGTAAACAGACTGAGAAACCAGAGTAAAAGTTTCTCCTGCAACCCGTTCCCTTTGTGCTTGATGAAAGAACTTCTCTCCACATGCATAGTTCTGAGAGATAAGTGTGTGTGAAAGCCTTCCTTCACATAGCTTGTTGGGAATACAAAGTTTCTTTTCAGTTGCAAACTCCACTCCATACATATATATGGGGAGGTACTAGCTCCAACTCGGTTTTACAGTGAAAACTGCAGGAACTTCAAACCGGCACTAGGAAAAATACTGAGAAAACACAGTAAAAGTTTTTCCTGCAACCCGTTCCCTTTGTGCTAGATGAACGAACGTCTCTCCACATGCTCAGTTCTGAGATATAAATGTGTGTAAAAGCCGTACTTCCTCAAGCTTGATTGGAACACAAATTTCCTTTTCAGTTGCAAAACCCACTCCATATATATATATGGGGAGGTACTAGCTGCAACTCGGTTTTACAGTGAAAACTGCAGGAACTTCAAACCGGCACTAGGAAACAGACTTAGAAACCATAGTAAAAGTTTCTCCTGCAACCCGTTCCCTTTGTGCTAGATGAACGAAAGTCTCTCCACAAGCTCAGTTCTGAGAGATAAGTGTGTGTGAAATCCGTGCTTCACCTAGCTTGTTGGGAACACAAAGTTTCTTTTCAGTTGCAAACTCCACTCCATACATATATATGGGTAGGTACTAGCTCCAACTCGGTTTTACAGTGAAAACTGCAGGAACTTCATCACGGGACTAGGAAACAGTCTGAGAAACCAGAGCAAAAGTTTCTCCTGCAACCCGTTACCTTTGTGCTAGATGAACGAACTTTTCTCCACATGCTCAGTTCTGAGATATAAGTGTGTGTGAAAGCCGACCTTCACCTAGCTTGTTGGAAACACAAAGTTTCTTTTCAGTTGCTAACTCCACTCCATACATATATATGGGGAGGTACTAGCTCCAACTCAGTTTTACAGTGAATACTGCAGGAACTTCAAACCGGCACTATGAAACATACTGAGAAACCAGAATAAAATTTTTCCTGCATCCCGTTCCATTTGTGCTAGATGAACGATCGTCCCTCCACATGCTAAGTTCTGAGAGATAAGTGAGTGTGAAAGCCGTCCTACACCTAGCTTGTTGGGAACACAATGATTCTTTTCAGTTGCAAACTCCACTCCATACATATATATGGGGATGTATTTGCTCCAACGCGGTTTTTCAGTGAAAAATGCAGGAAATTCAAACCGGTACCAGGAAACAGACTGAGAAACCAGAGTAAAAGTTTCTCCTGCATCCCGTTCCCTTTGTGCTAGATGAACGAACGTCTTTCCACATGCTCAGTTCTGAGAGATAATTGTGTATGAAAGCCTTCCTTCACCTAGCTTGTTGGGAACACAAAGTTTCTTTTCAGTTGCAAACTCCACTCCAAAAATATATATGGGGAGGTACTAGCTCCAACTCGGGTTTACAGTGAAAACTGCAGAAACTTCAAACCGGCACTAGGAAACAGACTGAGAAACCAGAGTAATAGATTATCTTGCAACCCGTTCCCTTTGTGCTAGATGAACGAAATTCTCTCCACAAGCTCAGTTCTGAGAGATAAGTGTGTGTGAAATCCGTGCTTAACCTAGCTTGTTGGGAACACAAAGTTTCTTTTCAGTTGCAAACTCCACTCCATACATATATATGGGGAGGTACTAGCTCCAACTCGGGTTTACAGTGAAAACTGCAGGAACTTCAAACCGGCACTAGGAAACAGACTGAGAATCCAGAGTAAAATTTTCTCCTGCAAACCTTTCCCTTTGTGCTAGATGAACGAACTTCTCTCCACATACTCAGTTCTGAGAGATAAGTGAGTGTGAAAGCCGTCCTTCACCTAGCTTGTTGGGAACACAAAGTTTCTTTTCAGTTGCAAACTCCTCTCCATAGATATATATGGGGAGGTACTAGCTCCAACTCGGTTTTACAGTGAAAACTGCAGGAACTTCAAACCGGCACTAGGAAACAGACTGAGAAACCAGAGTAAAAGTTTCTCCTGCATCCCGTTCCCTTTGTGCTAGATGAACGAACCTCTCTCCACATGCTCAGTTCTAAGAGATAAGTGTGTGTAAAAGCCGTACTTCATCAAGCTTGTTGGGAACACAAATTTCCTTTTCAGTTGCAAACCCAACTCCATACATATATATAGGGAGGTACTAGCTGCAACTCGGTTTTACAGTGAAAACTGCAGGAACTTCAAACCGGCACTAGGAAACAGAATGAGATACCAGAGTAAAAGTTTCTCCTGCAACCCGTTCCCTTTGTGCTTGATGAACGAACTTCTCTCCACATGCACAGTTCTGAGAGATAAGTGTGTGTGAAAGCCGTCCTTCACCTAGCTTGTTGGGAACACAAAGTTTAGTTTCACTTGCAAACTCCACTCCATACATATATATGGGGAGTTACTAGCTCCAACTCGGTTTTACAGTGAAAACTGCAGGAACTTCAAACAGGCTCTCGGAAACAGACTGAGAAACCAGTGTAAAAGTTTCTCCTGCAACCCGTTCCCTTTGGCTAGATGAACGAACGTCTCTCCACATGCTCAGTTCTGAGAGATAAGTGTGTGTGAAAGCCTTCCTTCACCTAGCTTGTTGGGAACACAAAGTTTCTTTTCAGTTGCAAACTCCACTCCATACATATATATGGGGAGGTACTAGCTCCAACTCGGTTTTACAGTGAAAACTGCAGGAACTTCAAACCGGCACTAGGAAAAATACTGAGAAAACACAGTAAAAGTTTTTCCTGCAACCCGTTCCATTTGTGCTAGATGAACGAACGTCTCTCCACATGCTCAGTTCTGAGAGATAAATGTGTGTAAAAGCCGTAATTCCTCAAGCTTGTTTGGAACACAAATTTCCTTTTCAGTTGCAAACCCCACTCCATATATATATATGGGGAGGTACTAGCTGCAACTCGGTTTTACAGTGAAAACTGCAGGAACTTCAAACCGGCACTAGGAAACAGACTGAGAAACCATAGTAAAAGTTTCTCCTGCAACCCGTTCCCTTTGTGCTAGATGAACGAAAGTCTCTCCACAAGCTCTGTTCTGAGAGATAAGTGTGTGTGAATTCCGTGCTTCACCTAGCTTGTTGGGAACACAAAGTTTCTTTTCAGTTGCAAACTCCACTCCATACATATATATGGGTAGGTACTAGCTCCAAATCGGTTTTACAATGAAAACTGCAGGAACTTCTTCACGGGACTAGGAAACAGTCTGAGAAGCCAGAGTAAAAGTTTCTCCTGCAACCCGTTCCCTTTGTGCTAGATGAACGAACTTTTCTCCACATGCTCAATTCTGAGATATAAGTGTGTGTGAAAGCCGTCCTTCACCTAGCTTGTTTGGAACACAAAGTTTCTTTTCAGTTGCTAACTCCACTCCATACATATATATGGGAAGGTACTAGCTCCAACTCTGTTTTACAGTGAATACTGCAGGAACTTCAAACTGGCACTATGAAACAGACTGAGAAACCAGAATAAAATTTTTCCTGCATCCAGTTCCATTTTTGCTAGATGAACGATCGTCCCTCCACATGCTATGTTCTGAGAGATAAGTGAGTGTGAAAGCCGTCCTACACCTAGCTTGTTGGGAACACAATGATTCTTTTCAGTTGCAAACTCCACTCCATACATATATATGGGGATGTACTTGCTCCAACACGGTTTTTCAGTGAAAAATGCAGGAAATTCAAACCGGTACCAGGAAACAGACTGAGAAACCAGAGTAAAAGTTTCTCCTGCATCCCGTTCCCTTTGTGCTAGATGAACGAACGGCTTTCCACATGCTCAGTTCTGAGAGATAATTGTGTATGAAAGCCTTCCTTCACCTAGCTTGTTGGGAACACAAAGTTTCTTTTCAGTTGCAAACTCCACTCCAAAAATATATATGGGGAGGTACTAGCTCCAACTCGGGTTTACAGTGAAATCTGCAGAAACTTCAAACCGGCACTAGGAAACAGACTGAGAAACCAGAGTAATAGATTATCTTGCAACCCGTTCCCTTTGTGCTAGATGAACGAAAGTCTCTCCACAAGCTCAGTTCTGAGAGATAAGTGTGTGTGAAATCCGTGCTTCACCTAGCTTGTTGGGAACACAAAGTTTCTTTTCAGTTGCAAACTCCACTCCATACATATATATGGGGAGGTACTAGCTCCAACTCGGTTTTACAGTGAAAACTGCAGGAACTTCAAACCGGCACTAGGAAACAGACAGAGAATCCAGAGTAAAATTTTCTCCTGCAACCCGTTCCCTTTGTGCTAGATGAACGAACTTCTCTCCACATGCTCAGTTCTGAGAGATAAGTGAGTGTGAAAGCCGTCCTTCACCTAGCTTGTTGGGAACACAAAGTTTCTTTTCAGTTGCAAACTCCTCTCCATAAATATATATGGGGAGGTACTAGCTCCAACTCGATTTTACAGTGAAAACTGCAGGAACTTCAAACCGGCACTAGGAAACAGACTGAGAAACCAGAGTAAAAGTTTCTCCTGCATCCCGTTCCCTTTGTGCTAGATGAACGAACGTCTCTCCACATGCTCAGTTCTAAGAGATAAGTGTGTGTAAAAGCCGTACTTCATCAAGCTTGTTGGGAACACAAAGTTCCTTTTCAGTTGCAAACCCCACTCCATACATATATATGGGGAGGTACTAGCTGCAACTCGGTTTTACAGTGAAAACTGCAGGAACTTCAAACCGGCACTAGAAAACAGAACGAGAAACCAGAGTAAAAGTTTCTCCTGCAACCCGTTCCCTTTGTGCTTGATGAACGAACTTCTCTCCACATGCACAGTTCTGAGAGATAAGTGTGTGTGAAAGCCGTCCTTCACCTAGCTTGTTGGGAACACAAAGTTTAGTTTCACTTGCAAACTCCACTCCATACATATATATGGGGAGTTACTAGCTCCAACTCGGTTTTACAGTGAAAACTGCAGGAACTTCAAACAGGCACTCGGAAACAGACTGAGAAACCAGTGTAAAAGTTTCCCCTGCAACCCGTTCCAATTGTGCTAAATGAATGAACGTCTCTCCACATGCTCAATTCTGAGAGATAAGTGTGTGTGAAAGCCGTCCTTCACCTAGCTTGTTTGGAACACAAAGTTTCTTTTCAGTTGCAAACTCCACTCCATACATATATATGGGGAGGTACTAGCTCCAACTCGGTTTTACAGTGAAAACTGCAGGAACTTCAAACCGGCACTAGGAAAAATACTGAGAAAACACAGTAAAAGTTTTTCCTGCAACATGTTCCCTTTGTGCTAGATGAACGAACGTCTCTCCACATGCTCAGTTCTGAGAGATAAATGTGTGTAAAAGCCGTACTTCCTCAAGCTTGTTTGGAACACAAATTTCCTTTTCAGTTGCAAACCCCACTCCATATATATATATGGGGAGGTACTAGCTGCAACTCGGTTTTACAGTGAAAACTGCAGGAACTTCAAACCGGCACTAGGAAACAGACTGAGAAACCATAGTAAAAGTTTCTCCTGCAACCCGTTCCCTTTGTGCTAGATGAACGAAAGTCTCTCCACAAGCTCAGTTCTGAGAGATAAGTGTGTGTGAAATCCGTGCTTCACCTAGCTTGTTGGGAACACAAAGTTTCTTTTCAGTTGCAAATTCCACTCCATACATATATATGGGTAGGTACTAGATCCAAATCGGTTTTACAATGAAAACTGCAGGAACTTCATCACGGGACTAGGAAACAGTCTGAGAAAACAGAGTAAAAGTTTCTCCTGCAACCCGTTCCCTTTGTGCTAGATGAACGAACGTTTCTCCACATGCTCAGTTCTGAGATATAAGTGTGTGTGAAAGCCGTCCTTCAACTAGCTTGTTTGGAACACAAAGTTTCTTTTCAGTTGCAAACTCCACTCCATACATATATATGGGTAGGTACTAGCTCCAACTCGGTTTTACAGTGAAAACTGCAGGAACTTCAAATCGGCACTAGGAAACTGACTGAGAATCCAGAGTAAAAGTTTCTCCTGCAACCCGTTCCCTTTGTGCTAGATGAACGAACGTCTCTACACATGCTCAGTTCTGAGAGATAAGTGTGTGTGAAAGCAGTCCTTTAACTAGCTTGTTGGGAACAAAAAGTTTCTTTTCAGTTGCAAACTCCACTCCATACATATATATGGGAAGGTACTAGCTCCAACTCGGTTTTACAGTGAATACTGCAGGAACTTCAAACCGGCACTAGGAAACAGACTGAGAAACCAGAATAAAATTTTTCCTGCATCCCGTTCCATTTGTGCTAGATGAACGATCGTCCCTCCACATGCTAAGTTCTGAGAGATAAGTGAGTGTGAAAGCCGTCCTACACCTAGCTTGTTGGGAACACAAAGATTCTTTTCAGTTGCAAACCCGACTCCATACATATATATAGTGATGTACTTGCTCCAACACGGTTTTTCAGTGAAAAATGCAGGAAATTCAAACCGGTACCAGGAAACAGACTGAGAAACCAGAGTAAAAGTTTCTCCTACATCCCGTTCCCTTTGTGCTAGATGAACGAATGTCTTTCCACATGCTCAGTTCTGAGAGATATGTGTGTATGAAAGCCTTCCTTCACCTAGCTTGTTGGGAACACAAAGTTTCTTTTCAGTTGCAAACTCCACTCCAAAAATATATATGGGGAGGTACTAGCTCCAACTCGGGTTTACAGTGAAAAATGCAGAAACTTCAAACCGGCACTAGGAAACAGACTGAGAAACCAGAGTAATAGATTATCTTGCAACCCGTTCCCTTTGTGCTAGATGAACGAAAGTCTCTCCACAAGCTCAGTTCTGAGAGATAAGTGTGTGTGAAATCCGTGCTTCACCTAGCTTGTTGGGAACACAAAGTATCTTTTCAGTTGCAAACTCCACTCCATACATATATATGGGTAGGTACTAGCTCCAACTCGGTTTTACAGAGAAAACTGCAGGAACTTCAACACGGGACTAGGAAACAGTCTGAGAAACCAGAGTAAAAGTTTCTCCTGCAACCCGTTCCATTTGTGCTAGATGAACGAACTTTTCTCCACATGCTCAGTTCTGAGATATAAGTGTGTGTGAAAGCCGTCCTTCACCTAGCTTGTTGGGAACAAAAAGTTTCTTTTCAGTTGCTAACTCCACTCCATACATATATATGGGGAGGTACTAGTTCCAACTCGGTTTTACAGTGAAAATTGCAGGAACTTCAAATCGGCAATAGGAAACAGACTGAGAATACAGAGAAAAAGTTTCTCCTGCAACCCGTTCCCTTTGTGCTAAATGAACGATCGTCTCTCCACATGCTCAGTTCTGAGAGATAAATGTGTGTGAAAGCAGTCCTTTAACTAGCTTGTTGGGAACAAAAAGTTTCTTTTCAGTTGCAAACTCCACTTCATACATATATATGGGAAGGTACTAGCTCCAACTCGGTTTTACAGTGAAAACTGCAGGAACTTCAAACCGGCACTAGGAAACAGACGGAGAAACCAGAGTAAAAGTTTCCCCTGCAACCCGTTCCCTTTGAGCTAGATGAAAGAACGTCTCTCCACATGCTCAGATCTGAGGGATAAGTGTGTGTAAAAGCCGTCCTTCAACTAGCTTGTTGGGAACACAAAGTTTCTTTTCAGTTGCAAACTCCACTCCATACATATATATGGGGAGGTACTAGCTCCATCTCGGTTTTACAGTGAAAAATGCAGGAAATTCAAACCGGCACTAGGAAACAGAATGAGAAACCAGAGTGAAAGTTTCTCCTGCAAACCGTTCCATTTGTGCTTGATGAACGAACGTCTCTCCACATGCTCAGTTCTGAGAGATAAATGTGTGTTAAAGCAGTCCTTTAACTAGCTTGTTGGGTAAAAAAAGTTTCTTTTCAGTTGCAAACTCCACTTCATACATATATATGGGAAGGTACTAGCTCCAACTCGGTTTTACAGTGAAAACTGCAGGAATTTCAAACCGGCACTAGGAAACAGACTGAGAAACCAGAATAAAATTTTTCGTGCATCCCGTTCCATTTGTGCTAGATGAACGATCGTCCCTCCACATGCTAAGTTCTGAGAGATAAGTGAGTGTGAAAGCCGTACTACACCTAGCTTGTTTGGAACACAAATATTCTTTTCAGTTGCAAACTCCATACTTACATATATATGGGGATGTACATGCTCCAACACGGTTTTTCAGTGAAAAATGCAGGAAATTCAAACCGGTACCAGGAAACAGACTGAGAAACCAGAGTAAAAGTTTCTCCTGCATCCCGTTCACTTTGTGCTAGATGAACGAACGTCTCTCCACATGCTCAGTTCTGAGAGATAAGCGTGTATGAAAGTCTTCCTTCACCTAGCTTGTTGGGAACACAAAGTTTCTTTTCAGTTGCAAACTCCACTCCAAACATATATATGGGGAGGTACTATCTCCAACTCGTGTTTACAGTGAAAACTGCAGGAACTTCAAACCGGCACCTGGAAACAGACTGAGAAACCAGAGTAATAGATTATCTTGCAACCCTTTCCCTTTGTGCTTGATGAACGATCGTCTCTCCACATGCTCAGTTCTGAGAGATAAGTGTGTGTGAAAGCCGTTCTTCAACTAGCTTGTAGGGAACACAAAGTTTCTTTTCAGTTGCAAACCCCACTCCATACGTATATATGGGGAGGTAATAGATCCAACTCGATTTTATATTGAAAAATGCAGAAACTTCAAACCGGCTCTAGGAAACGGACAGAGAAACCAGAGTAAAAGTTTCTCCTGCAACCCGTTCCCTTTGTGCTAGATGAACGAACTTCTCTCCACATGCACAGTTCTGAGAGATAAGTGTGTGTGAAAGCCGTCCTTCACCTAGCTTGTTGGGAACACAAAATTACTTTTCAGTTGCAAACTCCACTCCATACATATATATGGGGAGGTACAAGCTCCAACTATTTTTTTCAGTGAAAACTGCAGGAACTTCAAACCGGCACTTGGAAACAGACTGAGAAACCAGAGTAAAAGTTTCTCCTGCAACCCGATCCCTTTGTGCTAGATGAACGAACGTCTCTCCACATGCTCAGTTCTGAGAGATAAGTGTGTGTGAAAGCCGTCCTTCACCTAGCTTGTTGGGAACACAAAGTTTCTTTTCAGTTGCAAACTCCACTCCATACATATATATGGGGAGGTACTAGCTCCAACTCGGTTTTACAGTGAAAGATGCAGGAACTTCAAAACGGGACTAGGAAACAGACTGAGAAACCAGAGTAAATGTTTCTCCTGCAACCCGTTCCCTTAGTGCTAGATGAACGAACTTTTCTCCACATGCTCAGTTCTGAGATATAAGTGTGTGTGAAAGCCGTCCTTCACCTAGCTTGTTGGGAACACAAAGATTATTTTCAGTTACAAACTCCACTCCATACATATATATGGGGAGGTACTAGCTCCAACTCGGTTTTACAGTGAAAACTGCAGGAACTTCAAATAGGCACTAGGAAACAGACTGAGAAACCAGAGTAAAAGTTTCTCCTGCAACCCGTTCCCTTTGTGCAAGATGAACGAAAGTCTCTCCACATGCTCAGTTCTGAGAGAGAAGTGTGTGTGAAAGCCGTACTTCACATAGCTTGTTGGGAACACAAATTTTCTTTTCAGTTGCAAACTCCACTCCATACATATATATGGGGAGGTTCTAGCTCCAACTCGGTTTTACAGTGAAAACTGCAGGAACTTCAAACCGGCACTAGGAAACAGACTGAGAAACCAGAGTAAAAGTTTCTCCTGCAACCCGTTCCCTTTGTGCTAGATGAACGAACTTCTCTCCACATGCTCAGTTCTGAGAGGTAAGTGAGTGTGAAAGCCGTCCTTCAACTAGCTTGTTGGGAACACAAAGTTTCTTTTCAGTTGCAAACTCCTCTCCATACATATATATGGGGAGGTACTAGCTCCAACTCGGTTTTACAGTGAAAAATGCAGGAACTTCAAACCGGCACTAGGAAACAGACTGAGAAACCAGAGTAAAAGTTCCTCCTGCAACCCGTTCCCTTTGTGCCAAATGAAAGAACGTCTCTCCACATGCTCAGTTCTGAGGGATAAGTGTGTGTAAAAGCCGTCCTTCAACTAGCTTGTTGGGAACACAAAGTTTCTTTTCAGTTGCAAACTCCACTCCATACATATATAAGGGGAGGTACTAGCTGCAACTCGGTTTTACAGTGAAAAATGCAGGAAATTCAAACCGGCACTAGGAAACAGAATGAGAAACCAGAGTGAAAGTTTCTCCTGCAACCCGTTCCCTTTGTGCTTGATGCACGAACGTCTCTCCACATGCTCAGGTCTGAGAGATAAGTGTGTGTGAAAGCCGTCCTTCACCTAGCTTGTTGGGAACACAAAGTTTCTTTTCAGTTGCAAACTCCACTCCATATATATATAGGGGAGGTACAAACTCCAACACGGTTTTACAGTGAAAACTGCAGGAACTTCAAACCGGCACTAGTAAACAGACTGAGAAACCAGAGTAAAAGTTTCTCCTGCAACCCGTTCCCTTTGTGCTTGATGAACGAACTTCTCTCCACATGCTCAGTTCTGAGATATAAGTGTGTGTGAAAGCCGTCCTTCACCTAGCTTGTTGGGAACACAAAGTTTCTTTTCAGTTGCAAACCCCACTCCATACATATATATGTGGAGGTACTAGCTGCAACTCGGTTGTACAGTGAAAATTGCAGGAACGTCAAACCGGCACTCGGAAACAGTCTGAGAAACCAGAGTAAAAGTTTCTCCTGCAACCCGTTCCCTTTGTGCTAGATTAACGAACGTCTATCCACAAGCTCAGTTCTGAGAGATATGTGTGTGTAAATGCCGTCCTTTATCAACCTTGTTGGGAACACAAAGTTTATTTTCAGTTGCAAACTCCACTCCATACATATATATGGGGAGGTACAAGCTCCAACTCGGTTTTACAGTGAAAACTGCAGGAACTTCAAACCGGCACTAGGAAACAGACTGAGAAACCAGATAAAAGTTTCTCCTGCAACCCGTTCCCTTTGTGCTAGATGAACGAACGTCTCTCCACATGCTCAGTTCTGAGAGATAATTGTGTGTAAAAGCCGTACTTCATCAAGCTTGTTGGGAACAAAAAATTCCTTTTCAGTTGCAAACCCCACTCCATATATATATATGGGGAGGTACTAGCTGCAACTCGGTTTTACAGTGAAAACTGCAGGAACTTCAAACCGGGACTAGGAAACAGACTGAGACACCAGAGTAAAAGTTTCTCCTGCAACCCGTTCCCTTTGTGCTTGATGAACGAACTTCTCTCCACATGCTCAGTTCTGAGAGATAAGTGTGTGTGAAAGCCGTCCTTCCCCTAGCTTGTTGGGAACACAAAGTTTCTTTTCAGTTGCAAACTCCACTCCATATATATATATGGGGAGGTACAAACTCCAACTCGGTTTTACAGTGAAAACTGCAGGAACTTCAAACCGGCACTAGTAAACAGACTGAGAAACCAGAGAAAATTTTCTCCTGTAACCCGTTCCCTTTGTGCTTGATGAACGAACTTCTCTCCACATGCTCAGTTCTGAGAGATAAGTGTGTGTGAAAGCCGTCTTTCACCTAGCTTGTTGGGAACACAAAGTTTCTTTTCAGATGCAAACTCCACTCCATACATATATATGGGGAGTTACTAGCTCCAACTCGGTTTTACAGTGAAAACTGCAGGAACTTCAAACAGGCACTCGGAAACAGACTGAGAATCCAGTGTAAAAGTTTCCCCTGCAACCCGTTCCCATTATGCTAGATGAACGAAAGTCTCTCCACATGCTCAATTCTGAGAGATAAGTGTGTGTGAAAGCCGTCCTTCACCTAGCTTGTTGGGAACACAAAGTTTCTTTTCAGTTGCAAACTACACTACATACATATATATGGGGAGGTACTAGCTCCAACTCGGGTTTACAGTGAAAACTGCAGGAACTTCAAACCGGCACTAGGAAACAGACTGAGAAACCAGAGTAAAAGTTTCTCCTGCAACCCGTTCCCTTTGTGCTAGATGAACGAACGTCTCTCCACATGCTCAGTTCTGAGGTATAAGTGTGTGTAAAAGCTGTCCTTCACCTAGCTTGTTGGGAACTCATAGTTTCTTTTCAGTTGCAAACTCAACTCCATACATATATATGGGGAGGTACAAGCTCCAACTCGGTTTTACAGTGAAAACTGCAGGAACTTCAAACCGGCACTAGGAAAAAGACTGAGAAAACACAGTAATAGTTTTTCCTGCAACCCGTTCCCTTTGTGCTAGATGAACGAACGTCTCTCCACATGCTCAGTTCTGAGAGATAATTGTGTGTAAAAGCCGTACTTCCTCAAGCTTGTTGGGAACACAAAGTTTCTTTTCAGTTGCAAACCCCACTCCATACATATATATGGGGAGGTACTAGCTGCAACTCGGTTTTACAGTGAAAACTGCAGGAACGTCAAACCGGCACTAGGAAACAGACTGAGAAACCAGAGTAAAAGTTTCTCCTGCAACCCGTTCCCTTTGTGCTAGATGAACGAACGTCTCTCCACAAGCTCAGTTCTGAGAGATATGTGTGTGTAAATGCCGTCCTTCATCAACCTTGTTGGGAACACAAAGTTTATTTTCAGTTGCAAACTCCACTCCATACATATATATGGGGAGGTACAAGCTCCAACACGGTTTTATAGTGAAAAATGCAGGAACTTCAAACCGGCACTAGGAAACAGTCTGAGAAACCAGAGTAAATGTTTCTCCTGCAACCCGTTCACCTTTGTGCTTGATGAACGAACTTCTCTCCACATGCTCAGTTCTGAGAGATAAGTGTGTGTGAAAGCCGTCTTTCACCTAGCTTGTTGGGAACACAAAGTTTCTTTTCAGATGCAAACTCCACTCCATACATATATATGGGGAGGTACTACCTCCAACTCGGTTTTACAGTGAAAACTGCAGGAACTTCAAACAGGCACTCGGAAACAGACTGAGAAACCAGTGTAAAAGTTTCCCCTGCAACACGTTCCCATTGTGCTAGATGAACGAACGTCTCTCCACATGCTCAATTCTGAGAGATAAGTGTGTGAAAGCCGTCCTTCACCTAGCTTGTTGGGAACACAAAGTTTCTTTTCAGTTGCAAACTACACTACATAGATATATATGGGGAGGTACTAGCTCCAACTCGGTTTTACAGTGAAAACTGCAGGAACTTCAAACCGGCACTAGGAAACCGACTGAGAAACCACAGTAAAAGTTTCTCCTGCAACCCGTTCACTTTGTGCTAGATGAACGAACGTCTCTCCACATGCTCAGTTCTGAGGGATAAGTGTGTGTAAAAGCCGTCTTTCACCTAGCTTGTTGGGAACACATAGTTTCTTTTCAGTTGCAAACTCCACTCCATACATATATATGGGGAGGTACAAGCTCCAACTCGGTTTTACAGTGAAAACTGCAGGAACTTCAAACCGGCACTAGGAAAAAACTGAGAAAACACAGTAAAAGTTTTTCCTGCAACCCGTTCCCTTTGTGCTAGATGAACGAAAGTCTCTCCACATGCTCAGTTCTGAGAGATAATTGTGTGTAAAAGCCGTACTTCCTCAAGCTTGTTGGGAACACAAAGTTTCTTTTCAATTGCAAACCCCACTCCATACATATATATGGGGAGGTACTAGCTGCAACTCGGTTTTACAGTGAAAACTGCAGGAACGTCAAACCGGCACTAGGAAACAGACTGAGAAACCAGAGTAAAAGTTTCTCCTGCAACCCGTTCCCTTTGTGCTAGATGAACGAACGTCTCTCCACAAGCTCAGTTCTGAGAGATATGTGTGTGTAAATGCCGTCCTTCATCAACCTTGTTGGGAACACAAAGTTTATTTTCAGTTGCAAACTCCACTCCATACATATATATGGGGAGGTACAAGCTCCAAATCGGTTTTACAGTGAAAACTGCAGGAACTTCAAACCGGCACTAGGAAACAGTCTGAGAAACCAGATAAAAGTTTCTCCTGCAACCCGTTCCCTTTGTGCTAGATGAACTAACGTCTCTCCACATGCTCAGTTCTGAGAGAGAAGTGTGTGTGAAAGCCGTCCTTCACCTAGCTTGTTGGCAACACAAAGTTTCTTTTCAGTTGCAAACCCCACTCCATACATATATATGAGGAGGTACAAGCTCCAACCCGGTTTTTCATTGAAAAATGCAGGAACTTCAAACCGGCACCAGGAAACAGACTGAGAAACCAGAGTAAAAGTTTCTCCTGCAACACGTTCCTTTGTGCTAGATGAACGAACGTCTCTCCTCATGCTCAGTTCTGAGAGATAAGTGTGTGTGAAAGCCGTACTTCATCAAGCTTGTTGGGAACACAAAGTTTCTTTTCACTTGCAAACTCCACTCCATACATTTATATGGGGAGGTAGAAGCCCCAAATCGGTTTTACAGTGAAGACTGCAGGAAGTTCAAAACGGCACTAGGAAACAGACTGAGAAACCACAGTAAAAATTTCTCATGCAACCCGTTCCATTTGTGCTAGATGAACGATCGTCTCTCCACATGCTCAGTTCTGAGAGATAAGTGTGTGTGAAAGCCGTCCTTCACCTATCTTGTTGGGAACACAAAGTTTCTTTTCAGTTGCAAACTCCACTCCAAACATATATATGGGGAGGTACTAGCTCCAACTCGGTTTTATAATGAAAACTGCAAGAACAACAAACCGGCTCTAGGAAACAGACTAAGAAACCAGTGTAAAAGTTTCTCCTGCAACCCGTTCCATTTGTGCTAGACGAACGATTGTCTCTCCACATGCTCAGATCTGAGAGATAAGTGTGTGTGAAAGCCGTCCTTCACATAGCTTGTTGGGAACACAAAGTTTCCTTTCAATTGCAAACTCAACTCCATACATACATATAGGGGGGGTACTAGCTCCAACACGGTTTTTCAGTGAAAAATGCAGGAACTTCATACCGGGACTAGGAAACAGACTGAGAAACCAGAGTAAAAGTTTCTCCTGCAACCCGTTCCCTTTGTGCTAGATGAACGAACGTCTCTACACATGCTCAGTTCTTAGAGATAAGTGTCTGTGAAAGCCGTCATTCACATAGCTTGTTGGGAACAAAAAGTTTCTTTTCAGTTGCAAACTCCACTCCATACGTATATATGGGGAGTTACAATTCCCAAACCGGTTTTACAGTGAAAACTGCAGGAACTTCAAACCGGCACTAGGAAGCAGACTGAGAAACCAGAGTAAAACTTTCTCCTGCAAACCGCTCCATTTGTGCTAGATGAACGATCGTCTCTCCACATGCTCAGTTCTGAGAGATAAGTGTCTGTGAAAGCCGTAATTCACCTAGCTTGTTGGGAACACAAAGTTTCTTTTCAGTTGCAAATTCCAGTGCATACATATATATGGGGATGTACTAGCTCCAACACGGTTTTTCAGTGAAAAATGCAGGAACTTCAAAGCGGCACCAGGAAACAAACTGAGAAACCAGAGTAAAAGTTTCTCCTGCAACCCGTTCCATTTGTGCTAGATGAACGATCGTCTCCCCACATGCTCAGTTCAAAGACGTAAGTGTGTGTGAAAGCCGTCCTTCAACTAGCTAGTTTGGAACACAAAGTTTTTTTCAGTTTGAAACTACAATCCATACATATATATGGGGAGGTACTAGCTCCAACACGGTTTTTCAGTGAAAAATGCAGGAACTTCAAACCGGCACTAGGAAACAGACTGAGAAACCAGAGTAAAAGTTTCTCCTGCAACCCGTTCCATTTGTGCTAGATGAACGATCGTCTATCCACATGCTCAGTTCTGAGAGATAAGTGTGTGTGAAAGACGTGCTTCACCTAGCTTGTTGGGAACACAATGTTTCTTTTCAGTTTCAAACACCACTACATACATATATATTGGGAGGTACTAGCTCCAACTCGGTTTTACATTGAAAACTGCAGGAACTTCAAACCGGCAGTAGGAAACACACTGAGAACCAGAGTAAAAGTTTCTCCTGCAACCCGTTCCCTTTGTGCTAGATGAACGAATGTCTCTCCACATGCTCAGTTCTTAGAGATAAGTGTCTGTGAAAGCCGTCCTTCACATAGCTTGTTGGGAACAAAAAGTTTCTTTTCAGATGCAAACCCCACTCCATACATATATATGGGGAGTTACAAGCCCCAACTCGGTTTTACAGTGAAAACTGCAGGAACTTCATTCCGGCACTAGGAAACAGACTGAGAAACCAGAGTAAAACATTCTCCTGCAACCCGTTCCATTTGTGCTAGATGAACGATCGTCTCTCCACATGCTCAGTTCTGAGAGATAATTGTCTGTGAAACCCGTCCTTCACCTAGCTTGTTGGGAACACAGAGATTCTTTTCAGTTGCAAATTCCAATGCATACATATATATGGGGATATACTAGCTCCAACACGGTTTTTAAGTGAAAAATGCAGGAACTTCAAAGCGGCACCAGGAAACAGACTGAGAAACCAGAGTAAAAGTTTCACCTACAACCCGTTCTCTTTGTGCTAGATGAACGAACGTCTCTCCACATGCTCAGTTCTGAGACATAAGTGTGTGTGAAAGCCGTCCTTCACCTAGCTTGTTGGGAACACAAAGTTTCTTTTCAGTTGCAAACTCCACTCCATAAATATATATGGGGAGGTACAAGCTCCAACAGTTTTTATAGTGAAAACTGCAGGAACTTCAAACCAGCACTAGGAAACAGACTGAGAAACCAGAGTAAAAGTTTCTCCTGCAACCCGTTCCATTTTTGCTAGATGAACGATCGCCTCTCCACATGCTCTGTTCTGAGAGAAAAGTGTTTGTGAAAGCCGTCCTTCACATAGCTTGTTCTGAAAACAAAGTTTCTTTTCAGTTGCAAACCCATCTCCATACATATATATGGGGAGGTACAAGCTCCAACACGGTTTTTCATTGAAAAATGCAGGAACTTCAAACCGGCACCAGGAAACAGACTGAGAAACCAGAGTAAAATTTTCTCCTTCAACACGTTCCCTTTGTGCTAGATGAACGAACGTCTCTCCACATGCTCAGTTCTGAGAGATAAGTGTGTGTGAAAGCCGTCCTTCACCTACTTTGTTGGGAACACAAAGTTTCTTTTCAGTTGCAAACTCCAATCCATACATATATATGGGGAGGTACTAGCTCCAACACGGTTTTTCAATGAAAAATGCAGGAACTTCAAACCGGCACTAAGGAACAGATTGAGATACCAGAGTAATAGATTATCCTGCAAAACGTTCCTTTTGTGCTAGATGAACGATCGTCTCTCCACATGATCAGTTCTGAGAGATAAGTGTGTGTGAATGCCGTCCTTCAACTAGCTTGTTGGGAACACAAAGTTTCTTTTCAGTTGGAATCACCAATCCAAACATATATATGGGGAGGTACTAGCTCCAACTCGGTTTTACAGTGAAAACTGCAGAAACTTCAAACCGGCTCTAGGAAACAGACTGAGAATACAGAGTAAATGTTTCTCCTGCAACCCGTTCCCTTTGTGCTAGATGAACGAACTTCTCTCCACATGCTCAGTTCTGAGAGATAAGTGTGTGTGAAAGCTGTTCTTCACCTAGCTTGTTGGGAACACAAACTTTCTTTTCAGTTGCAAACTCCACTCCATAAATATATATGGGGAGGTACAAGCTCCAACTCGGTTTTTCAGTGAAAACTGCAGGAACTTCAAACCGGCACTTGGAAACAGACTGAGGAACCAGAGTAAAAGTTTCTCCTGCAACCCGATCCCTTTGTGCTAGATGAACGAACGTCTCTCCACATGCTCAGTTCTGAGAGATAAGTGTGTGTGAAAGCCGTCCTTCACCCATCTTGTAGGGAACACAAAGATTCTTTTCAGTTGCAAACCCCACTCCATACATATATATGGGGAGGTACTTGCTCCAACTCGGTTTTAAGTAAAAACTGCAGGAACTTCAAACCGGGACTAGGAAACAGACTGAGAAACCAGAGAAAAAGTTTCTCCTGCAACCCGTTCACTTTGTGCTAGATGAACGAATTTTCTCCACATGCTCAGTTCTGAGATATAAGTGTGTGTGGAAGCCGTCCTTCACATAGCTTGTTGGGAACACAAAGTTTCTTTTCAGTTGCTAACTCCACTCCATACATATATATGGGGAGGTACTAGCTCCAACTCGGGTTTACAGTGAAAACTGCAAGAACTTCAAACCGGCACTAGGAAACAGACTGAGAAACCAGAGTAAAAGTTTCTCCTGCAACCCGTTCCCTTTGTGCTAGATGAACGAACGTCTCTCCTCATGCTCAGTTCTGAGAGATAAGTGTGTGTGAAAGCCGTCCTTCACCTATCTTGTTGGGAAAACAAAGTTTCTTTTCAGTTGCAAACTCCACTCCATACATATATATGGGGAGTTACTAGCTCCAACTCGGTTTTACAGTGAAAACTGCAGGAACTTCAAACCGGCACTAGGAAACACACTGAGAAAACACAGTAAATGTTTTTCCTGCAACCCGTTCCCTTTGTGCTAGATGAAAGAACGTCTCTCCACATGCTCAGTTCTGAGAGATAAGTGTGTGTAAAAGCCGTCCTTCATCAAGCTTGTTGGAAACACAAAGTTTCTTTTCAGTTGCAAACTCCTCTCCATAAATATATATGGGGAAGTACTAGCTACAACACGGTTTTTCAGTGAAAAATGCAGGAACTTCAAACCGGCACCAGGAAACAGACTGAGAAACCAGAGTAACAGTTTCTCCTGCAACCCGTTCCCTTTGTGATAGATGAACGAACGTCTCTCCACATGCTCAGCTCTGAGAGATAATTGTGTGTGAAAGCCGTCCTTCACCTAGCTTGTTGGGAACACAAAGTTTCTTTTCATTTGGAATATCCACTCCAAACGTATATATGGGGAGGTACTTGCTCCAACTCGGGTTTACAGTGAAAACTGCAGGAACTTCAAACAGGCACTAGGAAACAGACTGGAAAACACAGTAAAAGTTTCTCCTGCAACCCGTTCCCTTTGTGCTAGATGAACGAACGTCTCTCCACATGCTCAGTTCTCAGAGATAAGTGTGTTTAAAAGCCGTACTTCATCAAGCTTGTTGGGAACACAAAGTTTCTTTTCAGTTGCAAACTCCACTCCATACATATATATGGGGAGGTACAAGCTCCAACAGGTTTTATAGTGAAAACTGCAGGAACTTCAAACCAGCACTAGGAAACAGACTGAGAAACCAGAGTAAAAGTTTCTACTGCAACCCGTTCCATTTTTGCTAGATGAACGATCGCATCTCCACATGCTCTGTTCTGAGAGAAAAGTGTTTGTGAAAGCCGTCCTTCACCTAGCTTGTTCTGAACACAAAGTTTCTTTTCAGTTGCAAACTCCAATCCATACATATATATGGGGAGGTACTAGCTCCAACAAGGTTTTTCAGTGAAAAATGCAGGAACTTCAAACCGGCACTAAGGAACAGATTGAGAAACCAGAGTAATAGATTAACCTGCAAACCGTTCCTTTTGTGCTATTTGAACGATCGTCTCTCCACATGCTCAGTTCTGAGAGATAAGTGTGTGTGAATGCCGTACTTCACCTTGCTTGTTGGGAACACAAAGTTCCTTTTCAGTTTCAAACCCCACTCCCTACATATATATGGGGTGGTACTAGCTGCAACTCGGTTTTACAGTGAAACCTGCAGGAACTTCAAACCGGCACTATTAAACAGACTGAGAAACCAGGGTAAAAGTTTCTCCTGCAACCCGTTCCCTTTGGCTAGATGAACGAACGTCTCTCCACATGCTCAGTTCTGAGAGATAATTGTGTGTGAAAGCCTTCCTTCACCTAGCTTGTTGGGAACACAAAGTTTCTTTTCAGTTGCAAACTCCACTCCATACATATATATGGGGAGGTACTACCTCCAACTCGGTTTTACAGTGAAAACTGCAGGAACTTCAAACCGGCACTAGGAAACAGACTGAGAAACCAGAGTAAAAGTTTCTCCTGCAACCCGTTCCCTTTGTGCTAGATGAACGAATGTCTCTCCAAATGCTCAGTTCTGAGAGATAAGTGTGTGTAAAAGCCGTACTTCAACAAGCTTGTTGGGAACACAAAGTTTCTTTTCACTTGCAAACTCCACTCCATACATTTATATGGGGAGGTACAAGCCCCAAATCGGTTTTACAGTGAAAACTGCAGGAACTTCAAACCGGCACTAGGAAACAGACAGAGAAAACACAGTAAAAGTTTCTCCTGCAACCCGATCCCTTTGTGCTAGATGAACGAACGTCTCTCCACATGCTCAGTTCTGAGAGATAAGTGTGTGTGAAAGCCGTCCTTCACCCATCTTGTAGGGAACACAAAGATTCTTTTCAGTTGCAAACCCCACTCCATACATATATATGGGGAGGTACTTGCTACAACTCGGTTTTACAGTGAAAACTGCAGGAACTTCAAACCGGGACTAGGAAACAGACTGGGAAACCAGAGTAAAAGTTTCCCCTGCAACCCGTTCCCTTTGTGCTAGATGAACGAATTTTCTCCACATGCTCAGTTCTGAGATATAAGTGTGTGTGGAAGCCGTCCTTCACATAGCTTGTGGGAACACAAAGTTTCTTTTCAGTTGCTAACTCCACTCCATACATATATATGGGGTGGTACTAGCTCCAACTCGGTTTTACAGTGAAAACTGCAAGAATTTCAAACCGGCACTAGGAAACAGACTGAGAAACCAGAGTAAAAGTTTCTCCTGCAACCCATTCCGTTTGTGCTAGATGAACGAACGTCTCTCCATATGCTCAGTTCTGAGAGATAAGTGTGTGTGAAAGCCGTCCTTCACCTAGCTTGTTGGGAAAACAAAGTTTCTTTTCAGTTGCAAACTCCACTCCATACATATATATGGGGAGTTACTAGCTCCAACTCGGTTTTACAGTGAAAACTGCAGGAACTTCAAACCGGCACTAGGAAACACACTGAGAAAACACAGTAAATGTTTTTCCTGCAACCCGTTCCCTTTGTGCTAGATGAAAGAACGTCTCTCCACATGCTCAGTTCTGAGAGATAAGTGTGTGTAAAAGCCGTCCTTCATCAAGCTTGTTGGAAACACAAAGTTTCTTTTCAGTTGCAATCTCCTCTCCATAAATATATATGGGGAGGTACTAGCTCCAACACGGTTTTTCAGTGAAAAATGCAGGAACTTCAAACCGGCACCAGGAAACAGACTGAGAAACCAGAGTAACAGTTTCTCCTGCAACCCGTTCCATTTGTGCTAGATGAACGAAAGTCTCTCAACATGCTCAGCTCTGAGAGATAATTGTGTGTGAAAGCCGTCCTTCACCTAGCTTGTTGGGAACACAAAGTTTCTTTTCATTTGGAATCTCCACTCCAAACATATATATGGGGAGGTACTTGCTCCAACTCGCGTTTACAGTGAAAACTGCAGGAACTTCAAACAGGCACTAGGAAACAGACTGAGAAAACACAGTAAAAGTTTCTCCTGCAACCCGTTCCCTTTGTGCTAGATGAACGAACGTCTCTCCACATGCTCATTTCTCAGAGATAAGTGTGTTTAAAAGCCGTACTTCATCAAGCTTGTTGGGAACACAAAGTTTCTTTTCAGTTGCAAACTCCACTCCATACATATATATGGGGAGGTACAAGCTCCAACAGGTTTTATAGTGAAAACTGCAGGAACTTCAAACCAGCACTAGGAAACAGACTGAGAAACCAGAGTAAAAGTTTCTCCTGCAACCCGTTCCAATTTTGCTAGATGAACGATCGCCTCTCCATATGCTCTGTTCTGAGAGAAAAGTGTTTGTGAAAGCCGTCCTTCACTTAGCTTGTTCTGAACACAAAGTTTCTTTTCAGTTGCAAACTCCAATCCATACATATATATGGGGAGGTACTAGCTCCAACACGATTTTTCAGTGAAAAATGCAGGAACTTCAAACCGGCACTAAGGAACAGATTGAGAAACCAGAGTAATAGATTAACCTGCAAACCGTTCCTTTTGTGCTAGATGAACGATCGTCTCTCCACATGCTCAGTTCTGAGAGATAAGTGTGTGTGAATGCCGTACTTCATCTTGCTTGTTGGGAACCCAAAGTTCCTTTTCAGTTGCAAACCCCACTCCATACATATATATGGGGTGGTACTAGATGCAACTCCGTTTTACAGTGAAACCTGCAGGAACTTCAAACCGGCACTAGGAAACAGACTGAGAAACCAGGGTAAAAGTTTCTCCTGCAACCCGTTCCATTTGGCTAGATGAACGAACGTCTCTCCACATGCTCAGTTCTGAGAGATAAGTGTGTGTGAAAGCCTTCCTTCCCCTAGCTTGTTGGGAACACAAAGTTTCTTTTCAGTTGCAAACTCCACTCCATACATATATATGGGGTGTTACTAGCTGAAACTCGGCTTTACAGTGAAAACTGCAGGAACTTCATACCGGCACCAGGAAACAGACTGAGAAACCAGAGTAAAAGTTTCTCCTGCAACCCGTTCCCTTTGTGCTAGATGAACGAACGTCTCTCCACATGCTCAGTTCTGAGAGATAAGTGTGTGTGAAAGCCGTCCTTCAACTAGCTTGTTGGGAACACAAAGTTTCTTTTCAGTTGGAAACTCCACTCCAAATATATATATGGGCAGGTACTAGTCCAACTCGGGTTTACAGTGAAAACTGCAGGAACTTCAAACCGGCACTAGGAAACAGAGAGAGAAAACACAGTAAAAGTTTCACCTGCAACCCGTTCCCTTTGTGCTAGATGAACGAACGTCTCTCCACATGCTCAGTTCTCAGAGATAAGTGTCTGTATAACCCGTACTTCATCAAGCTTCTTGGGAACACAAAGTTTCTTTTCAGTTGCAAACTCCACTCCATACATTTATATGGGGAGGTACAAGCTCCAAATCGGTTTACAGTGAAAACTGCAGGAAATTCAAACCGGCACTAGGAAACAGACTGAGAAACCAGAGTAAAAGTTTCTCCTGCAACCCGTTCCCTTTGTGCTAGATGAACGATCGTCTCTCCACATGTTCCGTTCTGAGAGATAAGTGTGTGTGAATGCCGTACTTCACCTTGCTTGTTGGGAACCCAAAGTTCCATTTCAGTTGCAAACCCCACTCCATACATATATATGGGGTGGTACTAGCTGCAACTCGGTTTTACAGTGAAACCTGCAGGAACTTCAAACCGGCACTAGGAAACAGACTGAGAAACCAGGGTAAAATTTCTCCTGCAACCCGTTCCCTTAGGCTAGATGAACGAACGTCTCTCCACATGCTCAGTTCTGAGAGATAAGTGTGTGTGAAAGCCTTCCTTCACCTAGCTTGTTGGGAACACAAAGTTTCTTTTCAGTTGCAAACTCCACTCCATACATATATATGGGGTGTTACTAGCTCCAACTCGGCTTTACAGTGAAAACTGCAGGAACTTCAAACCGGCACCAGGAAACAGACTGAGAAACCAGAGTAAAAGTTTCTCCTGCAACCCGTTCCCTTTGTGCTAGATGAACGAACGTCTCTCCACATGCTCAGTTCTGAGAGATAAGTGTGTGTGAAAGCCGTCCTTCAACTAGCTTGTTGGGAACACAAAGTTTCTTTTCAGTTGGAAACTCCTCTCCAAATATATATATGGGCAGGTACTAGTCCAACTCGGGTTTACAGTGAAAACTGCAGGAACTTCAAACCAGCACTAGGAAACAGACAGAGAAAACACAGTAAAAGTTTCACCTGCAACCCGTTCCCTTTGTGCTAGATGAACGAACATCTCTCCACATGCTCAGTTCTCAGAGATAAGTGTCTGTAAAACCCGTACTTCATCAAGCTTCTTGGGAACACAAAGTTTCTTTTCAGTTGCAAACTCCACTCCATACATTTATATGGGGAGGTACAAGCTCAAAATCGGTTTACAGTGAAAACTGCAGGAAATTCAAACCGGCACTAGGAAACAGACTGAGAAACCAGAGTAAAATTTCTCCTGCAACCCGTTCCCTTTGTGCTAGATGAACTAACGTCTCTCCATATGCTCAGTTCTGAGAGATAAGTGTGTGTGAAAGCCGTCCTTCACCTAGCTTGTTGGGAACACAAAGTTTCTTTTCACTTGCAAACTCCACTCCATACATATATATGGGTAGTTACAAGCTCCAACTCGGCTTTACAGTGAAAACTGCAGGAACTTCAACCTGGCACCAGGAAACAGTCTGAGAAACCAGAGTAAAAGTTTCTCCTGCAACCCGTTCCCTTTGTGCTAGATGAACGAACGTCTCTCCACATGCTCAGTTCTGAGAGATAAGTGTGTGTGAAAGCCGTCCTTCACCTAGCTTGTTGGGAACACAAAGTTTCTTTTCAGTTGGAAACTCCACTCCAAATATATATATGGGCAGGTACTAGTCCAACTCGGGTTTACAGTGAAAACTGCAGGAACTTCAAACCGGCACTAGGAAACAGAGAGAGAAAACACAGTAAAAGTTTCACCTGCAACCCGTTCCCTTTGTGCTAGATGAACGAACGTCTCTCCACATGCTCAGTTCTCAGAGATAAGTGTCTGTATAACCCGTACTTCATCAAGCTTCTTGGGAACACAAAGTTTCTTTTCAGTTGCAAACTCCACTCCATACATTTATATGGGGAGGTACAAGCTCCAAATCGGTTTACAGTGAAAACTGCAGGAAATTCAAACCGGCACTAGGAAACAGACTGAGAAACCAGAGTAAAAGTTTCTCCTGCAACCCGTTCCCTTTGTGCTAGATGAACGATCGTCTCTCCACATGTTCCGTTCTGAGAGATAAGTGTGTGTGAATGCCGTACTTCACCTTGCTTGTTGGGAACCCAAAGTTCCATTTCAGTTGCAAACCCCACTCCATACATATATATGGGGTGGTACTAGCTGCAACTCGGTTTTACAGTGAAACCTGCAGGAACTTCAAACCGGCACTAGGAAACAGACTGAGAAACCAGGGTAAAATTTCTCCTGCAACCCGTTCCCTTAGGCTAGATGAACGAACGTCTCTCCACATGCTCAGTTCTGAGAGATAAGTGTGTGTGAAAGCCTTCCTTCACCTAGCTTGTTGGGAACACAAAGTTTCTTTTCAGTTGCAAACTCCACTCCATACATATATATGGGGTGTTACTAGCTCCAACTCGGCTTTACAGTGAAAACTGCAGGAACTTCAAACCGGCACCAGGAAACAGACTGAGAAACCAGAGTAAAAGTTTCTCCTGCAACCCGTTCCCTTTGTGCTAGATGAACGAACGTCTCTCCACATGCTCAGTTCTGAGAGATAAGTGTGTGTGAAAGCCGTCCTTCAACTAGCTTGTTGGGAACACAAAGTTTCTTTTCAGTTGGAAACTCCTCTCCAAATATATATATGGGCAGGTACTAGTCCAACTCGGGTTTACAGTGAAAACTGCAGGAACTTCAAACCAGCACTAGGAAACAGACAGAGAAAACACAGTAAAAGTTTCACCTGCAACCCGTTCCCTTTGTGCTAGATGAACGAACATCTCTCCACATGCTCAGTTCTCAGAGATAAGTGTCTGTAAAACCCGTACTTCATCAAGCTTCTTGGGAACACAAAGTTTCTTTTCAGTTGCAAACTCCACTCCATACATTTATATGGGGAGGTACAAGCTCAAAATCGGTTTACAGTGAAAACTGCAGGAAATTCAAACCGGCACTAGGAAACAGACTGAGAAACCAGAGTAAAATTTCTCCTGCAACCCGTTCCCTTTGTGCTAGATGAACTAACGTCTCTCCATATGCTCAGTTCTGAGAGATAAGTGTGTGTGAAAGCCGTCCTTCACCTAGCTTGTTGGGAACACAAAGTTTCTTTTCACTTGCAAACTCCACTCCATACATATATATGGGTAGTTACAAGCTCCAACTCGGCTTTACAGTGAAAACTGCAGGAACTTCAACCTGGCACCAGGAAACAGTCTGAGAAACCAGAGTAAAAGTTTCTCCTGCAACCCGTTCCCTTTGTGCTAGATGAACGAACGTCTCTCCACATGCTCAGTTCTGAGAGATAAGTGTGTGTGAAAGCCGTCCTTCACCTAGCTTGTTGGGAACACAAAGTTTCTTTTCAGTTGGAAACTCCACTCCAAACATATATATGGGCAGGTACTAGTCCAACTCTTGTTTACAGTGAAAACTGCAGGAACTTCAAACCGGCACTAGGAAACAGACAGAGAAAACACAGTAAAAGTTTCACCTGCAACCCGTTCCCTTTGTGCTAGATGAACGAAAGTCTCTCCACATGCTCAGTTCTCAAAGATAAGTGTCTGTAAAACCCGTACTTCATCAAGCTTCTTGGGAACACAAAGTTTCTTTTCAGTTGCAAACTCCACTCCATACATATATATGGGGTGTTACTAGCTCCAACTCGGCTTTACAGTGAAAACTGCAGGAACTTCAAACCGGCACCAGGAAACAGACTGAGAAACCAGAGTAAAAGTTTCTCCTGCAACCCGTTCCCTTTGTGCTAGATGAACGAACGTCTCTCCACATGCTCAGTTCTGAGAGATAAGTGTGTGTGAAAGCCGTCCTTCAACTAGCTTGTTGGGAACACAAAGTTTCTTTTCAGTTGGAAACTCCACTCCAAATATATATATGGGCAGGTACTAGTCCAACTCGGGTTTACAGTGAAAACTGCAGGAACTTCAAACCGGCACTAGGAAACAGAGAGAGAAAACACAGTAAAAGTTTCACTTGCAACCCGTTCCCTTTGTGCTAGATGAACGAACGTCTCTCCACATGCTCAGTTCTCAGAGATAAGTGTCTGTAAAACCCGTACTTCATCAAGCTTCTTGGGAACACAAAGTTTCTTTTCAGTTGCAAACTCCACTCCATACATTTATATGGGGAGGTACAAGCTCCAAATCGGTTTACAGTGAAAACTGCAGGAAATTCAAACCGGCACTAGGAAAAAGACTGAGAAACCAGGGTAAAATTTCTCCTGCAACCCGTTCCCTTTGGCTAGATGAACGAACGTCTCTCCACATGCTCAGTTCTGAGAGATAAGTGTGTGTGAAAGCCTTCCTTCACCTAGCTTGTTGGGAACACAAAGTTTCTTTTCAGTTGCAAACTCCACTCCATACATATATATGGGGTGTTACTAGCTCCAACTCGGCTTTAAAGTGAAAACTGCAGGAACTTCAAACCGGCACCAGGAAACAGACTGAGAAACCAGAGTAAAAGTTTCTCCTGCAACCCGTTCCCTTTGTGCTAGATGAACGAACGTCTCTCCACATGCTCAGTTCTGAGAGATAAGTGTGTGTGAAAGCCGTCCTTCAACTAGCTTGTTGGGAACACAAAGTTTCTTTTCAGTTGGAAACTCCTCTCCAAATATATATATGGGCAGGTACTAGTCCAACTCGGGTTTACAGTGAAAACTGCAGGAACTTCAAACCAGCACTAGGAAACAGACAGAGAAAACACAGTAAAAGTTTCACCTGCAACCCGTTCCCTTTGTGCTAGATGAACGAACGTCTCTCCACATGCTCAGTTCTCAGAGATAAGTGTCTGTAAAACCCGTACTTCATCAAGCTTCTTGGGAACACAAAGTTTCTTTTCAGTTGCAAACTCCACTCCATACATTTATATGGGGAGGTACAAGCTCCAAATCGGTTTACAGTGAAAACTGCAGGAAATTCAAACCGGCACTAGGAAACAGACTGAGAAACCAGAGTAAAATTTCTCCTGCAACCCGTTCCCTTTGTGCTAGATGAACGAACGTCTCTCCATATGCTCAGTTCTGAGATATAAGTGTGTGTGAAAGCCGTCCTTCACCTAGCTTGTTGGGAACACAAAGTTTCTTTTCACTTGCAAACTCCACTCCATACATATATATGGATAGTTACAAGCTCCAACTCGGCTTTACAGTGAAAACTGCAGGAACTTCAACCTGGCACCAGGAAACAGTCTGAGAAACCAGAGTAAAAGTTTCTCCTGCAACCCGTTCCCTTTGTGCTAGATGAACGAACGTCTCTCCACATGCTCAGTTCTGAGAGATAAGTGTGTGTGAAAGCCGTCCTTCACCTAGCTTGTTGGGAACACAAAGTTTCTTTTCAGTTGGAAACTCCACTCCAAACATATATATGGGCAGGTACTAGTCCAACTCTTGTTTACAGTGAAAACTGCAGGAACTTCAAACCGGCACTAGGAAACAGACAGAGAAAACACAGTAAAAGTTTCACCTGCAACCCGTTCCCTTTGTGCTAGATGAACGAAAGTCTCTCCACATGCTCAGTTCTCAGAGATAAGTGTCTGTAAATCCCGTACTTCATCAAGCTTCTTGGGAACACAAAGTTTCTTTTCAGTTGCAAACTCCACTCCATACATTTATATGGGGAGGTACAAGCTCCAAATCGGTTTACAGTGAAAACTGCAGAAAATTCAAACCAGCACTAGGAATCATACTGAGAAACCAGAGTAAAAGTTTCTCCTGCAACCCGTTCCCTTTGTGCTAGATAAACGAACGTCTCTCCACATGCTCAGTTCTGAGAGATAAGTGTGTGTGAAAGCCGTCCTTCAACTAGCTTGTAGGGAACACAAAGTTTCTTTCAGTTGGAAACTCCACTCCAAACATATATATGGGGAGGTACTAGTCCAACTCGGGTTTACAGTTAAAACTGCAGGAACTTCATACCGGCATTAGGAAACAGACAGAGAAAACACAGTAAAAGTTTCTCCTGCAACCCGTTCCCTTTGTGCTAGATGAACGAACGTCTCTCCACATGCTCAGTTCTCAGAGATAAGTGTGTGTAAAACCGTACTTCATCAATCTTGTTGGGAACACAAAGTTTCTTTTCACTTGCAAACTCCACTCCATACATTTATATGGGGATGTACAAGCTCCAAATCGGTTTTACAGTGAAAACTGCAGGAACTTCAAACCGGCACTAGGAAACAGACTGAGAATCCAGAGTAAAAGTTTCTCCTGCAACCCGTTCCATTTGTGCTAGATGAATGATCGTCTCTCCACATGCTCTGTTCTGAGAGATATGTGTGTGTGAAAGCCGTCCTTCACCTAGCTTGTTGGGAACACAAAGTTTCTTTTCAGTTGCAAACTCCACTCCATACATATATATGGGGAGTTACTAGCTCCAACTCAGTTTTACAGTGAAAACTGCAGGAACTTCAAACCGGCACTAGGAAACAGACTGAGAAACCAGAGTAAAAGTTTCTCCTGCAACCCTTTCCCTTTGTGCTAGATGAACGAATGTCTCTCCACATGCTCAGTTCTGAGAGATAAGTGTGTGTGAAAGCCGTCCTTCACCTAGCTTGTTGGGAACACAAAGTTTCTTTTCAGTTGCAAACTCCATTCCATACATATATATGGAGTGTAACTAGCTCCAACTCGGGTTTACAGTGAAAACTGCAGGAACTTCAAACCGGCACCAGGAAACAGACTGAGAAACCAGAGTGAAAGTTTCTCCTGCAACCCGTTCCATTTGTGCTAGATGAACGAACGTCTCTCCACATGCTCAGTTCTGAGAGATAAGTGTGTGTGAAAGCCGTCCTTCACCTAACTTGTTGGGAACACAAAGTTTCTTTTCAGTTGGAAACTCCACTCCAAACATATATATGGGGAGGTACTAGCTCCAACTCGGGTTTACAGTGAAAACTGCAGGAACTTCAAACCGGCACTAGGAAACAGACAGAGAAAACACAGTAAAAGTTTCTCCTGCAACCCGTTCCCTTTGTGCTAGATGAACGAACGTCTCTCCACATGCTCAGTTCTCAGAGATAAGTGTGTGTAAAAGCCGTACTTCATCAAGCTTGTTGGGAACACAAAGTTTCTTTTCACTTGCAAACTCCACTCCATACATTTATATGGGGAGGAACAAGCCCCAAATCGGTTTTACAGTGAAAACTGCAGGAACTTCAAACCGGCACTAGGAAACAGACTGAGAAACCACAGTAAAAATTTCTCCTGCAACCCGTTCCATTAGTGCTAGATGAACGATCGTCTCTCCACATGCTCAGTTCTGAGAGATAAGTGTGTGTGAATGCCGTCCTTCATCTAGCTTGTTGGGAACACAAAGTTTCTTTTCAGTTGCAAACTCCAATCCATACATATATATGGGGATGTACTAGCTCCAACTCAGTTTTTCAGTGAAAAATGCAGGAACTTCAAACCGGCACTAAGAAACAAATTGAGAAACAATAGTAATAGATTATCCTGCAACCCGTTCCTTTGTGCTAGATGAACGATCGTCTCTCCACATGCTCAGTTCTAAGAGATAAGTGTGTGTAAATGCCGTCCTTCATAAAACTTGTTGGGAACCCAAAGTTTATTTTCAGTTGCAAACTCCACTCCATACTTATATATGGGGAGGTAATAGCCCCAACTCGCTTTTACAGTGAAAACTGCAGGAACTAAAAAACGGCACTAGGAAACAGACTGAGAAACCAGAGTAAAAGTTTCTCCTGCAACCCGTTCCCTTTGTGCTAGATGAACGAACGTCTCTCCACATGCTCAGTTCTGAGAGATATATGTGTGTGAAAGCCGTCCTTCACCTAGCTTTTTGGTAACACAAAGTTTCTTTTCAGGTGCAAACTCCACTCCATACATATATATGGGGAGTTACTAGCTCCAACGCGATTTTACAGTGAAAAATGCAGGAACTTCAAACCGGCACTAGGAAACAGACTGAGAAACCAGAGAAAAAGTTTCTCCTGCAACCCGTTTCCTTTGTGCTAGATGAACGAACGTCTCTCCACATGCTCAGTTCTGAGAGATAAGTGTGTGTGAAAGCCGTCCTTCAACTAGCTTGTTGGGAACACAAAGTTTCTTTTCATTTGCAAACTCCACTCCATACATATATATGTGGTGTTACTAGCTCCAACTCGGCTTTACAGTGAAAACTGCAGGAACTTCAAACCGGCACCAGGAAACAGACTGAGAAACCAGAGTAAAAGTTTCTCCTGCAACCCGTTCCCTTTGTGCTAGATGAACGAACGTCTCTCCACATGCTCAGTTCTGAGAGATAAGTGTGTGTGAAAGCCGTCCTTCACCTAGCTTGTTGGGAACACAAAGTTTCTTTTCAGTTGGAAACTCCACTCCAAACATATATATGGGCAGGTACTAGTCCAACTCGGGTTTACAGTGAAAATTGCAGGAACTTCAAACCGGCACTAGGAAACAGACAGAGAAAACACAGTAAAAATTTCACCTGCAACCCTTTCCATTTGTGCTAGATGAACGAACGTCTCTCCACATGCTCAGTTCTCAGAGATAAGTGTCTGTAAAAGCCGTAGTTCATCAAGCTTCTTGGGAACACAAAGTTTCTTTTCAGTTGCAAACTCCACTCCATACATATATATGGGGTGTTACTAGCTCCAACTCGGCTTTACAGTGAAAACTGCAGGAACTTCAACCTGGCACCAGGAAAAAGACTGAGCAACCAGAGTAAAAGTTTCTCATGCAACCCGTTCCCTTTGTGCTAGATGAACGAACGTCTCTCCACATGCTCAGTTCTGAGAGATAAGTGTGTGTGAAAGCCGTCCTTCAACTAGCTTGTTGGGAACACAAAGTTTCTTTTCAGTTGGAAACTCCACTCCAAACATATATATGGGGAGGTAGTAGTCCAACTCGGGTTTACAGTGAAAACTGCAGGAACTTCATACCGGCATTAGGAAACAGACAGAGAAAACACAGTAAATGTTTCTCCTGCAACCCGTTCCCTTTGTGCTAGATGAACGAACGTCTCTCCACATGCTCAGTTCTCAGAGATAAGTGTGTGTAAAACCGTACTTCATCAAGCTTGTTGGGAACACAAAGTTTCTTTTCACTTGCAAACTCCACTCCATACATTTATTTGGGGATGTACAAGCTCCAAATCGGTTTTACAGTGAAAACTGCAGGAACTTCAAACCGGCACTAGGAAACAGACTGAGAAACCAGAGTAAAAGTTTCTCCTGCAACCCGTTCCATTTGAGCTAGATGAAAGATGGTCTCTCCACATGCTCAGTTCTGAGAGATATGTGTGTGTGAAAGCCGTCCTTCACCTAGCTTGTTGGGAACACAAAGTTTCTTTTCAGTTGCAAACTCCACTCCATACATATATATGGGGAGGTACTAGCTCCAACTCGGTTTTACAGTGAAAACTGCAGGAACTTCAAACCGGCACTAGGAAACAGACTGAGAAAACAGAGTAAAAGTTTCTCCTGCAACCCGTTCCCTTTGTGCTAGATGAACGAATGTCTCTCTACATGCTCAGTTCTGAGAGATAAGTGTGTGTGAAAGCCGTCCTTCACCTAGCTTGTTGGGAACACAAAGTTTCTTTTCAGTTGCAAACTCCACTCCATACATATATATGGGGTGTAACTAGCTCCAACTCGGCTTTACAGTGAAAACTGCAGGAACTTCAAACCGGCACCAGGAAACAGACTGAGAAACCAGAGTGAAAGTTTCTCCTGCAACCCGTTCCCTTTGTGCTAGATGAACGAACGTCTCTCCACATGCTCAGTTCTGAGAGATAAGTGTGTGTGAAAGCCGTCCTTCACCTAACTTGTTGGGAACACAAAGTTCCTTTTCACTTGCAAAATCCACTCCATACATTTATATGGGAAGGAACAAGCCCCAAATCGGTTTTACAATGAAAACTGCAGGAACTTCAAACCGGCACTAGGAAACAGACTGAGAAACCACAGTAAAAATTTCTCCTGCAACCCGTTCCATTAGTGCTAGATGAACGATCGTCTCTCCACATGCTCAGTTCTGAGAGATAAGTGTGTGTGAATGCCGTCCTTCATCTAGCTTGTTGGGAACACAAAGTTTCTTTTCAGTTGCAAACTCCAATCCATACATATATATGGGGATGTACTAGCTCCAACTCAGTTTTTCAGTGAAAAATGCAGGAACTTCAAACCGGCACTAAGAAACAAATTGAGAAACAATAGTAATAGATTATCCTGCAACCCGTTCCTTTGTGCTAGATGAACGATCGTCTCTCCACATGCTCAGTTCTAAGAGATAAGTGTGTGTAAATGCCGTCCTTCATAAAACTTGTTGGGAACCCAAAGTTTATTTTCAGTTGCAAACTCCACTCCATACTTATATATGGGGAGGTAATAGCCCCAACTCGCTTTTACAGTGAAAACTGCAGGAACTAAAAAACGGCACTAGGAAACAGACTGAGAAACCAGAGTAAAAGTTTCTCCTGCAACCCGTTCCCTTTGTGCTAGATGAACGAACGTCTCTCCACATGCTCAGTTCTGAGAGATATATGTGTGTGAAAGCCGTCCTTCACCTAGCTTTTTGGTAACACAAAGTTTCTTTTCAGGTGCAAACTCCACTCCATACATATATATGGGGAGTTACTAGCTCCAACTCGATTTTACAGTGAAAAATGCAGGAACTTCAAACCGGCACTAGGAAACAGACTGAGAAACCAGAGAAAAAGTTTCTCCTGCAACCCGTTTCCTTTGTGCTAGATGAACGAACGTCTCTCCACATGCTCAGTTCTGAGAGATAAGTGTGTGTGAAAGCCGTCCTTCAACTAGCTTGTTGGGAACACAAAGTTTCTTTTCATTTGCAAACTCCACTCCATACATATATATGTGGTGTTACTAGCTCCAACTCGGCTTTACAGTGAAAACTGCAGGAACTTCAAACCGGCACCAGGAAACAGACTGAGAAACCAGAGTAAAAGTTTCTCCTGCAACCCGTTCCCTTTGTGCTAGATGAACGAACGTCTCTCCACATGCTCAGTTCTGAGAGATAAGTGTGTGTGAAAGCCGTCCTTCACCTAGCTTGTTGGGAACACAAAGTTTCTTTTCAGTTGGAAACTCCACTCCAAACATATATATGGGCAGGTACTAGTCCAACTCGGGTTTACAGTGAAAATTGCAGGAACTTCAAACCGGCACTAGGAAACAGACAGAGAAAACACAGTAAAAGTTTCACCTGCAATCCGTTCCATTTGTGCTAGATGAACGAACGTCTCTCCACATGCTCAGTTCTCAGAGATAAGTGTCTGTAAAAGCCGTAGTTCATCAAGCTTCTTGGGAACACAAAGTTTCTTTTCAGTTGCAAACTCCACTCCATACATATATATGGGGTGTTACTAGCTCCAACTCGGCTTTACAGTGAAAACTGCAGGAACTTCAACCTGGCACCAGGAAACAGACTGAGCAACCAGAGTAAAAGTTTCTCCTGCAACCCGTTCCCTTTGTGCTAGATGAACGAACGTCTCTCCACATGCTCAGTTCTGAGAGATAAGTGTGTGTGAAAGCCGTCCTTCAACTAGCTTGTTGGGAACACAAAGTTTCTTTTCAGTTGGAAACTCCACTCCAAACATATATATGGGGAGGTAATAGCCCCAACTCGCTTTTACAGTGAAAACTGCAGGAACTAAAAAACGGCACTAGGAAACAGACTGAGAAACCAGAGTAAAAGTTTCTCCTGCAACCCGTTCCCTTTGTGCTAGATGAACGAACGTCTCTCCACATGCTCAGTTCTGAGAGATATATGTGTGTGAAAGCCGTCCTTCACCTAGCTTTTTGGTAACACAAAGTTTCTTTTCAGGTGCAAACTCCACTCCATACATATATATGGGGAGTTACTAGCTCCAACTCGATTTTACAGTGAAAAATGCAGGAACTTCAAACCGGCACTAGGAAACAGACTGAGAAACCAGAGAAAAAGTTTCTCCTGCAAACCGTTTCCTTTGTGCTAGATGAACGAACGTCTCTCCACATGCTCAGTTCTGAGAGATAAGTGTGTGTGAAAGCCGTCCTTCAACTAGCTTGTTGGGAACACAAAGTTTCTTTTCATTTGCAAACTCCACTCCATACATATATATGTGGTGTTACTAGCTCCCACTCGGCTTTACAGTGAAAACTGCAGGAACTTCAAACCGGCACCAGGAAACAGACTGAGAAACCAGAGTAAAAGTTTCTCCTGCAACCCGTTCCCTTTGTGCTAGATGAACGAACGTCTCTCCACATGCTCAGTTCTGAGAGATAAGTGTGTGTGAAAGCCGTCCTTCACCTAGCTTGTTGGGAACACAAAGTTTCTTTTCAGTTGGAAACTCCACTCCAAACATATATATGGGCAGGTACTAGTCCAACTCGGGTTTACAGTGAAAATTGCAGGAACTTCAAACCGGCACTAGGAAACAGACAGAGAAAACACAGTAAAAATTTCACCTGCAACCCTTTCCATTTGTGCTAGATGAACGAACGTCTCTCCACATGCTCAGTTCTCAGAGATAAGTGTCTGTAAAAGCCGTAGTTCATCAAGCTTCTTGGGAACACAAAGTTTCTTTTCAGTTGCAAACTCCACTCCATACATATATATGGGGTGTTACTAGCTCCAACTCGGCTTTACAGTGAAAACTGCAGGAACTTCAACCTGGCACCAGGAAACAGACTGAGCAACCAGAGTAAAAGTTTCTCATGCAACCCGTTCCCTTTGTGCTAGATGAACGAACGTCTCTCCACATGCTCAGTTCTGAGAGATAAGTGTGTGTGAAAGCCGTCCTTCAACTAGCTTGTTGGGAACACAAAGTTTCTTTTCAGTTGGAAACTCCACTCCAAACATATATATGGGGAGGTAGTAGTCCAACTCGGGTTTACAGTGAAAACTGCAGGAACTTCATACCGGCATTAGGAAACAGACAGAGAATACACAGTAAATGTTTCTCCTGCAACCCGTTCCCTTTGTGCTAGATGAACGAACGTCTCTCCACATGCTCAGTTCTCAGAGATAAGTGTGTGTAAAACCGTACTTCATCAAGCTTGTTGGGAACACAAAGTTTCTTTTCACTTGCAAACTCCACTCCATACATTTATTTGGGGATGTACAAGCTCCAAATCGGTTTTACAGTGAAAACTGCAGGAACTTCAAACCGGCACTAGGAAACAGACTGAGAAACCAGAGTAAAAGTTTCTCCTGCAACCCGTTCCATTTGAGCTAGATGAAAGATCGTCTCTCCACATGCTCAGTTCTGAGAGATATGTGTGTGTGAAAGCCGTCCTTCACCTAGCTTGTTGGGAACACAAAGTTTCTTTTCAGTTGCAAACTCCACTCCATACATATATATGGGGAGGTACTAGCTCCAACTCGGTTTTACAGTGAAAACTGCAGGAACTTCAAACCGGCACTAGGAAACAGACTGAGAAAACAGAGTAAAAGTTTCACCTGCAACCCGTTCCCTTTGTGCTAGATGAACGAATGTCTCTCTACATGCTCAGTTCTGAGAGATAAGTGTGTGTGAAAGCCGTCCTTCACCTAGCTTGTTGGGAACACAAAGATTCTTTTCAGTTGCAAACTCCACTCCATACATATATATGGGGTGTAACAAGCTCCAACTCGGCTTTACAGTGAAAACTGCAGGAACTTCAAACCGGCACCAGGAAACAGACTGAGAAACCAGAGTGAAAGTTTCTCCTGCAACCCGTTCCCTTTGTGCTAGATGAACGAACGTCTCTCCACATGCTCAGTTCTGAGAGATAAGTGTGTGTGAAAGCCGTCCTTCACCTAACTTGTTGGGAACACAAAGTTCCTTTTCACTTGCAAAATCCACTCCATACATTTATATGGGAAGGAACAAGCCCCAAATCGGTTTTACAATGAAAACTGCAGGAACTTCAAACCGGCACTAGGAAACAGACTGAGAAACCACAGTAAAAATTTCTCCTGCAAACCGTTCCATTAGTGCTAGATGAACGATCGTCTCTCCACATGCTCAGTTCTGAGAGATAAGTGTGTGTGAATGCCGTCCTTCATCTAGCTTGTTGGGAACACAAAGTTTCTTTTCAGTTGCAAACTCCAATCCATACATATATATGGGGATGTACTAGCTCCAACTCAGTTTTTCAGTGAAAAATGCAGGAACTTCAAACCGGCACTAAGAAACAAATTGAGAAACAATAGTAATAGATTATCCTGCAACCCGTTCCTTTGTGCTAGATGAACGATCGTCTCTCCACATGCTCAGTTCTAATAGATAAGTGTGTGTAAATGCCGTCCTTCATAAAACTTGTTGGGAACCCAAAGTTTATTTTCAGTTGCAAACTCCACTCCATACTTATATATGGGGAGGTAATAGCCCCAACTCGCTTTTACAGTGAAAACTGCAGGAACTAAAAAACGGCACTAGGAAACAGACTGAGAAACCAGAGTAAAAGTTTCTCCTGCAACCCGTTCCCTTTGTGCTAGATGAACGAACGTCTCTCCACATGCTCAGTTCTGAGAGATATATGTGTGTGAAAGCCGTCCTTCACCTAGCTTTTTGGTAACACAAAGTTTCTTTTCAGGTGCAAACTCCACTCCATACATATATATGGGGAGTTACTAGCTCCAACTCGATTTTACAGTGAAAAATGCAGGAACTTCAAACCGGCACTAGGAAACAGACTGAGAAACCAGAGAAAAAGTTTCTCCTGCAACCCGTTTCCTTTGTGCTAGATGAACGAACGTCTCTCCACATGCTCAGTTCTGAGAGATAAGTGTGTGTGAAAGCCGTCCTTCAACTAGCTTGTTGGGAACACAAAGTTTCTTTTCATTTGCAAACTCCACTCCATACATATATATGTGGTGTTACTAGCTCCAACTCGGCTTTACAGTGAAAACTGCAGGAACTTCAAACCGGCACCAGGAAACAGACTGAGAAACCAGAGTAAAAGTTTCTCCTGCAACCCGTTCCCTTTGTGCTAGATGAACGAACGTCTCTCCACATGCTCAGTTCTGAGAGATAAGTGTGTGTGAAAGCCGTCCTTCACCTAGCTTGTTGGGAACACAAAGTTTCTTTTCAGTTGGAAACTCCACTCCAAACATATATATGGGCAGGTACTAGTCCAACTCGGGTTTACAGTGAAAATTGCAGGAACTTCAAACCGGCACTAGGAAACAGACAGAGAAAACACAGTAAAAGTTTCACCTGCAATCCGTTCCATTTGTGCTAGATGAACGAACGTCTCTCCACATGCTCAGTTCTCAGAGATAAGTGTCTGTAAAAGCCGTAGTTCATCAAGCTTCTTGGGAACACAAAGTTTCTTTTCAGTTGCAAACTCCACTCCATACATATATATGGGGTGTTACTAGCTCCAACTCGGCTTTACAGTGAAAACTGCAGGAACTTCAACCTGGCACCAGGAAACAGACTGAGCAACCAGAGTAAAAGTTTCTCCTGCAACCCGTTCCCTTTGTGCTAGATGAACGAACGTCTCTCCACATGCTCAGTTCTGAGAGATAAGTGTGTGTGAAAGCCGTCCTTCAACTAGCTTGTTGGGAACACAAAGTTTCTTTTCAGTTGGAAACTCCACTCCAAACATATATATGGGGAGGTAGTAGTCCAACTCGGGTTTACAGTGAAAACTGCAGGAACTTCATACCGGCATTAGGAAACAGACAGAGAAAACACAGTAAATGTTTCTCCTGCAACCCGTTCCCTTTGTGCTAGATGAACGAACGTCTCTCCACATGCTCAGTTCTCAGAGATAAGTGTGTGTAAAACCGTACTTCATCAAGCTTGTTGGGAACACAAAGTTTCTTTTCACTTGCAAACTCCACTCCATACATTTATTTGGGGATGTACAAGCTCCAAATCGGTTTTACAGTGAAAACTGCAGGAACTTCAAACCGGCACTAGGAAACAGACTGAGAAACCAGAGTAAAAGTTTCTCCTGCAACCCGTTCCATTTGTGCTAGATGAATGATCGTCTCTCCACATGCTCAGTTCTGAGAGATATGTGTGTTTGAAAGCCGTCCTTCACCTAGCTTGTTGGGAACACAAAGTTTCTTTTCAGTTGCAAACTCCACTCCATACATATATATGGGGAGGTACTAGCTCCAACTCGGTTTTACAGTGAAAACTGCAGGAACTTCAAACCGGCACTAGGAAACAGACTGAGAAAACAGAGTAAAAGTTTCTCCTGCAACCCGTTCCCTTTGTGCTAGATGAACGAATGTCTCTCTACATGCTAAGTTCTGAGAGATAAGTGTGTGTGAAAGCCGTCCTTCACCTAGCTTGTTGGGAACACAAAGTTTCTTTTAAGTTGCAAACTCCACTCCATACATATATATGGGGTGTAACTAGCTCCAACTTGGCTTTACAGTGAAAACTGCAGGAACTTCAAACCGGCACCAGGAAACAGACTGAGAAACCAGAGTGAAAGTTTCTCCTGCAACCCGTTCCCTTTGTGCTAGATGAACGAACGTCTCTCCACATGCTCAGTTCTGAGAGATAAGTGTGTGTGAAAGCCGTCCTTCACCAAGCTTGTTGGGAACACAAAGTTTCTTTTCAGTTGCAAACTCCACTCCATACATATATATGGGGAGGTACTAGTTCCATCTCGGTTTTACAGTGAAAACTGCAGGATCTTCAAACCGGCACTAGGAAACAGACTGAGAAACCAGAGTAAATGTTTCTCCTGCAACCCGTTCCCTTTGTGCTAGATGAACGAACGTCTCTCCACATGCTCAGTTCTGAGAGATAAGTGTGTGTGAAAGCCGTCCTTCACCTACCTTGTTGGGAACACAAAGTTTCTTTTAAGTTGCAAACTCCACTCCATACATATATATGGGGAGGTACAAGCTCCAACTCGGTTTTACAGTGAAAACTGCAGGAACATCAACCGGCACTAGGAAACAGACTGAGAAACCAGAGTAAAAGTTTCTCGTGCAAACCGTTCCCTTTGTGCTAGATGAACGAACGTCTCTCCACATGCTCAGTTCTGAGAGATAAGTGAGTGTGAAAGCCGTCCTTCACCTAGCTTGTTGGGAACACAAAGTTTCTTTTCAGTTGCAAACTCCACTCCATACATATATATGGGGAGTTACTAGCTCCAACTCGGTTTTACAGTGAAAACTGCAGGAACATCAAACCGGCACTAGGAAACAGACTGAGAAACCAGAGTAAAAGTTTCTCCTGCAACCCGTTCTCTTTTTGCTAGATGAACGAACGTCTCTCCACATGCTCAGTTCTGAGGGATAAGTGTGTGTGAATGCCGTCCTTCACCTAGCTTGGTGGGAACACAAAGTTTGTTTTCAGTTGCAATCTCCACTCCATACATATATATGGGGAGGTACTAGCTCCAACTCGGTTTTACAGTGAAAACTGCAGGAACTTCAAACCGGCACTAGGAAACAGACTAAGAAACCAGATTAAAAGTTTCTCCTGCAACCCGTTCCCTTTGTGCTAAATGAACGAACGTCTCTGCACATGCTCAGTTCTGAGAGATAAGTGTGTGTGAAAGCAGTCTTTTACCTAGCTTGTTGGGAACAAAAAGTTTCTTTTCAGTTGCAAACTCCACTCCATACATATATATGTGTAGGTACTAGCTCCAACTCGAATTACAGTGAAAACTGCAGGAAGTTCATAACTGCACTAGGAAAAAGACTGAAAAACCAGAGTAAAAGTTTCTCCTGCAACCCGTTCCCTTTGTGCTAGATGAACGAACGTCTCTCCACATGCTCAGTTCTGAGAGATAAGTGTGTGTGAAAGCCGTCTTTCACCTAGATTGTTGGGAACACAAAGTTTCTTTTCAGTTGCAAATTCCAATCCATACATATATATGGGGAGGTACAAGCTCCAACACGGTTTTTCAGTGAAAAATGCAGGAACTTCAAACCGGCACCAGGAAACAGACTGAGAAACCTGAGTAAAAGTTTCTCCTGCAACCCGTTCCCTTTGTGCTAGATGAACGAACGTCTCTCCACATGCTCAGTTCTGAGAGATAAGTGTGTGTGAAAGCCGCACTTCACCTAGCTTGTTGGGAACACAAAGTTTCTTTTCAGTTGCAAACTCCACTCCAAACATATATATGGGGAGGTACTAGCTCCAACTCTGGTTTACATTGTAAATTGCAGGAACTTCAAACCGTCACTAGGAAACATACTGAGAACCAGAGTAAATGTTTATCCTGCAAACCGTTCCATTTGTGCTAGATGAACGATCGTCTCTCCACATGAACAGTTCTGAGAGATAAGTGTGTGTGAAAGCCGTCCTTCACCTAGCTTGTTGGGAACACAACGTTTCTTTTCAGTTGCAAACTCCACTCCATACATATATATGGTGTGGTACTAGCTCCAACTCGGTTTTACAGTGAAAACTGCAGGAACTTCAAACCGGCACTAGGAAACAGACTGAGAAACCAGAGTAAAATTTTCTCCTGCAAACCGTTCCATTTGTGCTAGATGAAAGAACGTGTCTCCACATGCTCAGTTCTGAGAGATAAGTGTGTGTGAAAGCCGTCCTTCACCTAGCTTGTTGGGAAAACAAAGTTTCTTTCCAGTTGCAAACTCCACTCCATACATATATATGGGGAGTTACTAGCTCCAACTCGGTGTTACAGTGAAAACTGCAGGAACTTCAAACCGGTTCTTGGAAACAGACTGAGAAACAAGAGTAAAAGATTCTCCTGCAACCCGTTGCATTTGTGCTAGATGAACGAACATGTCTCCACTTGCTCAGTACTGAGAGATAAGTGTGTGTGAAAGCCGTCCTTCACCTAGCTTGTTGGGAACACAAAGTTTCTTTTCAGTTGCAAACTCCACTCCATACAAATATATGGGGAGTTACTAGCTCCAACTCGGTTTTACAGTGAAAACTGCAGGAAATTCAAACCGGCACTAGGAAACAGACTGAGAAAACACAGTAAAAGTTTCTCCTGCAACCCGTTCCATTTGTGCTAGATGAACGAACGTCTCTCCACATGCTCAGTTGTGAGAGATAAGTGTGTGTAAAAGCCGTACTTCATCAAGCTTGTTGGGAACACAAGATTCCTTTTCAGGTGCAAACTCCACTCCATACATATATATGGGGAGCTACTAGTTCCAACTCGGTTTTACAGTGAAATTTGCAGGAACTTCAAACCGGCACTAGGAAACAGACTGAGAAACCAGAGTAATAGTTTCTCCTGCAACACGTTTCATTTGTGCTAGATGAACGATAGTCTCTCCACATGCTCAGTTCTGAGAGATAAGTGTGTGTGAAAGCCGTCCTTCACCAAGCTTGTTGGGAACACAAAGTTTCTTTTCAGTTGCAAACTGCAATCCATACATATATATGGTGAGGTAATAGCTCCAACAAGGTTTTTCAGTGAAAAATGCAGGAACTTCAAACCGGCACCAGGAAACAGACTGAGAAACCAGAGTAAAAGTTTCTCCTGCAACCCGTTCCCTTTGTGCTAGATGAACGAACGTCTCTCCACATGCTCAGTTCTGAGAGATAAGTGTGTGTGAAAGCCGTCCTTAACCTAGCTTGTTGGGAACACAAAGTTTCTTTTCATATTGCAACCCCCACTCCAAACATATGTATGGGGAGGTACTAGCTCCAACTCTGGTTTACAGTGAAAAATGCAGGAACTTAAAACTGGCACTAGGAAACAGACTGAGAAACCAGAGTAAAAGTTTCTCCTGCAACCCGTCCCATTTGTGCTAGATGAACGTTCGTCTCACCAATTGCTCAGTTCTGAGAGATAAGTGTGTGTGAAAGCCGTCCTTCACCTAGCTTGTTGGGAACACAAAGTTTCTTTTTAGTTGCTAACTCCTCTCCATACATATATATGGGAAGGTACTAGCTCCAACTCGGTTTTACAGTGAAAACTGCAGGAACTTCAAATCGGCACTAGGAAACAGACTGAGAAACCAGAGTAAATGTTTCTCCTGCAACCCGTTCCCTTTGTGCTAGATGAACGAACGTCTCTCCACATGCTCAGTTCTGAGAGATAAGTGTGTGTGAAAGCAGTACTTTACCTAGCTTGTTGGGAACAAAAAGTTTCTTTTCAGTTGGGAACTCCACTCCATATATATATATGGGTAGGTCCTAGCTCCAACTCGGTTTTACAGTGAAAACTGCAGGAACTTGTAACCGGCACTAGGAAAAAGACTGAGAATCCAGAGTAAAAGTTCTCCTGCAACCCGTTCCCTTTGTGCTAGATGAACGAACTTTTCTACACATGGTCATTTCTGAGAGATAAGTGAGTGTGAAAGCCGTCCTTCACCTAACTTGTTGGGAACACAAAGTTTCTTTTCAGTTGCAAACTCCCCTGCATACATATATAAGGGGAGGTACTAGCTCCAACTCGGTTTTACACTGAAAACTGCAAGAAATTCAAACCGGCACTAGGAAACAGACTGAGAAACCAGAGTAAAAGTTTCTCCTGCAACCTGTTCCATTTGTGCTAGATGACCGATCGTCTCTCCACATGCTCACTTCTGAGAGATAAGTGTGTGTGAAAGCCGTCCTTCACCTAGCTTGTTGGGAACACCAAGTTTCTTTTCAGTTGCAAACTCGAATCCATACATATATATGGGGAGGTACTAGCTCCAACTCGGTTTTACAGTGAAATCTGCAGGAACTTCAAAGCGGCACTAGGAAACAGACTGAGAAAACAGAGTAATAGTTTATCCTGCAACCCGTTCCCTTTTTTGCTAGATAAACGGAAGTCTTTCCACATGCTCAGTTCTGAGAGATAAGTGACTGTGAAAGCCGTCCTTCACCTAGCTTGTTGGGGACACAAATTTTCTTTTCAGTTGCAAACCCCAATCCATACATATATATGGGGAGGTAATAGCTCCAACACAGTTTTACAGTGAAAATTTCAGGAACTTCAATCCGGCACTAGGAAACAGACTGAGAAAGCAGAGTAAATGTTTCTCCTGAAACCCGTTCCATTTGTACTAGATAAACGATCGTCTCTCCACATGCTCAGTTCTGAAGAGATAAGTGTGTGTAAAAGCCGTCCTTCATCAACCTTTTTGGGAACACAAAGTTTCTTTCCAGTTGCAAACTCCCCTCCATACATATATATGGGGAGGTACTAGCTCCAACTCGGTTTTACAGTGAAAAATGCAAGAACTTCAAACCGGCACTAGGAAACAGACTGAGATACCAGAGTAAAAGTTTCTCCTTCAACCCGTTTCCTTTGTGCTAGATGAACGAAAGTCTCTCCACATGCTCAGGTTTGAGAGATAAGTGTGTGTGAAACCCGTCCTTCACCTAGATTGTTGGGAAAACAAAGTTTCTTTTCAGTTGCAAACTCCCCTCCAAACATATATATGGGGAGGTACTAGCTCCAACTCGGTTTTACACTGAAAACTGCAAGAAATTCAAACCGGCACTAGGAAACAGACTGAGAAACCAGAGTAAAAGTTTCTCCTGCAACCCGTTCCATTTGTGCTAGATGACCGATCGTCTCTCCACATGCTCACTTCTGAGAGATAAGTGTGTGTGAAAGCCGTCCTTCACCTAGCTTGTTGGGAACACCAAGTTTCTTTTCAGTTGCAAACTCGAATCCATACATATATATGGGGAGGTACTAGCTCCAACTCGGTTTTACAGTGAAATCTGCAGGAACTTCAAAGCGGCACTAGGAAACAGACTGAGAAAACAGAGTAATAGTTTATCCTGCAACCCGTTCCCTTTTTTGCTAGATAAACGGAAGTCTTTCCACATGCTCAGTTCTGAGAGATAAGTGACTGTGAAAGCCGTCCTTCACCTAGCTTGTTGGGGACACAAAGTTTCTTTTCAGTTGCAAACCCCACTCCATACATATATATGGGGAGGTACTAGCTCCAACTCGTTTTTACAGTGAAAACTGCAGGAACTACAATCCGGCACTAGGAAACAGACTGAGAACCAGAGTAAATGTTTCTCATGCAACCCGTTCCATTTGTGCTAGATAAACGAAAGTCTCTCCACATGCTCAGTTCTGAAGAGATAAGTGTGTTTAAAAGCCGTATTTCATCAACCTTTTTGGGAACACAAAGTTTCTTTCCAGTTGCAAACTCCCCTGCATACATATATAAGGGGAGGTACTAGCTCCAACTCGGTTTTACAGTGAAAACTGCAAGAACTTCAAACCGGCACTAGGAAACAGACTGAGAAACCAGAGTAAAAGTTTCTCCTGCAACCCGTTCCCTTTGTGTTAGATGAACGAACGTCTCTCCACATGCTCACTTCAGAGAGATAAGTGTGTGTGAAAGCCGTCCTTCACCTAGCTTGTTAGGAACACGAAGTTTCTTTTCAGTTGCAAACTCGAATCCATACATATATATGGGAGGTACTAGCTCCAACACGGTTTTACACTGAAATCTGCAGGAACTTCAAACCGGCACTAGGAAACAGACTGAGAAAACAGAGTAATAGGTTATCCTGCAACACGTTCCCTTTTTTGCTAGATAAACGAAAGTCTTTCCACATGCTCAGTTCTGAGAGATAAATGACTGTGAAAGCCGTCCTTCACCTAGCTTGTTGGGGACACAAATTTTCTTTTCAGTTGCAAACCCCAATCCATACATATATATGGGGAGGTAATAGCTCCAACTCAGTTTTACAGTGAAAACTTCAGGAACTTCAATCCGGCACTAGGAAACAGACTGAGAAACCAGAGTAAATGTTTCTCCTGCAACCCGTTCCATTTGTGCTAGATAAACGATCGTCTCTCCACATGCTCAGTTCTGAAGAGATAAGTGTGTGTAAAAGCCGTCCTTCATCAACCTTTTTGGGAACACAAAGTTTCTTTCCAGTTGCAAACTCCCCTCCATACATATATATGGGGAGGTACTAGCTCCAACTCGGTTTTACAGTGAAAAATGCAAGAACTTCAAACCGGCACTAGGAAACAGACTGAGAAACCAGAGTAAAAGTTTCCCCTGCATCCCGTTCCCTTTGTGCTAGATGAACGAACTTCTCTCCACATGCTCACTTCTGAGAGATATGTGTGTGTGAAAGCCGTCCTTCATCAAGCTTGTTGGGAACACAAAGTTTCTTTTCAGTTGCAAACTCCACTCCATACATATATATGGGGAGGTACTAGCTCCAACTCTGTTTTACAGTGAAAACTGCAGGAAATTCAAACCGGCACTAGGAAACAGACTGAGATACCAGAGTAAAAGTTTCTCCTTCAACCCATTTCCTTTGTGCTAGATGAACGAACGTCTCTCCACATGCTCAGTTCTGAGAGATAATTGTGTGTGAAACCCGTACTTCACCTAGCTTGTTGGGAACACAAAGTTTCTTTTCAGTTGCAAACTCCCCTCCAAATATATATATGGGGAGGTACTAGCTCCAACACTGTTTTACAGGGATAACTGCAGGAACATCTAACCGGCACTATGAAACAGACTGAGAATACAGAGTAAAAGTTTCTCCTGCAACCCGTTCCATTTGTGCTAGATGAACGATCGTCTCTCCACATGCTCACTTCTGAGAGATAAGTGTGTGTGAAAGCCGTCCTTCACCTAGCTTGTTGGGAACACGAAGTTTCTTTTCAGTTGCAAACTCGAATCCATACATATATATGGGGAAGTACTAGCTCCAACTCGGTTTTACAGTGAAATCTGCAGGAACTTCAAACCGGCACTAGGAAACAGACTGAGAATACAGAGTAATAGATTATCCTGCAACCCGTTCCCTTTTTTGCTAGATAAACGAAACTCTTTCCACATGCCCAGTTCTGAGAGATAAGTGACTGTGAAAGCCGTCCTTCACCTAGCTTGTTGGGGACACAAATTTTCTTTTCAGTTGCAAACCCCAATCCATACATATATATGGGGAGGTTTAGCTCCAACTCAGTTTTACAGTGAAAACTTCAGGAACTTCAATCCGGCACTAGGAAACAGACTGAAAAACCAGAGTAAATGTTTCTAATGCAACCCGTTCCATTTGGGCTAGATAAACGATCGTCTCTCCACATGCTCAGTTCTGAAGAGATAAGTGTGTGTAAAAGCCGATCTTCATCAACCTTTTTGGGAACACAAAGTTTCTTTCCAGTTGCAAACTCCCCTCCATACATATATATGGGGATGTACTAGCTCCAACTCGGTTTTACAGTGAAAAATGCAAGAACTTCAAACCGGCACTAGGAAACAGACTGAGAAACCAGAGTAAAAGTTTCTCCTGCAACCCGTTCCCTTTGTGCTAGATGAACGAACTTCTCTCCACATGCTCACTTCTGAGAGATAAGTGTGTGTGAAAGCCGTCCTTCATCAAGCTTGTTGGGAACACAAAGTTTCTTTTCAGTTTCAAACTCCACTCCATACATATATATGGGGAGGTACTAGCTCCAACTCTATTTTACAGTGAAAACTGCAGGAAATTCAAACCGGCACTAGGAAACAGACTGAGATACCAGAGTAAAAGTTTCTCCTTCAACCTGTTTCCTTTGTGCTAGATTAACGAAAGTCTCTCCACATGCTCAGGTTTGAGAGATAAGTGTGTGTGAAACCCGTCCTTCACCTAGATTGTTGGGAAAACAAAGTTTCTTTTCAGTTGCAAACTCCCCTCCAAACATATATAAGGGGAGGTACTAGCTCCAACTCCGTTTTACAGTGAAAACTGCAGGAACTTCTAACCGGCACTAGGAAACAAACTGAGAAAACAGAGTCAAAGTATCTCCTGCAACCCGTTCCCTTTGTGCTAGATAAACGAAAGTCTCTCCACATTCTCAGTTCTGAGAGATAAGTGAGTGTGAAAGCCGTCCTTCACCTAGCTTGTTGGGGACACAAAGTTTCTTTTCAGTTGCAAACCCCACTCCATACATATATATGGGGAGGTACTAGCTCCAACTCGGTTTTACAGTGAAAACTGCAGGAACTTCAATGCGGCACTAGGAAACAGACTGAGAAACCAGAGTAAAAGTTTCTCCTGCAAACCTTTCCCTTTGTGCTAGATGAACGAACGTCTCTCCACATGCTCAGTTCTGAGAGATAAGTGTGTGTGAAAGCCGTCCTTCACCTAGCTTGTTGGGAACACAAAGTTTCTTTTCAGTTGCAATCTCCAATCCATACATATATATGGGGAGGTACTAGCTCCAACTCGGTTTTACAGTGAAAACTGCAGGAACATAAAAACGGCACTAGGAAACAGACTGAGAAAACAGAGTAAAGTTTCTCCTGCATCCCGTTCCCTTTGTTCTATATGAACCAACGTCTCTCCACATGCTCAGTTCTGAGTGATAAGTGTGTGTGAAAGCCGTCCTTCACCTAGCTTGTTGGGAACACAAAGTTTCTTTTCAGTTGCAAACTCCAATCCATACATATATATGGGGAGGTACTTGCTCCAACTCGGTTTTACAGTGAAAACTGCAGGAACTTCAAACCGGCACTAGGAAACAGACTGAGAAACCAGAGTAAAATTTTCTACTGCAACCCTTTCCCTTTGTGCTAAATGAACGAACGTCTCTCCACATGCTCATTTCTGAGAGATAATTCTTTGTGAAAGCCGTCCTTCACCTAGCTTGTTGGGAACACAAAGTTTCTTTTCAGTTGCAAACTCCAATCCATATATATATATGGGGAGGTACTAGCTCCAACTCGGTTTTACAGTGAAAACTGCAGGAACTTCAAACCGGCACTAGGAAACAGACTGAGAAAACAGAGTAATAGATAATCCTGCAACCCGTTCCTTTTGTGCTAGATAAACGAAAGTCTCTCCACATGCTCAGTTCTGAGAGATAAGTGAGTGTGAAAGCCGTCCTTCATAGCTTGTTGGGGACACAAAGTTTCTTTTCAGTTGCAAACACCACTCCATACATATATATGGGGAGGTACTAGCTCCAACTCAATTTTACAGTGAAAACTGCAGGAACTTCAATGCGGCACTAGGAAACAGACTGAGAAACCACTGTAAATGTTTCTCCTGCAACCCGTTCCATTTGTGCTAGATAAACGAACGTCTCTCCACATGCTCAGTTCTGAAGAGATAAGTGTGTGTAAAAGCCGTCCTTCATCAACATTTTTGGGAACACAATTTTTCTTTCAAGTTGCAAACTCCCCTCCATACATATATATGGGGAGGTACTAGCTCCAACTCGGTTATACAGTGAAAACTGCAAGAACATCAAACCGGCACTAGGAAACAGACTGAGAAACCAGAGTAAAAGATTCTCCTGCAACCCGTTCCCTTTGTGTTAGATGAACGAACTTCTCTCCACATGCTCACTTCTGAGAGATAAGTGTGTGTGAAAGCCATCCTTCATCAAGATTGTTGGGAACACAAAGTTTCTTTTCAGTTGCAAACACCACTCCATACATATATATGGGGAGGTACTAGCTCCAACTCTATTTTACAGTGAAAACTGCAGGAAATTCAAACCGGCACTAGGAAACAGACTGAGAAACCAGAGTAAATGTTTCTCATGCAACCCGTTCCATTTGTGCTAGATAAACGAACGTCTCTCCACATGCTCAATTCTGAAGAGATAAGTGTGTATAAAAGCCGTCTTTCATCAACCTTTTTGGGAACACAAAGTTTCTTTCCAGTTGCAAACTCCCCTGCATACATATATATGGGGAGGTACTAACTCCAACTCGGTTTTACAGTGAAAACTGCAAGAACTACAAACCGGCACTAGGAAACAGACTGAGAAACCAGAGTAAAAGTTTCTCCTGCAACCCGTTCCATTTGTGCTAGATGAACGATCGTCTCTCCACATGCTCACTTCTGAGAGATAAGTGTGTGTGAAAGACGTCCTTCACCTAGCTTGTTGGGAACACGAAGTTTCTTTTCAGTTGCAAACTCGAATCCATACATATATATGGGGAGGTACTAGCTCCAACTCGGTTTTACAGTGAAATCTGCAGGAACTTCAAACCGGCACTAGGAAACAGACTGAGAAAACAGAGTAATAGATTATCCTGCAACCCGTTAACTTTGTACTAGATAAACGAAAGTCTTTCCACATGCTCAGTTCTGAGAGATAAGTGAGTGTGAAAGCCGTCCTTCACCTAGCTTGTTGGGAACACAAATTTTCTTTTCATTTGCAAACACCAATCCATACATATATATGGGGAGGTAATAGCTCCAACTCGGTTTTACAGTGAAAATTTCAGGAACTTCAATCCGGCACTAGGGAACAGACTGAGAAACCAGAGTAAAAGTTTCCCCTGCAACCCGTTCCCTTTGTGCTAGATGAACGAACTTCTCTCCACATGCTCACTTCTGAGAGAAAAGTGTGTGTGAAAGCCGTCCTTCATCAAGCTTGTTGGGAACACAAAGTTTCTTTTCAGTTGCAAACTCCACTCCATATATATATATGGGGAGGTACTAGCTCCAACTCTGTTTTACAGTGAAAACTGCAGGAAATTCAAACCGGCACTAGGAAACAGACTGAGATACCAGAGTAAAAGTTTCTCCTTCAACCCGTTTCCTTTGTGCTAGATGAACGAAAGTCTCTCCACATGCTCAGGTTTGAGAGATAAGTGTGTGTGAAACCCGTCCTTCACCTAGATTGTTGGGAAAACAAAGTTTCTTTTCAGTTGCAAACTCCCCTCCAAACATATATATGGGGAGGTACTAGCTCCAACTCGGTTTTACAGTGAAAACTGCAGGAACTTCTAACCGGCACTAGGAAACAAACTGAGAAACCAGAGTAAAAGTATCTCCTGCAACCCGTTCCATTTGTGCTAGATGAACGATCCTCTCTCCACATGCTCACTTCTGAGAGAAAATTGAGTGTGAAAGCCGTCCTTCACCTAGCTTGTTGGGAAAACAAAATTTCTTTTCAGTTGCAAACTCCAATCCATATATATATATGGGGAGGTACAAGCTCCAAATCTGTTTTTCAGTGAAAAATGCAGGAACTTGAAACTGGCACTAGGAAACAGACTGAGAAACCAGAGTAATAGATTTTCCTGCAACCCGTTCCCTTTGTGCTAGATAAACGAACGTCTCTCCACATGCTCAGTTCTGAGAGATAAGTTAGTGTGAAATCCGTCCTTCACCTAGCTTGTTGAGGACACAAAGTTTCTTTTAATTTGCAAACCCCACTCCATACATATATACGGGGAGGTACTAGCTCCAACTCGATTTTACAGTGAAAACTGCAGGAACTTCAATGCGGCACTAGGAAACAGACTGAGAAACCAGAGTAAAAGTTTCTCCTGCAAACCTTTCCGTTTGTGCTAGATGAACGAAAGTCTCTCCACATGCTCAGTTCTGAGAGATAAGTATGTGTGAAAGCCGTCCTTCACCTAGCTTGTTGGGAACACAAAGTTTCTTTTCAGTTGCAAACTCCACTCCATACATATATATGGGGAGGTACTAGCTCCAACTCGGTTTTACAGTGAAAACTGCAGGAACTTCAAACCGGCACTAGGAAACAGACTGAGAAACCAGAGTAAAAGTTTCTCCTGCAAACCTTTCCCTTTGTGCTAGATGAACGAACGTCTCTCCACATTCTCAGTTCTGAGAGATAAGTATGTGTGAAAGCCGTCCTTCACCTAGCTTGTTGGGAACACAAAGTTTTTCAGTAGCAAACTCCACTCCATACATATATATGGGGAGGTACTAGTTCCAACTCGGTTTTACAGTGAAAACTGCAGGAACTTCAAACCGGCACTAGGAATCAGACTGAGAAACCAGAGTAAAAGTTTCCCCTGCAACCCTTTCCCTTTGTGCTAGATGAACGAATGTCTCTCCACATGCTCAGTTCTGAAAGATAAGTGTGTGTGAAAGCCGTCCTTCACCTAGCTTGTCGGGAACACAAAGTTTCTTTTCAGTTGCAATCTCCAATCCATACATATATATGGGGAGGTACTAGCTCCAACTCGGTTTTACAGTGAAAACTGCAGGAACATAAAAACGGCACTAGGAAACAGACTGAGAAAACAGAGTAAAGTTTCTCCTGCATCCCGTTCCCTTTGTGCTATATGAAGCAACGTCTCTCCACATGCTCAGTTCTGAGTGATAAGTGTGTGTGAAAGCCGTCCTTCACCTAGCTTGTTGGGAACACAAAGATTCTTTTCAGTTGCAAACTCCTCTCCATACATATATATGGGGAGGTACTAGCTCCAACTCGGTTTTACAGTGAAAACTGCAGGAACTTCAAACCGGCACTAGCAAACAGACTGAGAAACCAGAGTAAAAGTTTCTCCTGCAACCCTTTCCCTTTGTGCTAGATGAACGAACGTCTCTCCACATGCTCATTTCTGAGAGATAAGTGTGTGTGAAAGCCATCCTTCACCTAGCTTCTTGGGAACTCAAAGTGTCTTTTCAGTTGCAAACTCCGATCCATAAATATATATGGGGAGGTACAAGCTCCAACTCGGTTTTACAGTGAAAACTGCAGGAACATCAAAACGGCACTAGGAAACAGACTGAGAAAACAGAGTAAAAGTTTCTCCTGCAACCCGTTCCTTTTGTGCTATATGAAATATCGTCTCTCCACATGCTCAGTTCTGAGTGACAATTGTGAGTGAAAGCCGTCGTTCACCTAGTTTGTTGGGATCGCAAAGTTTTTTTTTCAGTTGCAAATTCCACACAATACATATATATGGAGTGGTACCTGCTCCAACTCGGTTTTACAGTGAAAACTGCAGGAACTTCAAACCGGCACTAGGAAACAGACTGAGAAAACGGAGTAATAGATAATCCTGCAACCCGTTCCCTTTGTGCTAGATAAACGAAAGTCTCTCCACATGCTCAGTTCTGAGAGATAAGTGAGTGTGAAATCCGTCCTTCACCTAGCATGTTGGGGACACAAAGTTTCTTTTCAGTTGCAAACACCACTCCATATATATATATGGGGAGGTACTAGCACCAACTCAGTTTTACAGTGAAAACTGCAGGAACTTCAATGCGGCACTAGGAAACAGACTGAGAAACCAGAGTAAATGTTTCTCCTGCAACCCGTTCCATTTGTGCTAGATAAACGAACGTCTGTCAACATGCTCAGTTCTGAAGAGATAAGTGTGTGTAAAAGCCGTCCTTCATCAACATTTTTGGGAACACAATTTTGCTTTCAAGTTGCAAACTCCCCTCCATACATATATATGGGGAGGTACTAGCTCTAACTCGGTTTTACAGTGAAAACTGCAAGAACATCAAACCGGCACTAGGAAACAGACTGAGAAACCAGAGTAAAAGATTCTCCTGCAACCCGTTCCCTTTGTGTTAGATGAACGAACTTCTCTCCACATGCTCACTTCTGAGAGATAAGTGTGTGTGAAAGCCATCCTTCATCAAGATTCTTGGGAACACAAAGTTTCTTTTCAGTTGCAAACTCCACTCCATATATATATGTGGGGAGGTACTAGCTCCAACTCTATTTTACAGTGAAAACAGCAGGAAATTCAAACCGGCACTAGGAAACAGACTGAGAAACCAGAGTAAATGTTTCTCATGCAACCCGTTCCATTTGTGCTAGATGAACGATCGTCTCTCCACATGCTCACTTCTGAGATATAAGTGAGTGTGAAAGCCGTCCTTCACCTAGCTTGTTGGGAACACGAAGTTTCTTTTCAGTTGCAAACTCAATCCATACATATATATGGGGAGGTACTAGCTCCAAATCTGTATTTCAGTGAAAAATGCAGGAACTTGAAACCGGCACTAGGAAACAGACTGAGAAATCATAGTAATAGATTTTCCTGCAACCCGTTCCCTTTGTGCTAGATAAATGAACGTCTCTCCACATGCTCAGTTCTGAGAGATAAGTGAGTGTGAAATCTGTCCTTCACCTAGCTTGTTGGGGACACAAAGTTTCTTTTAAGTTGCAAACCCCACTCCATACATATATATGGGGAGGTACTAGCCCCAACTCGCTTTTACAGTGAAAACTGCAGGAACTTCAAACCGGCACTAGGAAACAGACTGAGAAACCAGAGTAAAAGTTTCTCCTGCAAACCTTTCCCTTTGTGCTAGATGAACGAACGTCTCTCCACATGCTCAGTTCTGAGAGATAAGTGTGTGTGAAAGCCGTCCTTCACCTAGCTTGTTGGGAACACAAAGTTTCTTTTCAGTTGCAATCTCCAATCCATACATATATATGGGGAGGTACTAGCTCCAACTCGGTTTTACAGTGAAAACTGCAGAAACATAAAAACGGCACTAGGAAACAGACTGAGAAAACAGAGTAAAATTTCTCCTGCATCCCGTTCCCTTTGTGCTATATGAACCAACGTCTCTCCACATGCTCCGTTCTGAGTGATAAGTGTGTGTGAAAGCCGTCCTTCACCTAGCTTGTTGGGAACACAAAGTTTCTTTTCAGTTGCAAACTCCTCTCCATACATATATATGGGGAAGTACTAGCTCCAACTCAGTTTTACAGTGAAAACTGCAGGAACTTCAAAACGGCACTAGCAAACAGACTGAGAAACCAGAGTAAAAGTTTCTCCTGCAACCCTTTCAATTTGTGCTAGATGAACGAACGTCTCTCCTCATGCTCATTTCTGAGAGATAAGTGTGTGTGAAAGCCGTCCTTCACCTAGCTTGTTGGGAACACAAAGTTTCTTTTCAGTTGCAAACTCCAATCCATAAATATATATGGGGAGGTACAAGTTCCAACACGGTTTTACAGTGAAAACTGCAGGAACATCAAAACGGCACTAGGAAACAGACTGAGAAAACAGAGTAAAAGTTTCTCCTGCAACCCGTTCCTTTTGTGCTATATGAAATATCGTCTCTCCACATGCTCAGTTCTGAGTGACAATTGTGAGTGAAAGCCGTCGTTCACCTAGTTTGTTGGGATCACAAAGTTTTTTTTCAGTTGCAAATTCCAAACCATACATATATATGGAGTTGTACCTGCTCCAACTCGGTTTTACAGTGAAAACTGCAGGAACTTCAAACAGGCACTAGGAAACAGACTGAGAAACCAGAGTAAAAGTTTCTCCTGCAACCCGTTCCCTTTGTGCTAGATGAACGAACGTCTCTCCACATGCTCAGTTCTGAGAGAAAATTGAGTCTGAAAGCTGTCTTTAACCTAGCTTGTTGGGAACACAAAGTTTCTTTTCAGTTGCAAACTCCACTCCATACATATATATGGGGAGATACTAGCTCCAACTCTGTTTTACAGTGAAAACTGCAGGAAATTCAAACCGGCACTAGGAAACAGACTGAGATACCAGAGTAAAAGTTTCTCCTTCAACTCGTTTCCTTTGTGCTAGATGAACGAAAGTCTCTCCACATGCTCAGGTTTGAGAGATAAGTGTGTGTGAAACCAGTCCTTCACCTAGATTGTTGGGAAAACAAAGTTTCTTTTCAGTTGCAAACTCCCCTCCAAACATATATATGGGGAGGTACTAGCTCCAACTCGGTTTTACAGTGAAAACTGCAGGAACTTCTAACCGGCACTAGGAAACAAACTGAGAAACCAGAGTAATAGTATCTCCTGCAACCCGTTCCATTTGTGCTAGATGAACGATCCTCTCTCCACATGCTCACTTCTGAGAGATAAGTGAGTGTGAAAGCCGTCCTTCACCTAGCTTGTTGGGAACACAAAATTTCTTTTCAGTTGCAAACTCCAATCCATATATATATAAGGGGAGGTACTAGCTCCAAATCTGTTTTCAGTGAAAAATGCAGGAACTTGAAATTGGCACTAGGAAACAGACTGAGAAACCAGAGTAATAGATTTTCCTGCAACCCGTTCCCTTTGTGCTCGATAAACGAACGTCTCTCCACATGCTCAGTTCTGAGAGATAATTGAGTGTGAAATCCGTCCTTCACCTAGCTTGTTGGGTACACAAAGTTTCTTTTAAGTTGCAAACCCCACTCCATACATCTATATGGGGAGGTACTAGCTCCAACTCGGTTTTACAGTGAAAACTGCAGGAACTTCAAACCGACACTAGGAAACAGACTGAGAAAACAGTGTAATAGATAATCCTGCAACCCGTTCCCTTTGTGCTAGATAAACGAAAGTCTCTCCACATGCTCAGTTCTGAGAGATAAGTGAGTGTGAAAGCCGTCCTTCACCTAACTTGTTGGGGACACAAAGTTTCTTTTCATTTGCAAAGACCACTCCATACATATATATGGGGAGGTACTAGCTCCAAATCAGTTTTACAGTGAAAACTGCAGGAACTTCAATGCGGCACTAGGAAACAGACTGAGAAACCAGAATAAATGTTTCTCCTGCAACCCGTTCCATTTGTGCTAGATAAACGAACGTCTTTCCACATGCTCAGTTCTGAAGAGATATGTGTGTGTGAAAGCCGTCCTTCATCAAGATTGTTGGGAACACAAAGTTTCTTTTCAGTTGCAAACTCCACTCCATACATATATATGGGGAGGTACTAGCTCCAACTCTGTTTTACAGTGAAAACTGCAGGAAATTCAAACCGGCACTAGGAAACAGACTGAGATACCAGAGTAAAAGTTTCTCCTTCAACCCGTTTCCTTTGTGCTAGATGAACGAAAGTCTCTCCACATGCTCAGGTTTGAGAGATAAGTGTGTGTGAAACCAGTCCTTCACATAGATTGTTGGGAAAACAAAGTTTCTTTTCAGTTGCAAACTCCCCTCCAAACATATATATGGGGAGTTAGTAGCTCAAACTCGATTTTACAGTGAAAACTCAGGAAAATCAAAACGGCACTAGGAAACAGACTGAGAAACCAGAGTAAATGTTTCTCCTGCAACCAGTTCAATTTGTGCTAGATGAACGAACGTCTCTCCACATGCTCAGATCTGAGAGTTAAGTGTGTGTGAAAGCCGTCCTTCAACTAGCTTGTTGGGAACACATAGTTTCTTTTCAGTTGCAAACTCCTCTCCATACATATATATGGGGAGGTACTAGCTCCAAATCGATTTTACAGTGAAAACTGCAGGAACATCAAACCGGCACTAGGAAACAGACTGTGAAACCAGAGTAAAAGTATCTCCTGCAACCCGTTCCCTTTGTGCTAGATGAACGAACGTCTCTCCACATGCTCTGTTCTGAGAGATAAGTGTGTGTAAAAGCCGTACTTCATCAACCTTGTTGAGAACACAAAGTTCCATTCCAGTTGCAAACTCCATTCCATACATATATATGGGGAGGTACTAGCTCCAACTCGGTTTTACAGTGAAAACTGCAGGAACTAAAAACCGGCATTAGGAAACAGACTGAGAAACCAGAGTAAAAGTTTAACCTGCAACCCATTTCCTTTGTGCTAGATGAACGAACCTCTCTCTACATGCTCAGTTCTGAGAGTTAAGTGTGTGTGAAAGCCGTACTTCACCTAGCTTGTTGGGAAAACAAAGTTACTTTTCAGCTGCAAACTCCCCTCCAAACATATATATGGGGAGGTACTAGCTCCAACTCTGTTTTACAGTGAAACTGCAGGAACTTATACCCGGCACTATGAAACAGACTGAGAATACAGAGTAAAATTTCTCCTGCAACCCGTTCAATTTGTGCTAGATGAACGATCGTCTCTCCATATGCTCACTTCTGAGAGATAAGTGTTTGTGAAAGCCGTCCTTCAACTAGCTTTTTGGGAACACGAAGTTTCTTTTCAGTTGCATAATCGAATCCAAACATATATATGGGGAGGTACTAGCTCCAACTCGGTTTTACAGTGAAAACTGCAGGAACATCAAACCGGCACTAGGAAACAGACTGAGAAAACAGAGTAATAGTTTATCCTGCAACCCGTTCCCTTTGTGCTAGATATACGAACATCTCTCCACATGCTCAGTTCTGAGAGATAAGTGAGTGTGAAAGCCGTACTTCACCTAGCTTGATGGGGAAAGAAAGTTTCTTTTCAGTTGCAAACCCCACTCCATACATATATTGGGGATGTACAAGCTCCAACTCGGTTTTACAGTGAAAAATGCATGAACATCAAACCGGCACTAGGAAACAGACTGAGAAACCAGAGTAAAAGTTTCTCCTGCAACCCGTTCCCTTTGTGCTAGATAAACGAACGTCTCTCCACATGCTCAGTTCTGAGAGATAACTGTGTGTGAAAGCCGTCCTTCACCTACCTTGTTGGGAACACAAAGTTTCTTTTCAGTTGCAAACTCCACTCCATACATATATATGGGGAGGTACTAGCTCCAAATCTGTTTTACAGTGAAAACTGCAGAACTTCATACCGGCACTAGGAAACAGACTGAGAAACCAGAGTAAAAGTTTCTCCTGCAAAACTTTCCCTTTGTGCTAGATGAACGAACGTCTATCCACATGCTCAGATCTGAGATTTAAGTGTGTTTAAAAGCCGTCCTTCATCAAACTTTTTGGGAACACAAAGTTTCTTTCCAGGTGCAAACTCCCCTCCAAACATATATATGGGGAGGTACTAGCTCCAGCTCTGTTTTACAGTGAAAACGGCAGGAACTTCAATCCGGCACTAGGAAACAGACTGAGAAACCAGAGTAAAAGTTTCTCCTGCAACCCGTTCCCTTTGTGCTAGATGAACGAACGTCTCTCCACATGCTCAGTTCTGAGAGATAAGTGTGTGTGAAAGCCGTCCTACATCAAGCTTGTTGGGAACACAAAGTTTCTTTTCAGTTGAAAACACCACTCCATACATATATATGGGGAGGTACTAGCTCCAACTCTATTTTACAGTGAAAACTGCAGGAAAATCAAACCGGCACTAGGAAACAGACTGAGATACCAGAGAAAAAGTTTCTCCTGCAACCCGTTTCCTTTGTGCTAGATGAACGAACGTCTCTCCACATGCTCAGTTCTGAGAGAAAATTGAGTGTGAAAGCCGTCCTTCACCTAGCTTGGTGGGAACACAAATTTTCTTTTCAGTTGAAACTCCACCCATTACATATATATGGGGAGGTACTAGCTCCAACTCTGTTTTACAGTGAAAACTGCAGGAACTTCAAACAGGCACTAGGAAACAGACTGAGAAACCTGAGTAAAAGTTTCCCCTGCTACCCGTTCCCTTTGTGCTATATGAACCAACGTCTCTCCACATGCTTAGTTCTGAGTGATAATTGTGATTGAAAGCCGTTGTTCACCTAGCTTGTTGGGAACACAAAGTTTTTTTTCAGTTGCAAACTCCACACCATACATATATATGGAGTGGTACCTGCTCCAACTCGGTTTTACAGTGAAAACTGCAGGAAATTCAAACCGGCACTAGTAAACTGACTGAGAAACCAGAGTAAAAGTTTCTCCTGCAACCAGTTCCATTTGTGCTAGATGAACGAACGTCTCTCCACATGCTCAGTTCTGAGAGATATGTGTGTGTGAAAGCCGTCCTTCAACTAGCTTGTTGGGAACACAAAGTTTCTTTTCAGTTGCAAACTCATAACCATACATATATATGGGGAGTTAGTAGCTCAAACTCGGTTTTACATTGAAAACTCAGGAACATCAAAACGGCACTAGGAAACAGACTGAGAAACCAGAGTAAATGTTTCTCCTGCAACCCGTTCAATTTGTGCTAGATAAACGAACGTCTCTCCACATGCTCAGTTCTGAAGTGATAAGTGTGTGCAAAAGCCGTCCTTCATCAACCTTTTTGTGAACACAATTTTTCTTTCCAGTTGCAAACTCCCCTCCATACATATATATGGGGAGGTACTAGCTCCAACTCGGTTTTACAGTGAAATCTGCAAGAACATCAAACCGGCACTAGGAAACAGACTGAGAAACCATAGTAAATGATTCTCCTGCAACCCGTTCCCATTGTGTTAGATGAACGAACGTCTCTCCACATGCTCAGTTCTGAGAGATAAGTGTGTGTGAAACCCGTTCTTCACCTAGATTGTTGGGAAAACAAAGTTTCTTTTCAGTTGCAAACTCCCCTCCAAACATATATATGGGGATGTACTAGCTCCAACTCGGTTTTACAGTGAAAACTGCAGGAACTTCTAACCGGCACTAGGAAACAAACTGAGAAACCAGAGTAAAAGTTTATCCTGCAACCCGTTCCATTTCTGCTAGATGAACTATCGTCTCTCCACATGCTCACTTCTGAGAGATAAGTGAGTGTGAAAGCCGTCCTTCACCTAGCTTGTTGGGAACACAAAGTTTCTTTTCAGTTGCAAACTCCAATCCATACATATATATGGGGAGGTACTAGCTCCAAATCTGTATTTCAGTGAAAAATGCAGGAACTTTATACCGGCACTAGGAAACAGACTGAGAAACCAGAGTAATAGATTTTCCTGCAACCCGTTCCCTTTGTGCTAGATAAATGAACGTCTCTCCACATGCTCAGTTCTGAGAGATAAATGAGTGTCAAATCAGTACTTCACCTAACTTGTTGGGGACACAAAGTTTCTTTTAAGTTTCAAACCCCACTCCATACATATATATGGGGAGGTACAAGCCCCAACTCGCTTTAACAGTGAAAACTGCAGGAACTTCAAACCGGCACTAGGAAACAGACTGAGAAACCAAAGTAAAAGTTTCTCCTGCAAACCTTTCCTTTTGTGCTAGATGAATGAACGTCTCTCCACATGCTCAGTTCTGAGAGATAAGTATGTGTGAAAGCCGTCCTTCACCTAGCTTGTTGGGAAAACAAAGTTTCTTTTCAGTTGCAAACTCCACTCCATACATATATATGGGGAGGTACTAGCTCCAACTCGGTTTTACAGTGAAAACTGCAGGAACTTCAAACCGGCACTAGGAAACAGACTGAGAAACCAGAGTAAAAGTTTCTCCTGCAACCATTTCCCTTTGTACTAGATGAACGAATGTCTCTCCACATGCTCAGTTGTGAGAGATAAGTGTGTGTGAAAGCCGTCCTTCAACGAGCTTGTTGGGAACACAAAGTTTCTTTTCAGTTGCAATCTCCAATCCATACATATATATGGGGAGGTACTAGCTCCAACTCGGTTTTACAGTGAAAATGCAGGAACATCAAAACGGCACTAGGAAACAGACTGAGAAAACAGAGTAAAGTTTCTCCTGCATCCCGTTCCCTTTGTGCTATATGAACCAACGTCTCTCCACATGCTCAGATCTGAGTGATAAGTGTGTGTGAAAGCCGTCCTTCACCTAGCTTGTTGGGAACACAAAGTTTCTTTTCAGTTGCAAACTCCACTCCATACATATATATGGGGAGGTACTAGCTCCAACTCGGTTTTACAGTGAAAACTGCAGGATCTTCAAACCGGCACTAGGAAACTGACTGAGAAACCAGAGTAAAAGTTTCTCCTGCAACCCTTTCCCTTTGTGCTAGATGAACGAACGTCTCTCCACATGCTCAGTTCTGAGAGATAAGTGTGTGTGAAAGCCGTCCTTCACCTAGCTTGTTGGGAACACAAAGTTTCTTTTCAGTTGCAAACTCCAATCCATACATATATATGGGGTGGTACTAGCTCCAACTCGGTTTTACAGTGAAAATTGCAGGAACATCAAAACGGCACTAGGAAACAGACTGAGAAAACAGAGTAAAAGTTTCTCCTGCAACCGGTTCCCTTTGTGCTATATGAACCAACGTCTCTCCACATGCTCAGTTCTGAGTGATAATTGTGAGTGAAAGCCGTTGTTCACCTAGCTTGTTGGGAACACAAAGTTTTTTCAGTTGCAAACCCCACACCATACATATATATGGAGTGGTACATGCTCCAACTCGGTTTTACAGTAAAAACTGCAGGAACTTCAAACCGGCACTAGGAAACAGACTGAGAAACCAGAGTAAAAGTTTCTCCTGCAACACGTTCCTTTGTGCTAGATGAACGATCGTCTCTCCACATGCTCAGTTCTGAGAGATAAGTGTGTGTGAAAGCCGTCCTTCAACTAGCTTGTTGGCACACAAAGTTTCTTTTCAGTTGCAAACTCATATCGATACATATATATGGGGAGTTAGTAGCTCAAACTCGGTTTTACAGTGAAAACTCAGGAACATCAAAACGGCACTAGGAAACAGACTGAGAAACCAGAGTAAATGTTTCTCCTGCAACCCGTTCAATTTGTGCTAGATGAACGAACCTCTCTCCACATGCTAAGTTCTGAGAGATAAGTGTGTGTGAAAGCCGTCCTTCAACTAGCTTGTTTGGAACACAAACTTTCTTTTCAGTTGCAAACTCCTCTCCATACATATATATGGGGAGGTACTAGCTCCAAATCTGTTTTACAGTGAAAACTGCAGGAACTTCTAACCGGCACTATGAAACAGACTGAGAATACTGAGTAAAAGTTTATCCTGCAACCCGTTCCATTTGTGCTAGATGAACGATCGTCTCTCCACATGCTCACTTCTGAGAGATAAGTGTGTGTGAAAGCCGTCCTTCACCTAGCTTGTTGGGAACACGAAGTTTCTTTTCAGTTGCAATCTCCAATCCATACATATATATGGGGAGGTACTAGCTCCAACTCGGTTTTACAGTGAAAACTGCTGGAACATCAAAACGGCACTAGGAAACAGACTGAGAAAACAGAGTAAAGTTTCTCTTGCATCCCGTTCCCTTTGTGATATATGAACCAACGTCTCTCCACATGCTCAGTTCTGAGTGATAAGTGTGTGTGAAAGCCGTCCTTCACCTAGCTTGTTGGGAACACAAAGTTTCTTTTCAGTTGCAAACTCCACTCCATACATATATATGGGGAGGTACTAGCTCCAACTCGGTTTTACAGTGAAAACTGCAGGAACTTCAAACCGGCACTAGGAAACAGACTGAGAAACCAGAGTAAAAGTTTATCCTGCAACCCGTCCCTTTGTGCTAGATGAACGATCGTCTCTCCACATGCTCAGTTCTGAGAGAAAAGTGTGTGTGAAAGCCGTCCTTCACCTAGCTTGTTGGGAACACAAAGTTTCTTTTCAGTTGCAAACTCCAATCTATACATATATATGGGGAGGTATTAGCTCCAACTCGGTTTTACAGTGAAAACTGCAGGAACTAAAAACCGGCACTAGGAAACAGACTGAGAAACCAGAGTAAAAGTTTATCCTGCAACCAATTTCCTTTGTGCTAGATGAAAGAACTTCTCTCCACATGCTCAGTTCTGAGAGAAAACTGTGTGTGAAAGCCGTCCTTCACCTAGCTTGTTGGGAACACAAAGTTTCTTTTAAGTTGCAAACTCCACTCCATACATATATATGGGGAGGTACTAGCTCCAACTCTATTTTACAGTGAAAACTGCAGGAACTTCAAACCAGCACTAGGAAACAGACTGAGAAACCAGAGTAAAAGTTTATCCTGCAACCCGTCCCTTTGTGCTAGATGAACGATCGTCTTTCCACATGCTCAGTTCTGAGAGAAAAGTGAGTGTGAAAGCCTTCCTTCACCTAGCTTGGTGGGAACACAAATTTTCTTTTCAGTTGAAACTCCACCCATTACATATATATTGGGAGGTACTAGCTCCAACTCTGTTTTACAGTGAAAACTGCAGGAACTTCAAACAGGCACTAGGAAACAGACTGAGAAACCTGAGTAAAAGTTTCCCCTGCTACCCGTTCCCTTTGTGCTATATGAACCAACGTCTCTCCACATGCTTAGTTCTGAGTGATAATTGTGAGTGAAAGCCGTTGTTCACCTAGCTTGTTGGGAACACAAAGTTTTTTTTCAGTTGCAAACTCCACACCATACATATATATGGAGTGGTACCTGCTCCAACTCGGTTTTACAGTGAAAACTGCAGGAAATTCAAACCGGCACTAGTAAACTGACTGAGAAACCAGAGTAAAAGTTTCTCCTGCAACCCGTTCCCTTTGTGCTAGATGAACGAACGTCTCTCCACATGCTCAGTTCTGAGAGATATGTGTGTGTGAAAGCCGTCCTTCAACTAGCTTGTTGGGAACACAAAGTTTCTTTTCAGTTGCAAACTCATATCCATACATATATATGGGGAGTTAGTAGCTCAAACTCGATTTTATATTGAAAACTCAGGAACATCAAAACGGCACTAGGAAACAGACTGAGAAACCAGAGTAAATGTTTCTCCTGCAACCCGTTCAATTTGTGCTAGATAAACGAACGTCTCTCCACATGCTCAGTTCTGAAGTGATAAGTGTGTGCAAAAGCCGTCCTTCATAAACATTTTTGTGAACACAATTTTTCTTTCCAGTTGCAAACTCCCCTCCATACATATATATGGGGAGGTACTAGCTCCAACTCGGTTTTACAGTGAAATCTGCAAGAACATCAAACCGGCACTAGGAAACAGACTGAGAAACCATAGTAAATGATTCTCCTGCAACCCGTTCCCATTGTGTTAGATGAACGAACGTCTCTCCACATGCTCAGTTCTGAGAGATAAGTGTGTGTGAAACCCGTCCTTCACCTAGATTGTTGGGAAAACAAAGTTTCTTTTCAGTTGCAAACTCCCCTCCAAACATATATATGGGGATGTACTAGCTCCAACTCGGTTTTACAGTGAAAACTGCAGGAACTTCTAACCGGCAGTAGGAAACTGACTGAGAAACCAGAGTAAAAGTTTATCCTGCAACCCGTTCCATTTGTGCTAGATGAACTATCGTCTCTCCACATGCTCACTTCTGAGAGATAAGTGAGTGTGAAAGCCGTCCTTCACCTAGCTTGTTGGGAACACAAAGTTTCTTTTCAGTTGCAAACTCCAATCAATACATATATATGGGGAGGTACTAGCTCCAAATCTGTATTTCAGTGAAAAATGCAGGAACTTTATACCGGCACTAGGAAACAGACTGAGAAACCAGAGTAAAAGTTTCTCCTGCAACCCTTTCCCTTTGTGCTAGATGAACGAACTTCTCTCCACATGCTCAGTTCTGAGAGATAAGTGTGTGTGAAAGCCGTCCTTCACCTAGCTTGTTGGGAACACAAAGTTTCTTTTCAGTTGCAAACTCCAATCCATACATATATATGGGGTGGTACTAGCTCCAACTCGGTTTTACAGTGAAAATTGCAGGAACATCAAAACGGCACTAGGAAACAGACTGAGAAAACAGAGTAAAAGTTTCTCCTGCAACCGGCTCCCTTTGTGCTATATGAACCAACGTCTCTCCACATGCTCAGTTCTGAGTGATAATTGTGAGTGAAAGCCGTTGATCACCTAGCTTGTTGGGAACACAAAGTTTTTTCAGTTGAAAACCCCACACCATACATATATATGGAGTGGTACATGCTCCAACTCGGTTTTACAGTAAAAACTGCATTAACTTCAAACCGGCACTAGGAAACAGACTGAGAAACCAGAGTAAAAGTTTCTCCTGCAACCCGTTCCTTTGTGCTAGATGAACGATCGTCTCTCCACATGCTCAGTTCTGAGAGATAAGTGTGTGTGAAAGCCGTCCTTCAACTAGCTTTTTGGGAACACAAAGTTTCTTTTCAGTTGCAAACTCATATCGATACATATATATGGGGAGTTAGTATCTCAAACTCGGTTTTACAGTGAAAACTCAGGAACATCAAAACGGCACTAGGAAACAGACTGAGAAACCAGAGTAAATGTTTCTCCTGCAACCCTTTCAATTTGTGCTAGATGAACGAACGTCTCTCCACATGCTAAGTTCTGAGAGATAATTGTGTGTGAAAGCCGTCCTTCAACTAGCTTGTTTGGAACACAAAGTTTCTTTTCAGTTGCAAACTCCACTCCATACATATATATGGGGAGGTACTAGCTCCAACTCGGTTTTACAGTGAAAACTGCAGGAACATCAAACCGGCACTAGGAAACAGACTGAGAAACCAGAGTAAATGTTTCTTCTGCAACCAGTTCCCTTTGTGCTAGATGAACAAACGTCTTTCCACATGCTCAGTTCTGAGAGATAATTGTGTGTAAATGCCGTACTTCATCAACCTTGTTGGGAACACAAAGTTTCATTCCAGTTGCAAACTCCACTCCATACATATATATGGGGAGTTACAAGCTCCAAATCGGTTTTACAGTGAAAACTGCAGGAACTAAAATCCGGCACTAGGAAACAGACTGAGAAACCAGAGTAAAAGTTTATCCTGCAACCCGTTTCCTTTGTGCTAGAAGAAAGAACGTCTCTCCACATGCTCAGTTCTGAGAGAAAACTGTGTGTGAGAGCCGTCCTTCACCTAGCTTGTTGGGAACACAAAGTTTCTTTTAAGTTGCAAATTCCACTCCATACATATATATGGGGAGTTACTAGCTCCAACTCTATTTTACAGTGAAAACTGCAGGAATTTCAAACCGGCACTAGGAAACAGACTGAGAAACCAGAGTAAAAGTTTATCCTGCAACCCGTCCCTTTGTGCTAGATAAACGATCGTCTCTCCACATGCTCAGTTCTGAGAGAAAAGTGTGTGTGAATGCCGTTCTTCACCTAGCTTGTTGGGAACACAAAGTTTCTATTCAGTTGCAATCTCCCCTCCAAATATATATATGGGGAGGTACTAGCTCCAACTCTGTTTTACAGTGAAAACTGCAGGAACTTCTAACCGGCACTATGAAACAGACTGAGAATACTGAGTAAAAGTTTATCCTGCAACCCGTTCCTTTTGTGCTAGATGAACGATCGTCTCTCCACATGCTCACTTCTGAGAGATAAGTGTGTGTGAAAGACGTCCTTCACCTAGCTTGTTGGGAACACGAAGTTTCTTTTCAGTTGCAATCTCCAATCCATACATATATATGGGGAGGTACTAGCTCCAACTCGGTTTTACAGTGAAAACTGCTGGAACATCAAAACGGCACTAGGAAACAGACTGAGAAAACCGAGTAAATTTTCTCTTGCATCCCGTTCCTTTTGTGCTATATGAACCAACGTATCTCCACATGCTCAGTTCTGAGTGATAAGTGTGTGTGAAGCCGTCCTTCACCTAGCTTGTTGGGAACACAAAGTTTCTTTTCAGTTGCAAACTCCACTCCATACATATATATGGGGAGGTACTAGCTCCAACTCGGTTTTACAGTGAAAACTGCAGGAACTTCAAACCGGCACTAGGAAACAGACTGAGAAACCAGAGTAAAAGTTTCTCCTGCAACCCTTTCCCTTTGTGCTAAATGAACGAACGTCTCTCCACATGCTCAGTTCTGAGAGATAAGTGTGTGTGAAAGCCGTCCTTCACCTAGCTTGTTGGGAACACAAAGTTTCTTTTCAGTTGCAAACTCCAATCCATACATATATATGGGGAGGTACTAGCTCCAACTCGGTTTTACAGTGAAAACTGCAGGAACTAAAAACCGGCACTAGGAAACAGACTGAGAAACCAGAGTAAAAGTTTATCCTGCAACCAGTTTCCTTTGTGCTAGATGAAAGAACTTCTCTCCACATGCTCAGTTCTGAGAGAAAACTGTGTGTGAAAGCCGTCCTTCACCTAGCTTGTTGGGAACACAAAGTTTCTTTTAAGTTGCAAACTCCACTCCATACATATATATGGGGAGGTACTAGCTCCAACTCTATTTTACAGTGAAAAATGCAGGAACTTCAAACCAGCACTAAGAAACAGACTGAGAAACCAGAGTAAAAGTTTATCCTGCAACCCGTCCCTTTGTGCTAGATGAACGATCGTCTCTCCACATGCTCAGTTCTGAGAGAAAAGTGTGTGTGAAAGCCGTTCTTCACCTAGCTTGTTGGGAACACAAAGTTTCTTTTCAGTTGCAAACTCCACTCCATACATATATATGGGGAGGTACTAGCTCCAACTCGGTTTTACAGTGAAAACTGCAGGAACTTCAAACCGGCACTAGGAAACAGACTGAGAAACCAGAGTAAAAGTTTCTCCTGCAACCATTTCCCTTTGTGCTAGATGAACGAATGTCTCTCTACATGCTCAGTTCTGAGAGATAAGTGTGTGTGAAAGCCGTCCTTCAACGAGCTTGTTGAACACAAAGTTTCTTTTCAGTTGCAATCTCCAATCCATACGTATATATAGGGAGGTACTAGCTCCAACTCGGTTTTACAGTGAAAACTGCAGGAACATCAAAACGGCACTAGGAAACAGACTGAGAAAACATAATAAAGTTTCTCCTGCATCCCGTTCCCTTTGTGCTATATGAACCAACGTCTCTCCACATGCTCAGATCTGAGTGATAAGTGTGTGTGAAAGCCGTCCTTCACCTAGCTTGTTGGGAACACAAAGTTTCTTTTCAGTTGCAAACTCCACTCCATACATATATATGGGGAGGTACTAGCTCCAACTCGGTTTTACAGTGAAAACTGCAGGATCTTCAAACCGGCACTAGGAAACAGACTGACAAACCAGAGTAAAAGTTTATCCTGCAACCCGTCCCTTTGTGCTAGATGAACGATCGTCTCTCCACATGCTCAGTTCTGAGAGAAAAGTGTGTGTGAAAGCCGTTCTTCACCTAGCTTGTTGGGAACACAAAGTTTCTATTCAGTTGCAAACTCCCCTCCAAATATATATATGGGGAGGTACTAGCTCCAACTCTGTTTTACAGTGAAAACTGCAGGAACTTCTAACCGGCACTATGAAACAAACTGAGAATACTGAGTAAAAGTTTCTCCTGCAACCCGTTCCATTTGTGCTAGATGAACGATCGTCTCTCCACATGCTCACTTCTGAGAGATAAGTGTGTGTGAAAGAAGTCCTTCACCTAGCTTGTTGGGAACACGAAGTTTCTTTTCAGTTGCAATCTCCAATCCATACATATATATGGGGAGGTACTAGCTCCAACTCGGTTTTACAGTGAAAACTGCTGGAACATCAAAACGGCACTAGGAAACAGACTGAGAAAACAGAGTAAAGTTTCTCTTGCATCCCGTTCCCTTTGTGCTATATGAACCAACGTCTCTCCACATGCTCAGTTCTGAGTGATAAGTGTGTGTGAAAGCCGTCCTTCACCTAGCTTGTTGGGAACACAAAGTTTCTTTTCAGTTGCAAACTCCACTCCATACATATATATGGGGAGGTACTAGCTCCAACTCGGGTTTACAGTGAAAACTGCAGGAATTTCAAACCGGCACTAGGAAACAGACTGAGAAACCAGAGTAAAAGTTTCTCCTGCAACCCTTTCTCTTTGTGCTAAATGAACGAACGTCTCTCCACATGCTAAGTTCTGAGAGATAAGTGTGTGTGAAAGCCGTCCTTCACCTAGCTTGTTGGGAACACAAAGTTTCTTTTCAGTTGCAAACTCCAATCCATACATATATATGGGGAGGTACTAGCTCCAAATCGGTTTTACAGTGAAAACTGCAGGAATTAAAAACCGGCACTAGGAAACAGACTGGGAAACCAGAGTAAAAGTTTATCCTGCAACCCGTTTCCTTTGTGCTAGATGAAAGAACGTCTCTCCACATGCTCAGTTCTGAGAGAAAACTGTGTGTGAAAGCCGTCCTTCACCTAGCTTGTTGGGAACACAAAGTTTCTTTTAAGTTGCAAACTCCACTCCATACATATATATGGGGATGTACTAGCTCCAACTCTATTTTACAGTGAAAACTGCAGGAATTTCAAACCGGCACTAGGAAACAGACTGACAAACCAGAGTAAAAGTTTATCCTGCAACCCGACCCTTTGTGCTAGATGAACGATCGTCTCTCCACATGCTCAGTTCTGAGAGAAAAGTGTGTGTGAAAGCCGTTCTTCACCTAGCTTGTTGGGAACACAAAGTTTCTTTTCAGTTGCAAACTCCCCTCCAAATATATATATGGGGAGGTACTAGCTCCAACTCTGTTTTACAGTGAAAACTGCAGGAACTTCTAACCGGCACTATGAAACAGACTGAGAATACTGAGTAAAAGTTTCTCCTGCAACCCGTTCCATTTGTGCTAGATGAACGATCGTCTCTCCACATGCTCACTTCTGAGAGATAAGTGTGTGTGAAAGCCGTCCTTCACCTAGCTTGTTGGGAACACGAAGTTTCTTTTCAGTTGCAATCTCCAATCCATACATATATATGGGGAGGTACTAGCTCCAACTCGGTTTTACAGTGAAAACTGCTGGAACATCAAAACGGCACTAGGAAACAGACTGAGAAAACAGAGTAAAGTTTCTCCTGCATCCCGTTCCCTTTGTGCTATATGAACCAACGTCTCTCCACATGCTCAGTTCTGAGTGATAAGTGTGTGTGAAAGCCGTCCTTCACCTAGCTTGTTTGGAAAACAAAGTTTCTTTTCAGTTGCAAACTCCACTCCATACATATAAATGGGGAGGTACTAGCTCCAACTCGGTTTTACAGTGAAAACTGCAGGAACTTCAAACCGGCACTAGGAAACAGACTGAGAAACCAGAGTAAAAGTTTCTCCTGCAACCCTTTCCCTTTGTGCTAAATGAACGAACGTCTCTCCACATGCTCAGTTCTGAGAGATAAGTGTGTGTGAAAGCCGTCCTTCACCTAGCTTGTTGGGAACACAAAGTTTCTTTTCAGTTGCAAACTCCAATCCATACATATATATGGGGAGGTACTAGCTCCAACTCGGTTTTACAGTGAAAACTGCAGGAACATCAAAACGGCACTAGGAAACAGACTGAGAAAACAGAGTAAAAGTTTCTCCTGCAACCCGTTCCTTTGTGCTATATGAACCAACGTCTCTCCACATGCTCAGTTCTGAGTGATAATTGTGAGTGAAAGCCGTCGTTCACCTAGCTTGTTGGGAACACAAAGTTTTTTTTCAGTTGCAAACCCCACACCATACATATATATGGAGTGGTACCTGCTCCAACTCGGTTTTACAATAAAAACTGCAGGAACTTCAAACCGGCACTAGGAAACAGACTGAGAAACCAGAGTAAAAGTTTCTCCTGCAACCCGTTCCCTTTGTGCTAGATGAACGAACGTCTCTACACATGCTCAGTTCTGAGAGATAAGTGTGTGTGAAAGCCGTCCTTCAACTAGCTTGTTGGGAACACAAAGTTTCTTTTCAGTTGCAAACTCCAATCCATACATATATATGGGGAGTTAGTAGCTCAAACTCGGTTTTACAATGAAAACTCAGGAACATCAAAACGGCACTAGGAAACAGACTGAGAAACCAGAGTAAATGTTTCTCTGCAACCCGTTCACTTTGTGCTAGATGAAGGAACGTCTCTCCACATGCTAAGTTCTGAGAGATAAGTGTGTGTGAAAGCCGTCCTTCAACTAGCTTGTTGGGAACACAAAGTTTCTTTTCAGTTGCAAACTCCTCTCCATACATATATATGGGGAGGTACTAGCTCCAACACGGTTTTACAGTGAAAACTGCAGGAACATCAAACCGGCACTAGGAAACAGACTGAGAAACCAGAGTAAAAGTTTCTTCTGCAACCCGTTCCCTTTGTGCTAGATGAACAAACGTCTTTCCACATGCTCAGTTCTGAAAGATAATTGTGTGTAAATGCCGTACTTCATCAACCTTGTTGGGAACACAAAGTTTCATTCCAGTTGCAAACTCCACTCCATACATATATATGGAGAGGTTCTAGCTGCAACTCATTTTTACAGTGAAAACTGCAGGAAATAAAAACCGGCACTAGGAAACAGACTGAGAAACCAGAGTAAAAGTTTCTCCTGCAAAACTTTCCCTTTGTGCTAGATGAATGAACGTCTCTCCACATGCTCAGTTCTGAGAGATAAGTGTGTTTAAAAGCAGTACTTCATCAAACTTTTTGGGAACACAAAGTTTCTTTCCAGGTGCAAACTCCCCTCCATACATATATATGGGGAGGTATAGCTCCAGCTCTGTTTTACAGAGAAAACTGTAGGAACTTCAATCCGGCACTAGGAAACAGACTGAGAAACCAGAGTAAAATTTTCTCCTGCAACCTGTTCCCTTTGTGCTAGATAAACGAACGTCTCTCCACATGCTCAGTTCTGAGAGATAAGGGTGTGTGAAAGCCGTCCTTCTTCAAGCTTGGTGGGAACACATAGTTTCTTTTCAGTTGAATCTCCACCCATTACATATATATGGGGAGGTACTAGCTCCAACTCTGTTTTACAGTGAAAACTGCAGGAACTTCTAACAGGCACTAGGAAACAGACTGAGAAACCAGAGTAAAAGTTTCTCCTGCAAACCGTTCCCTTTGTGCTAGATGAACGAACGTCTCTCCACATGCTAAGTTCTGAGAGATAATTGTGTGTGAAAGCCGTCCTTCACCTATCTTGTTGGGAACACAAAGTTTCTTTTCAGTTGCAAACTCCAATCCATAAATATATAAGGGGAAGTACAAGCTCCAAATCGGTTTTACAGAGAAAACTGCAGGAACTTCAAACCGGCACTAGGAAACAGACTGAAAAACCAGAGTAAAAGTTTCTCCTACAACCCGTTCCCTTAGTTCTAGAAGAACGAACGTCTCTCCACATACTCAGTTCTGAGAGATAAGTGTGTGTGAAAGCCGTCTTTCACCTAGCTTGTTGGGAACACAAAGTTTCTTTTCAGTTGCGAACTCCACTCCATACATATATATGGGGAGGTACAAGCTCCAAGTCGGTTTTACAGTGAAAACTGCAGGAACTTCAAACCGTCACTAGGAAACAGACTGAGAAACCAGAGTAAAAGATTCTCCTGCAACACGTTCCCTTTGTGCTAGATGAATGAACGTCTCTCCACATGCTCAGTTCTGAGAGATAAGTGTGTGTGAAAGCCTTCCTTCACCTAGATTGTTGGGAACACAAAGTTTCTTTTCAGTTGCAAACACCAATCCATGCATATATATGGGAAGGTACTAGCTCCAACTCGGTTTTACTGTGAAAACTGCAGGAACTTCAAACCGGTACTAGGTAACACACTGAGAAACCAGAGTAAAAGTTTCTCCTGCAACCCGTTCCCTTTTTGCTAGATGAACGAAAGTCTCTGCACATGCTCAGTTCTGAGAGATAAGTGTGTGTGAAAGCCGTTCTTCACCTATCTTGTTGGGAAGACAAAGTTTCTTTTAGTTGCAAACTCCACTCCATACTTATAAATGCGGAGGTACAAGCTCCAACTCGGTTTTGCAGTGAGAACTGCAGGAATTTCAAACCGGCACTAGGAATAAAACTGAGACACCAGAGTAAAAGTTTCTCCTGCAACCCGTTCCCTTTGTGCTAGATGAACGAACGTCTCTCCACATGCTCAGTTCTGAGAGATAAGTGTGTGTGAAAGCCGTTCTTCAACTATCTTGTTGGGAAGACAAAGTTTCTTTTCAGTTGCAAACTCCACTCCATACATATATATGCGGAGGTACAAGCTCCAACTCGGTTTTACAGTGAAAACTGCAGGAACATCAAAACGGCACTAGAAAAAAGACTGAGAAACCAGAGTAAAAGATTCTAATGCAACCCGTTCCCTTTGTGGTAGATGAACGAACTTCTCTCCACATGCTCAGTTCTGAGAGATAAGTGTGTGTGAAAGCCGTCCTTCACCTAGCTTGTTGGGAACACAAAGTTTCTTTTCAGTTGCAAAATCCACTCCATACATATATTTGGGGAGGTACTAGCTCCAAATTGATTTTACAGTGAAAACTGCAGGATATTCAAACCGGCACTAGGAAACAGAATGAGAGACCAGAGTAAAAGTTTCTCCTGCATCCCGTTCCCTTTTTGCTAGATGAACGAACGTCTCTCCACATGCTCAGTACTGAGAGATAAGTGTGTGTGAAATCCGTCCTTCACCTAGCTTGTTGGGAACACAAAGTTTCTTTTCAGTTGCAAACTCCACTCCATACATATATAAGGGGAGGTAGAAGCTCCAACTCGGTTTTACAGTGAAAACTGCAGGAACTTCAAACAGGCACTAGGAAACAGACTGAAAAACCAGAGTAAAAGTTTCTCCTACAACCCGTTCCCTTAGTGCTAGAAGAACGAACGTCTCTCCACATACTCTTTTCTGAGAGATAAGTGTGTGTGAAAGCCGTCCTTCACCTAGCTTGTTGGGAACACAAAGTTTCTATTCAGTTGCAAACTCCACTCCATACATATATATATGGAGGTACTAGCTCCAACTCGGTTTTACAGTGAAAACTGCAGGAATTTCAAACTGGCACTAGGAAAAAGACTGAGAAACCAGAGTAAAAGTTCCTCCTGCAAACCGTTCCATTTGTGCTAGATGAACGAACGTCTCTCCACATGCTCAGTTCTGAGAGATAAGTGTGTGAAAGCCGTCCTTCAACTAGCTTGTTGGGAACACAAAGTTTCTTTTCAGTTGCACACTCCACTCCATACATATATATGGGGAGGTACTAGCTCCAACACAGTTTTACAGTGACAACTTCAGGAACTTGAAACCGGCACTAGGATACAGACTGAGAAACCAGAGTAAAAGTTTCTCATGCAAACCTTTCCTTTTGTGCTAGATGAACGAACGTCTCTCCTCATGCTCAGTTCTGAAGAGATAAGTGTGTGTGAAAGCCGTCCTTCACCTAGCTTGTTGGGAACACAAAGTTTCTTTTCAGTTGCAAACTCCACTCCATACATATATATGTGGAGGTACTAGCACCAACTCGGTTTTACAGTGAAAACTGGAGGAATTTCAACCATCACTAAGAAACAGACTGAGAAAACAGAGTAAAAGTTTCTCCTGCAAACCGTTTCATTTGTGCTAGATAAACGAACGTCTCTCCACATGCACAGATCTGAGAGATAAGTGTGTGTGAAAGCCGTCCTTCACCTAGCTTGTTGGGAACACAAAGTTTCTTTTCAGTTGCAAACTCCACTCCATACATATATATGGGGAGGTGCAAGCTCCAACTCGGTTTTACTGTGAAAACTGCAGGAACTTCAAACCAGCACTAGGAAACAGACTGCAAAACCAGAGTAGAAGTTTCTCCTGCAACCCGTTCACTTTGTGCTAGATGAACGAACGTCTCACCAGATGCTCATTTGTGAGAGATATGTGTGTGTGAAATCCGTCCTTCATCTAGCTTGTTGGGAACACAAAGGTTGTTTTCAGTTGCAAACTCCACTCCATACATATATATGGGGAGGTACTAGCTCCAAATCGCTTTTACAGTGAAAACTGCATGAACGTCAAACCGGCACTTTGAAACAGACTGAGAAACCAGAGTAAAAGATTCTCTTGCAACCAGTTTCTTTTGGGCTAGATGAACGAACGTCTCTCCACATGCTCAGTTCTGAGAGATATGTGTGTGTGAAATCCGTCATTCACCTAGCTTGTTGGGAACACAAAGTTTCTTTTCAGTTGCAAACTCCTATCCATACATATTTATGGGGAGGTACTAGCTCCAACTCGGTTTTACAGTGAAAACTGCAGGAACTTCAAACCGGCACTAGGAAACAGACTGATAAACCAGAGTAAAAGTTTCTCCTGCAAACCTTTCCCTTTGTGCTAGATGAACCAACGTCTCTCCACATGCTCAGTTCTGAGAGATAAGTGTGTGTGAAAGCCGTCCTTCACCTAGCTTGCTGGGAACACAAAGTTTCTTTTCAGTAGCAAACTCCACTCCGTACATATATATGGGGAGTTACTAGCCCCAATTCGGTTTTACAGTGAATACTGCAGGAATTTCAAACCGGCACTAGGAAACAGACTGAGAAACCAGAGTAAAAGTTTCTCCTGCAACCCGTTCATTTTGTGCTAGGTGAACGAACGTCTCTCCACCTGCTCAGTTCTGAGAGATAAGTGTGTGTGAATGCCGTCCTTCAACTTGCTTGTTGGGAACACAAAGTTTCTTTTCAGCTGCAAACTCCACTCCATACATATATATGGGGAGGTACTATCTCCAACTTTTTTTTACAGTGAAAAATGCAGGAACTTCAAACCGGCACTAGGAAACAGACTGAGAGACCAGAGTAAAAATTTCTCCTGCAACCCGTTCCCTTTGTGCTAGATGAACGAACGTCTCTCCACATGCTCAGTTCTGAGAGATATGTGTGTGTGAAAGCCATCCTTCACCTAGCTTGTTGGGAACACATAGTTTCTTTTCAGTTGCAAACTCCTCTCCATACATATAAATGGGGAGGTACTAGCTCCAACTCTGATTTACAGTGAAAACTGCAGGAAATTCAAACTGGCACTAGGAAACAGACTTAGAAACCAGAGTAAAAGTTTCTCCTGCAACCCGTTCCCTTTGTGCTACATGAACGAACGTCTCTCCACATGCTCAGTTCTGAGAGATATGTGAGGGTGAAAGCCGTCCTTCACCTAGCTTGTTGGGAATAAAAAGTTTCTTTTCAGTTGCAAACTCCACTCCATACATATAAAAGGGGAGGTACAAGCTCTAACTCGGTTTTACAGTGAAAACTGCAGGAAATTCAAAACGGCACTAGGAAACAGACTGAAAAACCAGAGTAAAATTCCTCCTACAACCCGTTCCATTAGTGCTAGAAGAACGAACGTCTCTCCACATGCTCAGTTCTGAGAGATAAGTGTGTGTGAAAGCCGTCCTTCACCTAGCTTGTTGGGAACACAAAGTTTCTATTCAGTTGCAAACTCCAATCCATACATATATATGGGTAGGTACTAGCTCCAACTCGGTTTTACAGTGAAAACTGCAGGAACACCAAACCGGCACTAGGAAACAGACTGAGAAACCAGAGTAAAATTTTCTCCTGCAAACCTTTCCCTTTGGGCTAGATGAACGAACGTCTCTCCACATGCTCAGTTCTGAACAGATAAGTGTGTCTGAAAGCCGTCCTTCACCAAGCTTGTTGGGAACACAAAGTTTGTTTTCAATTGCAAACTCCACTCCATACATATATATGTAGAGGTACTAGCTCCAACTCCGTTTTACAGTGAAAACTGCAGGAATTTCAAACCGGCACTAGGAAACTGACTGAGAAACAAGAGTAAAATTTTCTCCTGCAACCCGTTCCCTTTGTGCTAGATGAAAGAACGTCTCTCCACATGCTCAGTTCTGAGAGATAAGTGTGTGTGAAAGCCGTCCTTCACCAGCTTGTTGGGAACACAAAGTTTCATTTCAGTTGCAAACTCCACTCCATACATATATATGGGGAGGTACTAGCTCCAACTCGGTTTTACAGTGAAAAGTGCAGGAAATTCAAACCGGCACTAGGAAACAGACTGAGAAACCAGAGTAAAAGTTTATCCTGCAACCCGTTCCCTTTGTGCTAGATGAAAGAACGTCTCTCCACATGCTCAGTTCTGAGAGTAAAGTGTGTGTGAAAGCCGTCCTTCATCAAGCTTGTTGGGAACACAAAGTTTCTTTTCATTTGCAAACTCTACTCCATACATATATATGGGCAGTACTAGCTCCAACTCTGTTTTACAGTGAAAACTGCAGGAACTTCAAACCGGCACTAGGAAACAGTCTGAGATACCAGAGAAAAAGTTTCTTTTGCAACCCGTTTCATTTGTGGTAGATGAACGAACGTATCTCCACCTACTCAGATCTGAGAGATAAGTGTGTGTGAATTCCGTCCTTCACCAACTTGTTGGGAACACAAAGTTTCTTTTCAGTTGCAAACTGCAATCCATACATTTATATGGGGAGGTACTATCTCCAACTCGGTTTACAGTGAAAACTGCAGGAAATTCAAACCGGCACTAGGAAACAGACTGAGAGACCAGAGTAAAAGTTTCTCCTGCAACCCGTTCCCTTTGTGCTAGATGAACGAACATCTCTCCACATGCTCAGTTCTGAGAGATAAGTGTGTGTGAAAGCCGTCCTTCTCCTATATTGTTGGGAACACAAAGTTTCTTTTCAGTTGCAAACTCCAATCCATACATATATATGGGGTGGTACTAGCTCCAACTCGGTTTTACAGTGAAAATTGCAGGAACATCAAAACGGCACTAGGAAACAGACTGAGAAAACAGAGTAAAAGTTTCTCCTGCAACCGGTTCCCTTTGTGCTATATGAACCAACGTCTCTCCACATGCTCAGTTCTGAGTGATAATTGTGAGTGAAAGCCGTTGTTCACCTAGCTTGTTGGGAACACAAAGTTTTTTCAGTTGAAAAACCCACACCATACATATATATGGAGTGGTACATGCTCCAACTCGGTTTTACAGTAAAAACTGCAGGAACTTCAAACCGGCACTAGGAAACAGACTGAGAAACCACAGTAAAAGTTTCTCCTGCAACCCGTTCCTTTGTGCTAGATGAACGATCGTCTCTCCACATGCTCAGTTCTGAGAGATAAGTGTGTGTGAAAGCCGTCCTTCAACTAGCTTGTTGGGAACACAAAGTTTCTTTTCAGTTGCAAACTCATATCGATACTTATATATGGGGAGGTACTAGCTCCAACTCGGTTTTACAGTGAAAACTGCAGGAACATCAAACCGGCACTAGGAAACAGACTGAGAAACCAGAGTAAATGTTTCTTCTGCAACCCGTTCCCTTTGTGCTAGATGAACAAACGTCTTTCCACATGCTCAGTTCTGAGAGATAATTGTGTGTAAATGCCGTACTTCATCAACCTTGTTGGGAACACAAAGTTTCATTCCAGTTGCAAACTCCACTCCATACATATATATGGGGAGGTACTAGCTCCAAATCGGTTTTACAGTGTAAACTGCAGGAACTAAAAACCGGCACTAGGAAACAGACTGAGAAACCAGAGTAAAAGTTTATCCTGCAACCCGTTTCCTTTGTGCTAGATGAAAGAACGTCTCTCCACATGCTCAGGTCTGAGAGAAAACTGTGTGTGAGAGCCGTCCTTCACCTAGCTTGTTGGGAACACAAAGTTTCTTTTAAGTTGCAAATTCCACTCCATACATATATATGGGGAGGTACTAGCTCCAACTCTATTTTACAGTGAAAACTGCAGGAATTTCAAACCGGCACTAGGAAACAGACTGAGAAACCAGAGTAAAAGTTTATCCTGCAACCCGTCCCTTTGTGCTAGATGAACGATCGTCTCTCCACATGCTCAGTTCTGAGAGAAAAGTGTGTGTGAATGCCGTTCTTCACCTAGCTTGTTGGGAACACAAAGTTTCTATTCAGTAGCAAACTCCCCTCCAAATATATATATGGGGAGGTACTAGCTCCAACTCTGTTTTACAGTGAAAACTGCAGGAACTTCTAACCGGCACTATGAAACAGACTGAGAATACTGAGTAAAAGTTTATCCTGCAACCCATTCCATTTGTGCTAGATGAACGATCGTCTCTCCACATGCTCACTTCTGAGAGATAAGTGTGTGTGAAAGCCGTCCTTCACCTAGCTTGTAGGGAACACGAAGTTTCTTTTCAGTTGCAATCTCCAATCCATACATATATATGGGGAGGTACTAGCTCCAACTCGGTTTTACAGTGAAAACTGCTGGAACATCAAAACGGCACTAGGAAACAGACTGAGAAAACAGAGTAAAGTTTCTCTTGCATCCCGTTCCCTTTGTGCTATATGAACCAACGTCTCTCCACATGCTCAGTTCTGAGTGATAAGTGTGTGTGAAAGCCGTCCTTCACCTAGCTTGTTGGGAACACAAAGTTTCTTTTCAGTTGCAAACTCCACTCCATACATATATATGGGGAGGTACTAGCTCCAACTCGGTTTTACAGTGAAAACTGCAGGAACTTCAAACCGGCACTAGGAAACAGACTGAGAAACCAGAGTAAAAGTTTCTCCTGCAACCCTTTCCCTTTGTGCTAAATGAACGAACGTCTCTCCACATGCTCAGTTCTGAGAAATAAGTGTGTGTGAAAGCCGTCCTTCACCTAGCTTGTTGGGAACACAAAGTTTCTTTTCAGTTGCAAACTCCAATCCATACATATATATGGGGAGGTATTAGCTCCAACTCGGTTTTACAGTGAAAACTGCAGGAACTAAAAACCGGCACTAGGAAACAGACTGAGAAACCAGAGTAAAAGTTTATCCTGCAACCAGTTTCCTTTGTGCTAGATGAAAGAACTTCTCTCCACATGCTCAGTTCTGAGAGAAAACTGTGTGTGAAAGCCGTCCTTCACCTAGCTTGTTGGGAACACAAAGTTTCTTTTAAGTTGCAAACTCCACTCCATACATATAAATGGGGAGGTACTAGCTCCAACTCTATTTTACAGTGAAAACTGCAGGAACATCAAACCAGCACTAGGAAACAGTCTGAGAAACCAGAGTAAAAGTTTATCCTGCAACCCGTCCCTTTGTGCTAGATGAACGATCGTCTCTCCACATGCTCAGTTCTGAGAGAAAAGTGTGTGTGAAAGCCGTTCTTCACCTAGCTTATTGGGAACACAAAGTTTCTTTTCAGTTGCAAACTCCACTCCATACATATATATGGGGAGGTACTAGCTCCAACTCGGTTTTACAGTGAAAACTGCAGGAATTTCAAACCGGCACTAGGAAACAGACTGAGAAACCAGAGTAAAAGTTTCTCCTGCAACCATTTCCCTTTGTGCTAGATGAACGAATGTCTCTCCACATGCTCAGTTCTGAGAGATAAGTGTGTGTGAAAGCCGTCCTTCCACGAGCTTGTGGGTAACACAAAGTTTCTTTTCAGTTGCAATCTCCAATCCATACATATATATGGGGAGATACTAGCTCCAACTCGGTTTTACAGTGAAAACTGCAGGAACATCAAAACGGCACTAGGAAACAGACTGAGAAAACATAGTAAAGTTTCTCCTGCATCCCGTTCCCTTTGTGCTATATGAACCAACGTCTCTCCACATGCTCAGATCTGAGTGATAAGTGTGTGTGAAAGCCGTCCTTCACCTAGCTTGTTGGGAACACAAAGTTTCTTTTCAGTTGCAAACTCCACTCCATACATATATATGGGGAGGTACTAGCTCCAACTCGGTTTTACAGTGAAAACTGCAGGATCTTCAAACCAGCACTAGGAAAAAGACTGAGAAACCAGAGTAAAAGTTTATCCTGCAACCCGTCCCTTTGTGCTAGATGAACGATCGTCTCTCCACATGCTCAGTTCTGAGAGAAAAGTGTGTGTGAAAGCCGTTCTTCACCTAGCTTGTTGGGAACACAAAGTTTCTATTCAGTTGCAAACTCCCCTCCAAATATATATATGGGGAGGTACTAGCTCCAACTCTGTTTTACAGTGAAAACTGCAGGAACTTCTAACCGGCACTATGAAACAGACTGAGAATACTGAGTAAAAGTTTCTCCTGCAACCCGTTCCATTTGTGCTAGATGAACGATCGTCTCTCCACATGCTCACTTCTGAGAGATAAGTGTGTGTGAAAGCCGTCCTTCACCTAGCTTGTTGGGAACACGAAGTTTCTTTTCAGTTGCAATCTCCAATCCATACATATATATGGGGAGGTACTAGCTCCAACTCGGTTTTACAGTGAAAACTGCTGGAACATCAAAACGGCACTAGGAAACAGACTGAGAAAACAGAGTAAAGTTTCTCTTGCATCCCGTTCCCTTTGTGCTATATGAACCAACGTCTCTCCACATGCTCAGTTCTGAGTGATAAGTGTGTGTGAAAGCCGTCCTTCACCTAGCTTGTTGGGAACACAAAGTTTCTTTTCAGTTGCAAACTCCACTCCATACATATATATGGGGAGGTACTAGCTCCAACTAGGGTTTACAGTGAAAACTGCAGGAATTTCAAACCGGCACTAGGAAACAGACTGAGAAACCAGAGTAAAAGTTTCTCCTGCAACCCTTTCTCTTTGTGCTAAATGAACGAACGTCTCTCCACATGCTAAGTTCTGAGAGATAAGTGTGTGTGAAAGCCGTCCTTCAACGAGCTTGTTGGGAACACAAAGTTTCTTTTCAGTTGCAAACTCCAATCCATACATATATATGGGGAGGTACTAGCTCCAAATTGGTTTTACAGTGAAAACTGCAGGAACTAAAAACCGGCACTAGGAAACAGACTGAGAAACCAGAGTAAAAGTTTATCCTGCAACCCGTTTCCTTTGTGCTAGATGAAAGAACGTCTCTCCACATGCTCAGTTCTGAGAGAAAACTGTGTGTGAAAGCCGTCCTTCACCTAGCTTGTTGGGAACACAAAGTTTCTTTTAAGTTGCAAACTCCACTCCATACATATATATGGGGAGGTACTAGCTCCAACTCTATTTTACAGTGAAAACTGCAGGAACTTCAAACCGGCACTAGGAAACAGACTGAGAAACCAGAGTAAAAGTTTATCCTGCAACCCGTCCCTTTGTGCTAGATGAACGATCGTCTCTCCACATGCTCAGTTCTGAGAGAAAAGTGTGTGTGAAAGCCGTTCTTCACCTAGCTTGTTGGGAACACAAAGTTTCTATTCAGTTGCAAACTCCACTCCATAAATATATATGGGGAGGTACTAGCTCCAACTCGGTTTTACAGTGAAAACTGCAGGAACTTCAAACCGGCACTAGGAAACAGACTGAGAAACCAGAGAAAAAGTTTCTCCTGCAACCATTTCCCTTTGTGCTAGATGAACGAATGTCTCTCCACATGCTCAGTTCTGAGAGATAAGTGTGTGTGAAAGCCGTCCTTCAACGAGCTTGTTGGGAACACAAAGTTTCTTTTCAGTTGCAATCTACAATCCATACATATATATGGGGAGGTACTAGCTCCAACTCGGTTTTACAGTGAAAACTGCAGGAACATCAAAACGGCACTAGGAAACAGACTGAGAAAACATAGTAAAGTTTCTCCTGCATCCCGTTCCCTTTGTGCTATATGAACCAACGTCTCTCCACATGCTCAGATCTGAGTGATAAGTGTGTGTGAAAGCCGTCCTTCACCTAGCTTGTTGGGAACACAAAGTTTCTTTTCAGTTGCAAACTCCACTCCATACATATATATGGGGTGGTACTAGCTCCAACTCGGTTTTACAGTGAAAACTGCAGGATCTTCAAACCGGCACTAGGAAACAGACTGAGAAACCAGAGTAAAAGTTTATCCTGCAACCCGTCCCTTTGTGCTAGATGAACGATCGTCTCTCCACATGCTCAGTTCTGAGAGAAAAGTGTGTGTGAAAGCCGTTCTTCACCTAGCTTGTTGGGAACACAAAGTTTCTATTCAGTTGCAAACTCCCCTCCAAATATATATATGGGGAGGTACTAGTTCCAACTCTGTTTTAAAGTGAAAACTGCAGGAACTTATAACCGGCACTATGAAACAGACTGAGAATACTGAGTAAAAGTTTCTCCTGCAACCCGTTCCATTTGTGCTAGATGAACGATCGTCTCTCCACATGCTCACTTCTGAGAGATAAGTGTGTGTGAAAGCCGTCCTTCACCTAGCTTGTTGGGAACACGAAGTTTCTTTTCAGATGCAATCTCCAATCCATACATATATATGGGGAGGTACTAGCTCCAACTGGGTTTTACAGTGAAAACTGCTGGAACATCAAAACGGCACTAGGAAACAGACTGAGAAAACAGAGTAAAGTTTCTCTTGCATCCCGTTCCCTTTGTGCTATATGAACCAACGTCTCTCCACATGCTCAGTTCTGAGTGATAAGTGTGTGTGAAAGCCGTCCTTCACCTAGCTTGTTGGGAACACAAAGTTTCTTTTCAGTTGCAAACTCCACTCCATACATATATATGGGGAGGTACTAGCTCCAACTCTATTTTACAGTGAAAACTGCAGGAACTTCAAACCGGCACTAGGAAACAGACTGAGAAACCAGAGTAAAAGTTTATCCTGCAACCCGTCCCTTTGTGCTAGATGAACGATCGTCTCTCCACATGCTCAGTTCTGAGAGAAAAGTGTGTGTGAAAGCCGTTCTTCACCTAGCTTGTTGGGAACACAAAGTTTCTATTTAGTTGCAAACTCCACTCCATAAATATATATGGGGAGGTACTAGCTCCAACTCGGTTTTACAGTGAAAACTGCAGGAACTTCAAACCGGCACTAGGAAACAGACTGAGAAACCAGAGAAAAAGTTTCTCCTGCAACCATTTCCCTTTGTGCTAGATGAACGAATGTCTCTCCACATGCTCAGTTCTGAGAGATAAGTGTGTGTGAAAGCCGTCCTTCAACGAGCTTGTTGGGAACACAAAGTTTCTTTTCAGTTGCAATCTCCAATCCATACATATATATGGGGAGGTACTAGCTCCAACTCGATTTTACAGTGAAAACTGCAGGAACATCAAAACGGCACTAGGAAACAGACTGAGAAAACATAGTAAAGTTTCTCCTGCATCCCGTTCCCTTTGTGCTATATGAACCAACGTCTCTCCACATGCTCAGATCTGAGTGATAAGTGTGTGTGAAAGCCGTCCTTCACCTAGCTTGTTGGGAACACAAAGTTTCTTTTCAGTTGCAAACTCCACTCCATACATATATATGGGGTGGTACTAGCTCCAACTCGGTTTTACAGTGAAAACTGCAGGATCTTCAAACCGGCACTAGGAAACAGACTGAGAAACCAGAGTAAAAGTTTATCCTGCAACCCGTCCCTTTGTGCTAGATGAACGATCGTCTCTCCACATGCTCAGTTCTGAGAGAAAAGTGTGTGTGAAAGCCGTTCTTCACCTAGCTTGTTGGGAACACAAAGTTTCTATTCAGTTGCAAACTCCCCTCCAAATATATATATGGGGTGGTACTAGTTCCAACTCTGTTTTACAGTGAAAACTGCAGGAACTTATAACCGGCACTATGAAACAGACTGAGAATACTGAGTAAAAGTTTCTCCTGCAACCCGTTCCATTTGTGCTAGATGAACGATCGTCTCTCCACATGCTCACTTCTGAGAGATAAGTGTGTGTGAAAGCCGTCCTTCACCTAGCTTGTTGGGAACACAATGTTTCTTTTCAGTTGCAATCTCCATTCCATACATATATATGGGGAGGTACTAGCTCCAACTCGGTTTTACAGTGAAAACTGCTGGAACATCAAAACGGCACTAGGAAACAGACTGAGAAAACAGAGTAAAGTTTCTCTTGCATCCCGTTCCCTTTGTGCTATATGAACCAACGTCTCTCCACATGCTCAGTTCTGAGTGATAAGTGTGTGTGAAAGCCGTCCTTCACCTAGCTTGTTGGGAACACAAAGTTTCTTTTCAGTTGCAAACTCCACTCCATACATATATATGGGGAGGTACTAGCTCCAACTCGGGTTTACAGTGAAAACTGCAGGAATTTCAAACCGGCATTAGGAAACAGACTGAGAAACCAGAGTAAAAGTTTCTCCTGCAACCCTTTCTCTTTGTGCTAAATGAACGAACGTCTCTCCACAAGATAAGTTCTGAGAGATAAGTGTGTGTGAAAGCCGTCCTTCACCTAGCTTGTTGGGAACACAAAGTTTCTTTTCAGTTGCAAACTCCAATCCATACATATATATGGGGAGGTACTAGCTCCAAATCGGTTTTACAGTGAAAACTGCAGGAACTAAAAACCGGCACTAGGAAACAGACTGAGAAACCAGAGTAAAAGTTTATCCTGCAACCCGTTTCCTTTGTGCTAGATGAAAGAACGTCTCTCCACATGCTCAGTTCTGAGAGAAAACTGTGTGTGAAAGCCGTCCTTCACCTAGCTTGTTGGGAACACAAAGTTTCTTTTAAGTTGCAAACTCCACTCCATACATATATATGGGGAGGTACTAGCTCCAACTCTATTTTACAGTGAAAACTGCAGGAACTTCAAACCGGCACTAGGAAAAAGACTGACAAACCAGAGTAAAAGTTTATCCTGCAACCCGACCCTTTGTGCTAGATGAACGATCGTCTCTCCACATGCTCAGTTCTGAGAGATAAGTGTGTGTGAAAGCCGTCCTTCACCTAGCTTGTTGGGAACACGAAGATTCTTTTCAGTTGCAATCTCCAATCCATACATATATATGGGGAGGTACTAGCTCCAACTCGGTTTTACAGTGAAAACTGCTGGAACATCAAAACGGCACTAGGAAACAGACTGAGAAAACAGAGTAAAGTTTCTCCTGCATCCCGTTCCCTTTGTGCTATATGAACCAACGTCTCTCCACATGCTCAGTTCTGAGTGATAAGTGTGTGTGAAAGCCGTCCTTCACCTAGCTTGTTGGGAAAACAAAGTTTCTTTTCAGTTGCAAACTCCACTCCATACATATAAATGGGGAGGTACTAGCTCCAACTCGGTTTTACAGTGAAAACTGCAGGAACTTCAAACCGGCACTAGGAAACAGACTGAGAAACCAGAGTAAAAGTTTCTCCTGCAACCCTTTGCCTTTGTGCTAAATGAACGAACGTCTCTCCACATGCTCAGTTCTGAGAGATAAGTGTGTGTGAAAGCCGTCCTTCACCTAGCTTGTTGGGAACACAAAGTTTCTTTTCAGTTGCAAACTCCAATCCATACATATATATGGGGAGGTACTAGCTCCAACTCGGTTTTACAGTGAAAAGTGCAGGAATATCAAAACGGCACTAGGAAACAGACTGAGAAAACAGAGTAAAAGTTTCTCCTGCAACCCGTTCCTTTGTGCTATATGAACCAACGTCTCTCCACATGCTCAGTTCTGAGTGATAATTGTGAGTGAAAGCCGTCGTTCACCTAGCTTGTTGGGAACACAAAGTTTTTTTTCAGTTGCAAACCCCACACCATACATATATATGGAGTGGTACCTGCTCCAACTCGGTTTTACAATAAAAACTGCAGGAACTTCAAACCGGCACTAGGAAACAGACTGAGAAACCAGAGTAAAAGTTTCTCCTGCAACCCGTTCCCTTTGTGCTAGATGAACGAACGTCTCTACACATGCTCAGTTCTGAGAGATAAGTGTGTGTGAAAGCCGTCCTTCAACTAGCTTGTTGGGAACACAAAGTTCCTTTTCAGTTGCAAACTCCTCTCCATACATATATATGGGGAGGTACTAGCTCCAACACGGTTTTACAGTGAAAACTGCAGGAACATCAAACCGGCACTAGGAAACAGACTGAGAAACCAGAGTAAAAGTTTCTTCTGCAACCCGTTCCCTTTGTGGTAGATGAACAAACGTCTTTCCACATGCTAAGTTCTGAAAGATAATTGTGTGTAAATGCCGTACTTCATCAACCTTGTTGGGAACACAAAGTTTCATTCCAGTTGCAAACTCCACTCCATACATATATATGGAGAGGTACTAGCTGCAACTCGTTTTTACAGTGAAAACTGCAGGAAATAAAAACCGGCACTAGGAAACAGACTGAGAAACCAGAGTAAAAGTTTCTCCTGCAACCCCTTCCCTTTGTGCTAGATGAACGAACGTCTCTCCACATGCTCAGTTCTGAGAGAAAAGTGAGTCTGAAAGCTGTACTTCACCTAGCTTGTTGGGAACACAAAGTTTCTTTTCAGTTGCAAACTCCCCTCCATACATATATATGGGGAGGTATAGCTCCAGCTCTGTTTTACAGTGAAAACTGCAGGAACTTCAATCCGGCACTAGGAAACAGACTGAGAAACCAGAGTAAAATTTTCTCCTGCAACCTGTTCCCTTTGTGCTAGATGAACGAACGTCTCTCCACATGCTCAGTTCTGAGAGATAAGGGTGTGTGAAAGCCGTCCTTCATCAAGCTTGTTGGGAACAAAAAGTTTCTTTTCAGTTGCAAACTCCACTCCATACATATATATGGGGAGGTACTAGCACCAACTCTGTTTTACAGTGAAAACTGCAGGAAACTCAAACCTGCACTAGGAAACAGACTGAGATACCAGAGTAAAAGTTTCTCCTGCAACCCGTTTCCTTTGTGCTAGATGAACGAACGTCTCTCCACATGCTCAGTTCTGAGAGAAAAGTGAGTGTGAAAGCCGTCCTTCACCTAGCTTGTTGGGAACACAAAGTTTCTTTTCAGTTGCAAAATCCACTCCATACATATATATGGGGAGGTACTAGCTCCAAGTTGATTTTACAGTGAAAACTGCAGGATATTCAAACCGGCACTAGGAAACAGAATGAGAGACCAGAGTAAAAGTTTCTCCTGCATCCCGTTCCCTTTTTGCTAGATGAACGAACGTCTCTCCACATGCTCAGTACTGAGAGATAAGTGTGTGTGAAATCCGTCCTTCACCTAGCTTGTTGGGAACACAAAGTTTCTTTTCAGTTGCAAACTCCACTCCATACATATATAAGGGGAGGTAGAAGCTCCAACTCGGTTTTACAGTGAAAACTGCAGGAACTTCAAACAGGCACTAGGAAACAGACTGAAAAACCAGAGTAAAAGTTTCTCCTACAACCCGTTCCCTTAGTGCTAGAAGAACGAACGTCTCTCCACATGCTCAGTTCTGAGAGATAAGTGTGTGTGAAAGCCGTCCTTCACCTAGCTTGTTGGGAACACAAAGTTTCTATTCAGTTGCAAACTCCACTCCATACATATATATGTGGAGGTACTAGCTCCAACTCGGTTTTACAGTGAAAACTGCAGGAACTTCAAACCGGCACTAGGAAACAGACTGAGATACCAGAGTAAAGTTTCTCCTGCAAACCTTTCCCTTTGTACTAGATGAACGAACGTCTCTCCACATGCTAAGTTCTGAACAGATAAGTGTGTGTGAAAGCCGTCCTTCACCAAGCTTGTTGGGAACACAAAGTTTCTTTTCAGTTGCAATCTCCACTCCATACTTATATATGTGGAGGTACTAGCTCCAACTCGGTTTTACAGTGAAAACTGCAGGAATTTCAAAATGGCACTAGGAAAAAGACTGAGAAACCAGAGTAAAAGTTCCTCCTGCAAACCGTTCCCTTTGTGCTAGATGAACGAACGCCTCTCCACATGCTCAGTTCTGAGAGATAAGTGTGTGAAAGCCGTCCTTCAACTATCTTGTTGGGAACACAAAGTTTCTTTTCAGTTGCACACTCCACTCCATACATATATATGGGGAGGTACTAGCTCCAACACAGTTTTACAGTGACAACTTCAGGAACTTGAAACCGGCACTAGGATACAGACTGAGATACCAGAGTAAAAGTTTCTCATGCAAACCTTTCCTTTTGTGCTAGATGAACGAACGTCTCTCCTCATGCTCAGTTCTGAAGAGATAAGTGTGTGTGAAAGCCGTCCTTCACCTAGCTTGTTGGGAACACAAAGTTTCTTTTCAGTTGCAAACTCCACTCCATACATATATATGTGGAGGTACTAGCACCAACTCGGTTTTACAGTGAAAACTGGAGGAATTTCAACCATCACTAAGAAACAGACTGAGAAAACAGAGTAAAAGTTTCTCCTGCAAACCGTTTCATTTGTGCTAGATAAACGAACGTCTCTCCAGATGCACAGATCTGAGAGATAAGTGTGTGTGAAAGCCGTCCTTCACCTAGCTTGTTGGGAACACAAAGTTTCTTTTCAGTTGCAAACTCCACTCCATACATATATATGGGGAGGTGCAAGCTCCAACTCGGTTTTACTGTGAAAACTGCAGGAACTTCAAACCAGCACTAGGAAACAGACTGCAAAACCAGAGTAAAAGTTTCTCCTGCAACCCGTTCACTTTGTGCTAGATGAACGAACGTCTCACCACATGCTCATTTGTGAGAGATATGTGTGTGTGAAATCCGTCCTTCACCTAGCTTGTTGGGAACACAAAGGTTGTTTTCAGTTGCAAACTCCACTCCATACATATATATGGGGAGGTACTAGCTCCAAATCGCTTTTACAGTGAAAACTGCATGAACGTCAAACCGGCACTTTGAAACAGACTGAGAAACCAGTGTAAAAGATTCTCTTGCAACCAGTTTCATTTGGGCTAGATGAACGAACGTCTCTCCACATGCTCAGTTCTGAGAGATATGTGTGTGTGAAATCCGTCATTCACCTAGCTTGTTGGGAACACAAAGTTTCTTTTCAGTTGCAAACTCCTATCCATACATATTTATGGGGAGGTACTAGCTCCAACTCGGTTTTACAGTGAAAACTGCAGGAACTTCAAACCGGCACTAGGAAACAGACTGATAACCCAGAGTAAAAGTTTCTCCTGCAAACCTTTCCCTTTGTGCTAGATGAACAAACGTCTCTCCACATGCTCAGTTCTGAGAGATAAGTGTGTGTGAATGCCGTCCTTCACCTTGCTTGTTGGGAACACAAAGTTTCTTTTCAGCTGCAAACTCCACTCCATACATATATATTGGGAGGTACTATCTCCAACTTTTTTTTACAGTGAAAAATGCAGGAACTTCAAACCGGCACTAGGAAACAGACTGAGAGACCAGAGTAAAAATTTCTCCTGCAACCCGTTCCCTTTGTGCTAGATGAACGAACGTCTCTCCACATGCTCAGTTCTGAGAGATATGTGTGTGTGAAAGCCATCCTTCACCTAGCTTGTTGGGAACACATAGTTTCTTTTCAGTTGCAAACTCCTCTCCATACATATAAATGGGGAGGTACTAGCTCCAACTCTGATTTACAGTGAAAACTGCAGGAAATTCAAACTGGCACTAGGAAACAGACTTAGAAACCAGAGTAAAAGTTTCTCCTGCAACCCGTTCCCTTTGTGCTACATGAACGAACGTCTCTCCACATGCTCAGTTCTGAGAGATATGTGAGTGTGAAAGCCGTCCTTCACCTAGCTTGTTGGGAATAAAAAGTTTCTTTTCAGTTGCAAACTCCACTCCATACATATAAAAGGGGAGGTACAAGCTCTAACTCGGTTTTACAGTGAAAACTGCAGGAAATTCAAAACGGCACTAGGAAACAGACTGAAAAACCAGAGTAAAATTCCTCCTACAACCCGTTCCATTAGTGCTAGAAGAACGAACGTCTCTCCACATGCTCAGTTCTGAGAGATAAGTGTGTGTGAAAGCCGTCCTTCACCTAGCTTGTTGGGAACACAAAGTTTCTATTCAGTTGCAAACTCCAATCCTTACATATATATGGGTAGGTACTAGCTCCAACTCGGTTTTACAGTGAAAACTGCAGGAACACCAAACCGGCACTAGGAAACAGACTGAGAAACCAGAGTAAAAGTTTCTCCTGCAAACCTTTCCCTTTGGGCTAGATGAACGAACGTCTCTCCACATGCTCAGTTCTGAACAGATAAGTGTGTCTGAAAGCCGTCCTTCACCAAGCTTGTTGGGAACACAAAGTTTGTTTTCAATTGCAAACTCCACTCCATACATATATATGTAGAGGTACTAGCTCCAACTCCGTTTTACAGTGAAAACTGCAGGAATTTCAAACCGGCACTAGGAAACTGACTGAGAAACAAGAGTAAAATTTTCTCCTGCAACCCGTTCCCTTTGTGCTAGATGAACGAACGTCTCTCCACATGCACAGTTCTGAGAGATAAGTGTGTGTGAAAGCCGTCCTTCACCAGCTTGTTGGGAACACAAAGTTTCATTTCAGTTGCAAACTCCACTCCATACATATATATGGGGAGGTACTAGCTCCAACTCGGTTTTACAGTGAAAAGTGCAGGAAATTCAAACCGGCACTAGGAAACAGACTGAGAAACCAGAGTAAAAGTTTATACTGCAACCCGTTCCCTTTGTGCTAGATGAAAGAACGTCTCTCCACATGCTCAGTTCTGAGAGTAAAGTGTGTGTGAAAGCCGTCCTTCATCAAGCTTGTTGGGAACACAAAGTTTCTTTTCAGTTGCAAACTCTACTCCATACATATATATGGGCAGTACTAGCTCCAAATCTGTTTTACAGTGAAAACTGCAGGAACTTCAAACCGGCACTAGGAAACAGTCTGAGATACCAGAGTAAAAGTTTCTATTGCAACCCGTTTCATTTGTGGTAGATGAACGAACGTATCTCCACCTACTCAGATCTGAGAGATAAGTGTGTGTGAATTCCGTCCTTCACCAACTTGTTGGGAACACAAAGTTTCTTTTCAGTTGCAAACTGCAATCCATACATTTATATGGGGAGGTACTATCTCCAACTCGTTTTACAGTGAAAACTGCAGGAAATTCAAACCGGCACTAGGAAACAGACTGAGAGACCAGAGTAAAAGTTTCTCCTGCAACCCGTTCCCTTTGTGCTAGATGAACGAACATCTCTCCACATGCTCAGTTCTGAGAGATAAGTTTGTGTGAAAGCCGTCCTTCTCCTAGATTGTTTTGAACACATAAATTCTTTTCAGTTGCAAACTCCACTCCATACATATAAATGGGGAGGTACAAGCTCCAACTCGGTTTTACAGTGAAAACTGCAGGAACATTAAACTGGCACTAGGAAACAAACTGAGAAACCAGAGTAAAAGTTTCCCCTGCAACCCGTTCCCTTTGTGCTAGATGAACGAATGTCTCTCCACATGCTCAGTTCTGAGAGATAAGTGAGTGTGAAAGCCGTCCTTCACCGAGCTTGTTGGGAACACAAAGTTTCTTTTCAGTTGCAAACCCCACTCCATACATATATATGGGGAGGTACAAGCTCCAACTCGGTTTTACAGTGAAAATTGCAGGAAATTCAAACCGGCACTAGGAAACAGTCTTAGAAACCAGAGTAAATGTTTCTTCTGCAAACCGTTCCCTTTGTGCTAGATGAACGAACGTCTCTCCACATGCACAGTTCTGATAGATAATTGTGTGTGAAAGCCGTGCTTCATCAAGCTTGTTGGGAACACAAAGTTCTTTTCAGTTGCAAACTCCACTCCATACATATATATGTGGAGGTACTAGCTCCAAATCGGTTTTAAAGTGAAAACTGCAGGAACATCAAACCGGCACTAGGAAACAGACTGCGAAACCAGAGTAACAGTTTCTCCTGCAACCCGTTCAATTTGTGCTAGATGAACGAACGTCTCTCCACATGCTCATTTGTGAGAGATATGTGTGTGTGAAAGCCGTCCTTCACCTAGCTTGTTGGGAACACAAAGGTTGTTTTCAGATGCAAACTCCACTCCATACAAATATATGGGGAGGTTCTAGCTCCAACTCGGTTTTACAGTGAAAACTGCAGGAACTTCAAACCGGCACTAGGAAACAGACTGCGAAACCAGAGTAAAAGTTTCTCCTGCAACCCGTTCCCTTTGTGCTACATGAACGAACGTCTCTCCACATGCTCAGTTCTGAGAGATAAGTGTGTGTGAAAGCCGTCCTTCACATAGCTTGTTGGGAACACAAAGTTTCTTTTCAGTTGCAAACACCACTCCATACATATATATGGGGAGGTACTAGCTCCAACACGGTTTTACAGTGACAACTGCAGTAACTTGAAACCGGCAGTAGGAAACAGACTGAGAAACAAGAGTAAAAGTTTCTCATGCAAACCGTTCCATTTGTGCTAGATGAACGAACGTCTCTCCACATGCTCAGTTCTGGGAGATAAGTGTGTGTGAAAGCTGTACTTCACCTAGCTTGTTCGGAACACAAAGTTTCTTTTCAGTTGCAAACACCTCTCCGTACATATATATGGGGTGGTACAATCTCCAACTTGGTTTTACAGTGAAAAATGCAGGAACTTCCAACTGGCACTAGGAAACAGACTGAGAGACCAGAGTAAAATTTTCTCCTGCATCCCGTTCCCTTTGTGCTAGATGAACGAACGTCTCTCCACATGCTCAGTTCTGAGAGATAAGTGAGTGTGAAAGCCGTACTTCACTGAGCTTGTTGGGAACACAAAGTTTCTTTTCAGTTGCAAACCCCACTCCATACATATATATGGGTAGGTACTAGCTCCAACTCTGTTTTACAGTGAAAATAGCAGGAAATTCAAACCGGCACTAGGAAACAGACTTAGAAACCAGAGTAAATGTTTCTTCTGCAACCCGTTCCCTTTGTGCTAGATGAACGAACGTCTCTCCACATGCTCAGTTCTGAGAGATAATTGTGTGTGAAAGCCGTCCTTCACCTAGCTTGTTGGGAACACAAATTTTCTTTTCAGTTGCAAAATCCACTCCATATATTTATATGGGGAGGTACTAGCTCCAACTCTGTTTTACAGTGAAACCTGCATGAACTTCAAACCGGCACTAGGAAACAGACTGAGAAACCAGAGTAAAAGTTTATCCTGCAACCCGTTCCCTTTGTGCTAGATGAAAGAAAGTCTCTCCACATGCTCAGTTCTGAGAGATAAGTGTGTGTGAAAGCCGTCCTTCATCAAGCTTGTTGGGAACACAAAGTTTCTCTTCAGATGCAAACTCCACTCCATACATATATATGGGCAGTACTAGCTCCAACTCTTTTTTACAGTGAAAACTGCAGGAACTTCAAACCGGTACTAGGAAACAGACTGAGATACCAGAGTAAAAGTTTCTCCTGCAATCAGTTTCATTTGTGCTAGATGAACGAACGTCTCTCCACCTGCTCAGTTCTGAGAGATAATTGTGTGTGAAATCCGTCCTTCACCTAGCTTGTTGGGAACACAAAGTTTCTTTTCAGTTGCAAACTGCAATCCATACATTTATATGGGGAGGTACTATCTCCAACTCGGTTTTACAGTGAAAACTGCAGGAACTTCAAACCGGCACTAGGAAACAGACTGAGAAACCAGAGTAAAAGTTTCTCCTGCAAACTTTTCCCTTTGTGCTAGATGAACGAACGTCTCTCCACATGCTCAGTTCTGAGAGATAAGTGAGTGTGAAAGCCGTCCTTCACATAGCTTGTTGGGAACACATAGTTTCTTTTCAGTTGCAAACACCACTCCATACATATATATGGGGAGGTACTAGCTCCAACACGGTTTTACAGTGACAACTGCAGGAACTTGAAACCGGCACTAGGAAACAGACTGAGAAACAAGAGTAAAAGTTTCTCATGCAAACCGTTCCATTTGTGCTAGATGAACGAACGTCTCTCCACATGCTCAGTTCTGAGAGATAAGTGAGTGTGAAAGCCGTCCTTCACTGAGCTTGTTGGGAACACAAAGTATCTTTTCAGTTGCAAACCCCACTCCATACATATTTATGGGTAGGTACTAGCTCCAACTCTGTTTTACAGTGAAAATTGCAGGAAATTCAAACCGGCACTAGGAAACAGACTTAGAAACCAGAGTAAATGTTTCTTCTGCAACCCGTTCCCTTTGTGCTAGATGAACGAACGTCTCTCCACATGCTCAGTTCTGAGAGATAATTGTGTGTGAAAGCCGTCCTTCAACTAGCTTGTTGGGAACACAAATTTTCTTTTCAGTTGCAAAATCCACTCCATATATTTATATGGGGAGGTACTAGCTCCAACTCGGTTTTACAGTGAAACCTGCATGAACTTCAAACCGGCAGTAGGAAACAGACTGAGAAACCAGAGTAAAAGTTTATCCTGCAACCCGTTCCCTTTGTGCTAGATGAAAGAACGTCTCTCCACATGCTCAGTTCTGAGAGATAAGTGTGTGTGAAAGCCGTCCTTCATCAAGCTTGTTGGGAACACAAAGTTTCTCTTCAGATGCAAACTCCACTCCATACATATATATGGGCAGTACTAGCTCCAAATCTTTTTTACAGTGAAAACTGCAGGAACTTCAAACCGGTACTAGGAAACAGACTGAGATACCAGAGTAAAAGTTTCTCCTGCAATCAGTTTCATTTGTGCTTGATGAACGAACGTCTCTCCACCTGCTCAGTTCTGAGAGATAATTGTGTGTGAAATCCGTCCTTCACCTAGCTTGTTGGGAACACAAAGTTTCTTTTCAGTTGCAAACTGCAATCCATAAATTTATATGGGGAGGTACTATCTCCAACTCGGTTTTACAGTGAAAACTGCAGGAACTTCAAACCGGCACTAGGAAACAGACTGAGAAACCAGAGTAAAAGTTTCTCCTGCAAACTTTTCCCTTTGTGCTAGATGAACGAACGTCTCTCCACATGCTCAGTTCTGAGAGATAAGTGAGTGTGAAAGCCGTCCTTCACCTAGCTTGTTGGGGACACAAAGATTCTTTTCAGTTGCATACCCCACTCCATACATATATATGAGGATGTACTAGCTCCAACTCGGTTTTACAGTGAAAACTGCAGGAACATCAAACCGGCACTAGGAAACAGCCTGAGAAACCAGAGTAAAAGTTTCCCCTAAAACCCGTTCCCTTTGTGCTAGATGAACGAACATCTATCCACATGCTCAGTTCTGAGAGATATGTGTGTGTGAAAGCCGTCCTTCACCTAGCTTGTTGGGAACACAAAGTTTCTTTTCAGTAGCAAACTCCACTCCATACGTATATATGGGGAGGTACTGGCTCCAACTCGGTTTTACAGTGAAAACTGCAGGAAATTCAAACCGGCACTAGGAAACAGACTGAGAATCCAGAGTAAAAGATTCTCCTGCAAACCGTTCCCTTTGTGCTAGATGAACGAACGTCTCTCCACATGCTAAGTTCTGAGAGATAAGTGTGTGTGAAAGCCGTGCTTCACCTAGCTTGTTGGGAACACAAAGTTTCTTTTCAGTTGCAAACTCCAATCCATACATATATTTGGGGAGGTACTAGCTCCAACACGGTTTTACAGTGACAACTGCAGGAACTTGAAACCGGCACTAGGAAACAGACTGAGAAACCAGAGTAAAAGTTTCTCATGCAAAGCGTTCCATTTGTGCTAGATGAACGAACGTCTCTCCACATGCTCAGTTCTGGGAGATAAGTGTGTGTGAAAGCCGTACTTCACCTAGCTTGTTCGGAACACAAAGTTTCTTTTCAGTTGCAAACACTACTCCGTACATATATATGGGGAGGTACTATCTCCAACTTGGTTTTACAGTGAAAAATGCAGCAACTTCAAACCGGCACTAGGAAACAGACTGAGAGACCAGAGTAAAAGTTTCTCCTGCAACCCGTTCCCTTTGTGCTAGATGAACGAACATCTCTCCACATGCTCAGTTCTGAGAGATAAGTGTGTGTGAAAGCCGTCCTTCTCCTAGCTTGTTGGGAACACATAGTTTCTTTTCAGTTGCAGACGACACTCCATACATATAAATGGGGATGTTCAAGCTCCAACTCGGTTTTACAGTGAAAATTGCAGGAACTTCAAACTGGCACTAGGAAACAAACTGAGAAACCAGAGTAAAAGTTTCTCCTGCAACCCGTTCCCTTTGTGCTAGATGAACGAAAGTCTCTCCACATGCTCAGTTCTGAGAGATAAGTGAGTGTGAAAGCCGTCCTTCACCGAGCTTGTTGGGAACACCAAGTTTCTTTTCAGTTGCAAACCCCACTCCACACATATATATGGGGAGGTACTAGCTCCAACTCTGTTTTACAGTGAAAATTGCAGGAAATTAAAACCGGCACTCGGAAACAGACTTAGAAACCAGAGTAAATGTTTCTTCTGCAACCCGTTCCCTTTGTGCTAGATGAACGAACGTCTCTCCACATGCTCAGTTCTGAGAGATAAGTGTGTGTGAAAGCCGTCCTTCACCTAGCTTGTTGGGAACACAAAGTTTCTTTTCAGTTGCAAACTCCAATCCATACATATATATGGGGAGGTACTAGCTCCAACTCGGTTTTACAGTGAAAACTGCAGGAACTTCAAATCGGCACTAGGAAACAGACTGAGAAACCAGAGTAAAAGTTTCTCCTGCAACCCGTTCCCTTTGTGCTAGATGAACGAAATTCTCTCCACATGCTCAGTTCTGAGAGTTAATTGTGTGTGAAAGCCGTCCTTCACATAGCTTGTTGGGAACATAAAGTTTCTTTTCAGTTGCAAACTCCCCTCCAAATATATATATGGGGAGGTACTAGCTCCAACTCTGTTTTACAGTGAAAACTGCACGAACTTCTAACCGGCACTATGAAACAAACTGAGAAAACCGAGTAAAAGTTTCTCCTGCAACCCGTTCCATTTGTGCTAGATGAACGATCGTCTCTCCACATGCTCACTTCTGAGAGATAACTGTGTGTGAAAGCCGTACTTCACCTAGCTTGTTGGGAACACAAAGTTTCTTTTCAGTTGCAAACACCAATCCATACATATATATGGGGAGGTACTAGCTCCAACTCGGATTTACAGTGAAAACTGCAGGAACTTCAAACCGGCACTAGGAAACAGACTCAGAAACCAGAGTAATTGATTATGCTGCAACCCGTTCCCTTTGTGCTAGATAAACGAAATTCTCTCCACATGCTCAGTTCTGAGAGATAAGTGAGTGTGAAAGCCGTCCTTCACCTAGCTTGATGGGGACACAAAGTTTCTTTTCATTTGCAAACCCCACTCCATACTTATATATTGGGAGGTACTAGCTCCAACTCGGTTTTACAGTGAAAACTGCAGGAACATGAAACCGGCACTAGGAAACAGACTGCGAAACCAGAGTAAAAGTTTCTACGGCAACCCGTTCCATTTGTGCTAGATAAACGAACGTCTCTCCACATGCTCAGTTCTGAGAGATAAGTGTGTGTGAAAGCCGTCCTTCACATAGCTTGTTGGGAACACAAATTTTCTTTTCAGTTGCAAACACCACTCCATACATATATATGGGGAGGTACTAGCTACAACACGGTTTTACAGTGACAACTGCAGGAACTTGAAACCGGCACTAGGAAACAGACTGAGAAACAAGAGTAAAAGTTTCTCATGCAAACCGTTCCATTTGTGCTAGATGAACGAACGTCTCTCCACATGCTCAGTTCTGGGAGATAAGTGTGTGTGAAAGCTGTACTTCACCTAGCTTGTTCGGAACACAAAGTTTCTTTTCAGTTGCAAACACCTCTCCGTACATATATATGGGGAGGTACTATCTCCAACTTGGTTTTACAGTGAAAAATGCAGGAACTTCCTACCGGCTCTAGGAAACAGACTGAGAGACCAGAGAAAAAGTTTCTCCTGCAACCCGTTCCCTTTGTGCTAGATAAACGAACGTCTCTCCACATGCTCAGTTCTGAGAGATAAGTGAGTGTGAAAGCCGTCCTTCACTGAGCTTGTTGGGAACACAAAGTTTCTTTTCAGTTGCAAACCCCACTCCATACATATATATGGGTAGGTACTAGCTCCAACTCTGTTTTACAGTGAAAATTGCAGGAAATTCAAACCGGCACTAGGAAACAGACTTAGAAACCAGAGTAAATGTTTCTTCTGCAACCCGTTCCCTTTGTGCTAGATCAACGAACGTCTCTCCACATGCTCAGTTCTGAGAGATAATTGTGTGTGAATGCCGTCCTTCACCTAGCTTGTTGGGAACACAAATTTTCTTTTCAGTTGCAAAATCCACTCCATATATTTATATGGGGAGGTACTAGCTCCAACTCGGTTTTACAGTGAAACCTGCATGAACTTCAAACCGGCACTAGGAAACAGACTGAGAAACCAGAGTAAAAGTTTATCCTGCAACCCGTTCCCTTTGTGCTAGATGAAAGAACGTCTCTCCACATGCTCAGTTCTGAGAGATAAGTGTGTGTGAAAGCCGTCCTTCATCAAGCTTGTTGGGAACACAAAGTTTCTCTTCAGATGCAAACTCCACTCCATACATATATATGGGCAGTAATAGCTCCAACTCTTTTTTACAGTGAAAACTGCAGGAACTTCAAACCGGTACTAGGAAACAGACTGAGATACCAGAGTAAAAGTTTCTCCTGCAATCAGTTTCATTTGTGCTAGATGAACGAACGTCTCTCCACCTGCTCAGTTCTGAGAGATAATTGTGTGTGAAATCCGTCCTTCACCTAGCTGGTTGGGAACACAAAGTTTCTTTTCAGTTGCAAACTGCAATCCATACATTTATATGGGGAGGTACTATCTCCAACTCGGTTTTACAGTGAAAACTGCAGAAACTTCAAACCGGCACTAGGAAACAGACTGAGAAACCAGAGTAAAAGTTTCTCCTGCAAACTTTTCCCTTTGTGCTAGATGAACGAACGTCTCTCCACATGCTCAGTTCTGAGAGATAAGTGAGTGTGAAAGCCGTCCTTCACAGAGCTTGTTGGGAACACAAAGTTTCTTTTCAGTTGCAAACACCACTCCATACATATATATGGGGAGGTACTAGCTCCAACACGGTTTTACAGTGACAACTGCAGGAACTTGAAACCGGCACTAGGAAACAGACTGAGAAACAACAGTAAAAGTTTCTCATGCAAACCGTTCCATTTGTGCTAGATGAACGAACGTCTCTCCACATGCTCAGTTCTGGGATATAAGTGTGTGTGAAAGCCGTACTTCACCTAGCTTGTTCGGAACACAAAGTTTCTTTTCAGTTGCAAACACCTCTCCGTACATATATATGGGGAGGTACAATCTCCAACTTGGTTTTACAGTGAAAAATGCAGGAACTTCCAACCGGCACTACGAAACAGACTGAGAGACCAGAGTAAAATTTCTCCTGCATCCCGTTCCCTTTGTGCTAGATGAACGAACGTCTCTCCACATGCTCAGTTCTGAGAGATAAGTGAGTGTGAAAGCCGTCCTTCACTGAGCTTGTTGGGAACACAAAGTTTCTTTTCAGTTGCAAACCCCACTCCATACATATATATGGGTAGGTACTAGCTCCAACTCTGTTTTACAGTGAAAATTGCAGGAAATTCAAACCGGCACTAGGAAACAGACTTAGAAACCAGAATAAATGTTTCTTCTGCAACCCGTTCCCTTTGTGCTAGATGAACGAACGTCTCTCCACATGCTCAGTTCTGAGAGATAATTGTGTGTGAAAGCCGTCCTTCACCTAGCTTGTTGGGAACACAAATTTTCTTTTCAGTTGCAAAATCCACTCCATATATTTATATGGGGAGGTACTAGCTCCAACTCGGTTTTACAGTGAAACCTGCATGAACTTCAAACCGGCACTAGGAAACAGACTGAGAAACCAGAGTAAAAGTTTATCCTGCAACCCGTTCCCTTTGTGCTAGATGAAAGAACGTCTCTCCACATGCTCAGTTCTGAGAGATAAGTGTGTGTGAAAGCCGTCCTTCATCAAGCTTGTTGGGAACACAAAGTTTCTCTTCAGATGCAAACTCCACTCCATACATATATATGGGCAGTACTAGCTCCAACTCTTTTTTACAGTGAAAACTGCAGGAACTTCAAACCGGTACTAGGAAACAGACTGAGATACCAGAGTAAAAGTTTCTCCTGCAATCAGTTTCATTTGTGCTAGATGAACGAACGTCTCTCCACCTGCTCAGTTCTGAGAGATAATTGTGTGTGAAATCCGTCCTTCACCTGGCTTGTTGAAACACAAAGTTTCTTTTCAGTTGCAAACTGCAATCCATACATTTATATGGGGAGGTACTATCTCCAACTCGGTTTTAAAGTGAAAAATGCAGGAACTTCAAACCGGCACTAGGAAACAGACTGAGAAACCAGAGTAAATGTTTCTCCTGCAAACTTTTCCCTTTGTGCTAGATGAACGAACGTCTCTCCACATGCTCAGTTCTGAGAGATAAGTGAGTGTGAAAGCCGTTCTTCACCTAGCTTGTTGGGGACACAAAGATTCTTTTCAGTTGCATACCCCACTCCATACATATATATGGGGATGTACTAGCTCCAACTCGGTTTTACAGTGAAAACTGCAGGAACATCAAACCGGCACTAGGAAACAGACTGAGAAACCAGAGTAAAAGTTTCCCCTAAATCCCGTTCCCTTTGTGCTAGATGAACGAACGTCTATCCACATGCTCAGTTCTGAGAGATATGTGTGTGTGAAAGCCGTCCTTCACCTAGCTTATTGGGAACACAAAGTTTCTTTTCAGTAGCAAACTCCACTCCATACGTATATATGGGGAGGTACTGTCTCCAACTCGGTTTTACAGTGAAAACTGCAGGAAATTCAAACCGGCACAAGGAAACAGACTGAGAATCCAGAGTAAAAGTTTCTCCTGCAACCCGTTCCCCTTGTGCTAGATGAACGAACGTCTCTCCACATGCTAAGCTCTGAGAGATAAGTGTGTGTGAAAGCCGTGCTTCACCTAGCTTGTTGGGAACACAAAGTTTCTTTTCAGTTGCAAACTCCAATCCATACATATATTTGGGGAGGTACTAGCTCCAACACGGTTTTACAGTGTCAACTGCAGGAACTTGAAACCGGCACTAGGAAAAAGACTGAGAAACCAGAGTAAAAGTTTCTCATGCAAAGCGTTCCATTTGTGCTAGATGAACGAACGTCTCTCCACATGCTCAGTTCTGGGAGATAAGTGTGTGTGAAAGCCGTACTTCACCTAGCTTGTTCGGAACAAAAAGTTTCTTTTCAGTTGCAAACACTACTCCGTACATATATATGGGGAGGCACTATCTCCAACTTGGTTTTACAGTGAAAAATGCAGGAACTTCAAACCGGCACTAGGAAACAGACTGAGAGACCAGAGTAAAAGTTTCTCCTGCAACCCGTTCCCTTTGTGCTACATGAACGAACATCTCTCCACATGCTCAGTTCTGAGAGATAAGTGTGTGTGAAAGCCGTCCTTCTCCTAGCTTGTTGGGAACACATAGTTTCTTTTCAGTTGCAAACGCCACTCCATAAATATAAATGGGGAGGTAATAGCTCCAACTCGGTTTTACAGTGAAAAGTGAAGGAAATTCAAGCCGGCACTAGGAAACAGACTGAGAAACCAGAGTTAAAGTTTATCCTGCAACCCGTTCCCTTTGTGCTAGATGAAAGAACGTCTCTCCACATGCTCAGTTCTGAGAGATAAGTGTGTGTGAAAGCCGTCCTTCATCAAGCTTGTTGGGAACACAAAGTTTCTTTTCAGTTGCAAACACCACTCCATACATATATATGGGGATGTACTAGCTCCAACTCTGTTTTACAGTGAAAACTGCAGGAACTTCAAACCGGCACTAGGAAACAGACTGAGATACCAAAGTAAAAGTATCTCTTGCAACCCGTTTCATTTGTGCTAGATGAACGAAAGTCTCTCCACCTGCTCAGTTCTGAGAAATAAGTGTGTGTGAAAGCCGTCCTTCACCTAGCTTGTTGGGAACACAAAGTTTCTTTTAAGTTGCAAACTCCAATCCATGCATATATATGGGGTGGTACTAGCTACAACTCGGTTTTACAGTGAAAACTGCAGGAACTTCAAATCGGCACTAGGAAACAGACTGAGAAACCAGAGTAAAAGTTTCTCCTGCAACCCGTTCCCTTTGTGCTAGATGAACGAAATTCTCTCCACATGCTCAGTTCTGAGAGATAATTTTGTGTGAAAGCCGTCCTTCACATAGCTTGTTCGGAACATAAAGTTTCTTTTCAGTTGCAAACTCCCCTCCAAATATATATATGGGGAGGTACTAGCTCCAACTCTGTTTTACAGTGAAAACTGCACGAACTTCTAACCGGCACTATGAAACAGACTGAGAAAACCGAGTAAAAGTTTCTCCTGCAACACGTTCCATTTGTGCTAGATGAACGATCGTCTCTCCACATGCTCACTTCTGAGAGATAACTGTGTGTGAAAGCCGTACTTCACCTAGCTTGTTGGGAACACAAAGTTTCTTTTCAGTTGCAAACACCAATCCATACATATATATGGGGAGGTACTAGCTCCAACTCGGATTTACAGTGAAAACTGCAGGAACTTCAAACCGGCACTAGGAAACAGACTCAGAAACCAGAGTAATTGATTATGCTGCAACCCGTTCCCTTTGTGCTAGATAAACGAAATTCTCTCCACATGCTCAGTTCTGAGAGATAAGTGAGTGTGAAAGCCGTCCTTCACCTAGCTTGATGGGGACACAAAGTTTCTTCTCAGTTGCAAACCCCACTCCATACTTATATATTGGGAGGTACTAGCTCCAACTCGGTTTTACAGTGAAAACTGCAGGAACTTGAAACCGGCACTAGTAAACAGACTGAGAAACCAGAGTAAAAGTTTCTCCTGCAACCCGTTCCATTTGTGCTAGATAAACGAACGTCTCTCCACATGCTCAGTTCTGAGAGATAAGTGTGTTGAAAGCCGTCCTTCACGTTGCTTGTTGGGAACACAAAGTTTATTTCCAGTTGCAAAATCCAATCCATACCTTTATATGCGATGGTACTAGCTCCAACTCGGTTTTACAGTGAAAGCTGCAGGAACTTCAAACCGGCACTATGAAACAGCCTGAGAAACCAGAGTAAAAGTTTCTCCTGCAACCCGTTCCCTTTGTGCTAGATGAACGAACGTCTCTCCACATGCTCAGTTCTGAGAGATAATTGTGTGTGAAAGCCGTCCTTCACCTAGCTTGTTGGGAACACAAAGTTTCTTTTCAGTTGCAAACTCCTTTCCAAACATATATATGGGGAGGTACTAGCTCCAACTCTGTTTTACAGTGAAAACTGCAGGAACATCTAACCGGAACTATGAAACAGACTGAGAAAACAGAGAAAAAGTTTCTCCTGCAACCCGTTCCATTTGTGCTAGATGAACGATCGTCTCTCCACATGCTCACTTCTGAGAGATAAGTGTGTGTGAAAGCCGTCCTTCACCTAGCTTGTTGGGAACACAAAGTTTCTTTTCAGTTGCAAACTCCACTCCGTACATATATTTGGGGAGGTACTAGCTCCAACTCGGCTTTTCAGTGAAAACTGCAGGAACTTCAAACCGGCACTAGGATACAGACTGAGAAACCAGAGTAATAGTTTATCCTGCAAACCGTTCCCTTTGTGCTAGATAAACTAACGTCTCTCCACATGTTCAGTTCTGAGAGATAAGTGAGTGTGAAAGCCGTCCTTCACCTAACTTGTTGTGGACACAAATTTCTTTTCAGTTGCAAACTCCACTCCATACTTATATATGGGGAGGTACTAGTTCCAACTCGATTTTACAGTGAAAATTGCAGGAACTTCAAACCGGCACTAGGAAACAGACTGAGAACCAGAGTAATAGTTTCTCCTTCAACCCGTTCCCTTTGTGCTAGATGAACGAACGTCTCTCCACATGCTCAGTTCTGAGAGATATGTGTGTGTGAAAGCCGTCCTTCACCTAGCTTGTTGGGAACACAAAGTTTCTTTTCAGTTGCAAACTCCAATCCATACATATATATGGGGAGGTACTAGCTCCAACTCGGTTTTACAGTGAAAAATGCAGGAACTTCAAACCGGCACTAGGACACCGACAGAGAAACCAAATTTCTCCAGCAACCCGTTCCCTTTGTGCTAGATGAACGAACGTCTCTCCACATGCTCAGTTCTGAGAGTTAATTGTGTGTGAAAGCCGTCCTTCACCTAGCTTGTTGGGAACACAAAGTTTCTTTTCAGTTGCAAACTCCACCCCATATATGTATATGGGGAGGTACTATCTCCAACTCGGTTTTACAGAGAAAATTGCAGGAACTTCAAACCGGCACTAGGAATCAGACTGAGAAACCACAGTAAAAGTTTCTCCTGCAACCCGTTCCCTTTGTGCTAGATGAACGAACGTTTCTCCACATGCTCAGTTCTGAGAGATAAGTGTGTGTGAAAGCCGACCTTCACCAAGCTTGTTGGGAACACAAAGTTTCTTTTCAGTCGCAAATTCCACTCCATACATATATATGGGGAGGTACTAGCTCCAACTCCGTTTTACAGTGAAAACTGCAGGAACTTCAAAAAGGCACTAGGAAACAGACTGAGAAACCTGAGTAATAGATTATCCTGAACCCGTTCCCTTTGTGCTAGATAAACGAAAGTCTCTCCACATGCTCAGTTCTGAGAGATAAGTGAGTGTGAAAGCCGTCCTTCACCTAGCTTGTTGGGGACACAAAGATTCTTTTCAGTTGCAAACCCCACTCCATACATATATATGGGGATGTACTAGCTCCAACTCGGTTTTACAGTGAAAACTGCAGGAACTTCAAACCGGCACTAGGAAACAGACTGAGAAACCAGAGTAAAAGTTTCTCCTAAAACCCGTTCACTTTGTGCTAGATGAACGAACGTCTCTCCACATGCTCAGTTCTGAGAGATAAGTGTGTGTGAAAGCCGTCCTTCACGTAGCTTGTTGGGAACACAAAGTTTATTTCCAGTTGCAAAATCCAATCCATACATTTATATGCGGAGGTACTAGTTCCAACTCGGTTTTACAGTGAAAGCTGCAGGAACTTCAAACCGGCACTAGGAAACAGACTGAGAAACCAGAGTAAAAGTTTTCCTGCAAACCGTTCCATTTGTGCTGGATGAACGAACGTCTCTGCACATGCTCAATACTGAGAGATAAGTGTGTGTGAAACCGTCCTTCACCTAGCTTGTTGGGAACACAAAGTTTCTTTTCAGTTGCAAACTCCACTCCATACATATATTTGGGGAGGTACTAGCTCCAACTCGGCTTTTCAGTGAAAACTGCAGGAACTTAAAACCGGCACTAGGAAACATACTGAGAAACCAGAGTAATAGTTTATCCTGCAACCCGTTCCCTTTGTGCTAGATAAACGAACGTCTCTCCACATGCTCAGTTCTGAGAGATATGTGTGTGTGAAAGCCGTCCTTCACCTAGCTTGTTGGGAACACAAAGTTTCTTTTAAGTTGCAAAATCCAATCCATACATATATATGGGGAGGTACTAGCTCCAACTCGGTTTTACAGTGAAAAATGCAGGAACTTCAAACCAGCACTAGGAAACAGACTTAGAAAACAAAGTTTCTCCAGCAACCCGTTCCCATTGTGCTAGATGAACGAACGTCTCTCCACATGCTCAGTTCTGAGGGTTAATTGTGTGTGAAAGCTGTCCTTCACCTAGCTTGTTGGGAACACAAAGTTTCTTTTCAGTTGCAAACTCCACCCCATATATATATATGGGGAGGTACTATCTCCAACTCGGTTTTACAGAGAAAATTGCAGGAACTTCAAACCGGCACTAGGAAACAGACTGAGAAACCACAGTAAAAGTTTCTCCTGCAACCCGTTCCCTTTGTGCTAGATGAACGAACTTTTCTCCACATGATCAGTTCTGAGAGATAAGTGTGTGTGAAAGCCGAACTTCACCTAGCTTGTTGGGAACACAAAGTTTCTTTTCAGTCGCAAACTCCACTCCATACATATATATGGGGAGGTACTAGCTCCAACTCCGTTTTACAGTGAAAACTGCAGGAACTTCAAACCGGCACTAGGAAACAGACTGAGAAACCTGATTAATAGATTATCCTGAACCCGTTCCCTTTGTGCTAGATAAACGAAAGTCTCTCCACATGCTCAATTCTGAGAGATAAGTGAGTGTGAAAGCCGTCCTTCACCTAGCTTGTTGGGGACACAAAGATTCTTTTCAGTTGCAAACCCCACTCCATACATATATATGGGGATGTACTAGCTCCAACTCGGTTTTACAGTGAAAACTGCAGGAACTTCAAACCGGCACTAGGAAACAGACTGAGAAACCAGAGTAAAAGTTTCTCCTAAAACCCGTTCCCTTTGTGCTAGATGAACGAACGTCTATCCACATGCTCAGTTCTGAGAGATAAGTGTGTATGAATGCCGTCCTTCACCTAGCTTGTTGGGAACACAAAGTTTCTTTTCAGTAGCAAACTCCACTCCATACGTATATATGGGGAGGTACTGGCTCCAAATCTGTTTTACAGTGAAAACTGCAGGAAATTCAAACCGGCACTAGGAAACAGACTGAGAAACCAGAGTAAAAGTATCTCATGCAACCCGTTCCATTTGTGCTACATGAACGAACGTCTCTCCACATGCTCAGTACTGAGAGATAAGTGTGTGTGACATCCGTCCTTCACCTAGCTTGTTGGGAACACAAAGTTACTTTTCAGTTGCAAACCCCGTTCCATACATATATATGGGGAGGTACTATCTCCAACTCGGTTTTACAGTGAAAACTGCAGGAACTTCAAACCGGCACTAGGAAACAGACTGAGGAACCAGAGTAAAAGTTTCTTCTGCAACCCGTTCCCTTTGTGCTAGATGAACGAACGTCTCTCCACATGCTCAGTTCTGAGATATAAGTGTGTGTGAAAGCCGTCCTTCACATAGATTGTTGGGAACACAAAGTTTCTTTTCAGTTGCAAACTCCACTCCATACATATATATGGGGAGGTAGTAGCTCCAACACTTTTTTACAGTGAAAACTGCAGGAAATTCAAACCGGCACTAGGAAACAGACTGAGAAACCAGAATAAAAGTTTCTCCTGCAAACCTTTCCCTTTGTGCTAGATGAACGAACGTCTCTCCACATGCTCAGTTCTGAGAGATAAGTGTGTGTGAAAGCCGTACTTCACCTTGCTTGTTGGGAACACAAAGATTCTTTTCAGTTGCAAACTCCACTCCATACATTTATAAGGGGAGGTACAAGCTCCAACTCGCTTTTACAGTGAAAACTGCAGGAACTTGAAACCGGCAATAGGAAACAGACTGAAAAACCAGAGTAAAAGTTTCTCCTACTACCCGTTCCCTTAGAGCTAGAAGAACGAACGTCTCTCCACATGCTCAGTTCTGAGAGATAAGTGTGTGTGAAAGCCGTCTTTCACCTAACTTGTTGGGAACACAAAGTTTCTTTTCAGTTGCAAACTCCACTCCATACATATATATGGGGAGGTACTAGCTCAAAATCGGTTTTACTGTGAAAACTGCAGGAACTACAAACCGGTACTAGGAAACAGACTGAGAAACCAGAGTAAAAGTTTGTCCTGCGCACCGTTCCATTTGTGCTAGGTGAACGAACGTCTCTCCACATGCTCAGTTGTGAGAGATATGTGTGTGTGAAAGCCGTCCTTCACCAAGCTTATTGGGAACACAAAGTTTCTTTTCAGTTGCAAACTCCAATCCATACATATATATATGGGGAGGTTCTAGCTCCAACTCGGTTTTACAGTGAAATCTGCAGAAACTTCAAACCGGCACTAGGAAACAGACTGAGAAACCAGAGTAAAAGTTTCTCCTGAAACCCGTTCCCTTTGTGCTAGATGAACGAACGTCTCTCCACATGCTCAGTTCTGAGAGATAAGTGTGTGTGAAAGCCGTCCTTCACCTAGCTTGTTGGGAACACAAAGTTTCTTTTCAGTTGCAAACTCCACTCCATATATATATATGCGGAGGTACTAGCTCCAACTCGGTTTTACAGTGAAAACTGCAGGAACTTCAAACCGGCACTAGGAAACAGACTGAGAAACCAGAGTAAAAGATTGTTCTGCAACCCGTTCCCTTTGTGCTAGATGAACGAACGTCTCTCCACATGCTCAGTTCTGAGTGATAAGTGTGTGTGAAAGCCGTCCTTTACCTAGCTTGTTGGGAACACAAAGTTTCTTTTCAGTTGTAAACTCCACTCCATACATATATATGGGGAGGTACTAGCTCCAACTCGGTTTTACTGTGAAAACTGCAGGAACTACAAACCGGCACTAGGAAACAGACTGAGAAACCAGAGTAAAAGTTTGTCCTGCAACCCGTTCCCTTTGTGCTAGATGAACAAACGTCTCTCCACATGCTCAGTTTTGAGAGATATGTGTGTGTGAAAGCCGTCCTTCACCAAGCTTGTTGGGAACACAAAGTTACTTTTCAGTGGCAAACTCCACTCCATACATATATATGCCGAGGTACTAGCTCCAACTCGGTTTTACAGTGAAAACTGCAGGAACTTCAAACCGACACTAGGAAAAAGACTGAGTAACCAGAGTAAAAGATTCTAATGCAACCCGTTCCCTTTGTGCTAGATGAACGACAGTCTCTCCACATGCCCAGTTCTGAGAGATAAGTGTGTGTGAAAGCCGTCTTTCACCTAGCTTGTTGGGAACACAAAGTTTCTATTCAGATGCAAACCCCACTCCATACATATATATGGGGAGGTTCTAGCTCCAACTCGGTTTTATAGTGAAAACTGCAGGAACTTCAAACCGGCACTAGGAAACAGACTGAGAATCCAGAGAAAAATTTCTCCTGCAACCCGTTCCCTTTCTGCTAGATGAACGAACGTCTATCCACATGCTCAGTTCTGAGAGATAAGTGTGTGTGAAAGCCGTCCTTCACCTAGCTTGTTGGGAACACAAAGTTTCTTTTCAGTAGCAAACTCCACTCCATACGTATATATGGGGAGGTACTGGCTCCAACTCGGTTTTACAGTGAAAACTGCAGGAACTTCAAACCGGCACTAGGAAAAAGACTGAGAAACCAGAGTAAAAGATTCTAATGCATCCCGTTCCCTTTGTGCTAGATGAACGACCGTCTCTCCACATGTTCAGTTCTGAGAGATAAGTGTGTGTGAAAGCCGTCCTTCACCTAGCTTGTTGGGAACACAAAGTTTCTTTTCAGTTGCAAACTCCACTCCATACATATATAAGGGGAAGTTCTAGCTCCAACTCGGTTTTACAGGGAAAACTGCAGGAACTTCAAACCGGCACTAGGAAACAGACTGATAATCCAGAGTAAAAGATTCTCCTGCAAACCTTTCCCTTTGTGCTAGATGAACTAACGTCTCTCCACATGCTCAGTTGTGAGAGATATGTGTGTGTGAAAGCCGTACTTCACCTAGCTTGTTGGGAACACAAAGTTTCTTTTAAGTTGCAAACTCCACTCCATACATATATATGGGGAGGTACTAGCTCCAACTCGCTTTTACAGTGAAAACTGCAGGAACGTCAAACACGCACTTGGAAACAGACTGAGAAACCAGAGTAAAAGATTCTCCGGCCACCCTTTTCCTTTGTGCTAGATGAACGAACGTCTCTCCACATGCTCAGTTCTGAGAGATAAGTGTGTGTGAAGTCCGTCATTCACCTAGCTTTTTGGGAACACAAATTTTCTTTTCAGTTGCAAACTCCTATCCATACATATATATGGGGAGGTACAAACTCCAACTCGGTTTAACAGTGAAAACTGCAGGAACATCAAACCGGCACTAGGAAACAGACTGAGAAAACAGAGTAAAATTTTCACCTGCAAAACTTTCCCTTTGTGCTAGATGAACGAACGTCTCTCCACATGCTCAGTTCTGAAGAGATAAGTGTGTGTGAAAGCCGTCCTTCACCTAGCTTGTTGGGAACACAAAGTTTCTTTTCAGTTGCAAACTCCAGTCCATACATATATATGTGGAGGTACTAGCTCCAACTCGATTTTACAGTGAAAACTGCAGGAATTTCAAACCTGCAATAGGAAACAGACTGCGAAACCAGAGTAAAAGTTTCTCCTGCATCCCGTTCCATTTGTGCTAGATGAACGAACGTCTCTCCACATGCTCAGTTCTGAGAGATAAGTGTGTGTGAAAGCCGTCTTTCACCTAACTTGTTGGGAACACAAAGTTTCTTTTCAGTTGCAAACTCCACTCCATACATATATATGGGGAGGTACTAGCTCAAAATCGGTTTTACTGTGAAAACTGCAGGAACTACAAACCGGTACTAGGAAACAGACTGAGAAACCAGAGTAAAAGTTTGTCCTGCGCACCGTTCCATTTGTGCTAGGTGAACGAACGTCTCTCCACATGCTCAGTTGTGAGAGATATGTGTGTGTGAAAGCCGTCCTTCACCAAGCTTATTGGGAACACAAAGTTTCTTTTCAGTTGCAAACTCCAATCCATACATATATATATGGGGAGGTTCTAGCTCCAACTCGGTTTTACAGTGAAATCTGCAGAAACTTCAAACCGGCACTAGGAAACAGACTGAGAAACCAGAGTAAAAGTTTCTCCTGAAACCCGTTCCCTTTGTGCTAGATGAACGAACGTCTCTCCACATGCTCAGTTCTGAGAGATAAGTGTGTGTGAAAGCCGTCCTTCACCTAGCTTGTTGGGAACACAAAGTTTCTTTTCAGTTGCAAACTCCACTCCATATATATATATGCGGAGGTACTAGCTCCAACTCGGTTTTACAGTGAAAACTGCAGGAACTTCAAACCGGCACTAGGAAACAGACTGAGAAACCAGAGTAAAAGATTGTTCTGCAACCCGTTCCCTTTGTGCTAGATGAACGAACGTCTCTCCACATGCTCAGTTCTGAGTGATAAGTGTGTGTGAAAGCCGTCCTTTACCTAGCTTGTTGGGAACACAAAGTTTCTTTTCAGTTGTAAACTCCACTCCATACATATATATGGGGAGGTACTAGCTCCAACTCGGTTTTACTGTGAAAACTGCAGGAACTACAAACCGGCACTAGGAAACAGACTGAGAAACCAGAGTAAAAGTTTGTCCTGCAACCCGTTCCCTTTGTGCTAGATGAACAAACGTCTCTCCACATGCTCAGTTTTGAGAGATATGTGTGTGTGAAAGCCGTCCTTCACCAAGCTTGTTGGGAACACAAAGTTACTTTTCAGTGGCAAACTCCACTCCATACATATATATGCCGAGGTACTAGCTCCAACTCGGTTTTACAGTGAAAACTGCAGGAACTTCAAACCGACACTAGGAAAAAGACTGAGTAACCAGAGTAAAAGATTCTAATGCAACCCGTTCCCTTTGTGCTAGATGAACGACAGTCTCTCCACATGCCCAGTTCTGAGAGATAAGTGTGTGTGAAAGCCGTCTTTCACCTAGCTTGTTGGGAACACAAAGTTTCTATTCAGATGCAAACCCCACTCCATACATATATATGGGGAGGTTCTAGCTCCAACTCGGTTTTATAGTGAAAACTGCAGGAACTTCAAACCGGCACTAGGAAACAGACTGAGAATCCAGAGAAAAATTTCTCCTGCAACCCGTTCCCTTTCTGCTAGATGAACGAACGTCTATCCACATGCTCAGTTCTGAGAGATAAGTGTGTGTGAAAGCCGTCCTTCACCTAGCTTGTTGGGAACACAAAGTTTCTTTTCAGTAGCAAACTCCACTCCATACGTATATATGGGGAGGTACTGGCTCCAACTCGGTTTTACAGTGAAAACTGCAGGAACTTCAAACCGGCACTAGGAAAAAGACTGAGAAACCAGAGTAAAAGATTCTAATGCATCCCGTTCCCTTTGTGCTAGATGAACGACCGTCTCTCCACATGTTCAGTTCTGAGAGATAAGTGTGTGTGAAAGCCGTCCTTCACCTAGCTTGTTGGGAACACAAAGTTTCTTTTCAGTTGCAAACTCCACTCCATACATATATAAGGGGAAGTTCTAGCTCCAACTCGGTTTTACAGGGAAAACTGCAGGAACTTCAAACCGGCACTAGGAAACAGACTGATAATCCAGAGTAAAAGATTCTCCTGCAAACCTTTCCCTTTGTGCTAGATGAACTAACGTCTCTCCACATGCTCAGTTGTGAGAGATATGTGTGTGTGAAAGCCGTACTTCACCTAGCTTGTTGGGAACACAAAGTTTCTTTTAAGTTGCAAACTCCACTCCATACATATATATGGGGAGGTACTAGCTCCAACTCGCTTTTACAGTGAAAACTGCAGGAACGTCAAACACGCACTTGGAAACAGACTGAGAAACCAGAGTAAAAGATTCTCCGGCCACCCTTTTCCTTTGTGCTAGATGAACGAACGTCTCTCCACATGCTCAGTTCTGAGAGATAAGTGTGTGTGAAGTCCGTCATTCACCTAGCTTTTTGGGAACACAAATTTTCTTTTCAGTTGCAAACTCCTATCCATACATATATATGGGGAGGTACAAACTCCAACTCGGTTTAACAGTGAAAACTGCAGGAACATCAAACCGGCACTAGGAAACAGACTGAGAAAACAGAGTAAAATTTTCACCTGCAAAACTTTCCCTTTGTGCTAGATGAACGAACGTCTCTCCACATGCTCAGTTCTGAAGAGATAAGTGTGTGTGAAAGCCGTCCTTCACCTAGCTTGTTGGGAACACAAAGTTTCTTTTCAGTTGCAAACTCCAGTCCATACATATATATGTGGAGGTACTAGCTCCAACTCGATTTTACAGTGAAAACTGCAGGAATTTCAAACCTGCAATAGGAAACAGACTGCGAAACCAGAGTAAAAGTTTCTCCTGCATCCCGTTCCATTTGTGCTAGATGAACGAACGTCTCTCCACATGCTCAGTTCTGAGAGATAAGTGAGTGTGAAAGCCGTCCTTCACCTAGCTTGTTGGGAACACAAAGTTTCTTTTCAGTTGCAAACCCCAATCCATACATATATATGGGGAGGTACTAGCACCAACTCGGTTTTACAGAGAAAACTGCAGGAAATTCAAACCGGCACTTGGAAACAGACTTAGAAACCAGAGTAAAAGTTTCTTCTGCAACCCGTTCCCTTTGTGCTAGATGAACGAACGTCTCTCCACATGCTCAGTTGTGAGAGATATGTGTGTATGAAAGCCGTCCTTCACCTATCTTGTTGGGAACACAAAGTTTCTTTTAAGTTGCAAACTCCACTCCATATATATATATGCGGAGGTACTCTCTCCAACTCGGTTTTACAGTGAAAACTGCAGGAACTTCAAACCGGCACTAGGAAACAGACTGAGAAACCAGAGTAAAAGATTATTCTGCAACCCGTTCCCTTTGTGCTGGATGAACGAACGTCTCTCCACATGCTCAGTTCTGAGGGATAAGTGTGTGTGAAAGAGGTCCTTCACCTAGCTTGTTGGGAACACAAAGTTTCTTTTCAGTTGTAAACTCCACTCCATACATATATATGGGGAGGTACTAGCTCCAACTCGGTTTTACTGTGAAAACTGCAGGAACTACAAACAGGCACTAGGAAACAGACTGAGAAACCAGAGTAAAAGTTTGTCCTGCAACCCGTTCCCTTTGTGTTAGATGAACGAACGTCTCTCCACATGCTCAGTTGTGAGAGATATGTGTGTGTGAAAGCCGTCCTTCACCAAGCTTGTTGGGGACCAAAGTTTCTTTTCAGTGGCAAACTCCACTCCATACATATATATGCGGAGGTACTAGCTCCAACTCGGTTTTACAGTGAAAACTGCAGGAACTTCAAACCGGCTCTAGGAAAAAGACTGAGTAACCAGAGTAAAAGATTCTAATGCAACCCGTTCCCTTTTTGCTAGATGAACGACCGTCTCTCCACATGCTCAGTTCTGAGAGATAAGTGTGTGTGAAAGCCGTCTTTCACCTAGCTTGTTGGGAACACAAAGTTTCTTTTCAGTTGCAAACCCCACTACGTACATATATATGGGAAGGTTCTAGCTCCAACTCGGTTTTACAGTGAAAACTGCAGGAACTTCAAACCGGCACTAGGAAACAGACTGAGAATCCAGAGAAAATTTTTCCTGCAACCCGTTCCCTTTCTGCTAGATGAACGAACGTCTCTCCACATGCTCAGTTCTGAGAGTTAATGTGTGTGAACGCCGTCCTTCACCTAGGTTGTTGGGAACACAAAGTTTCTTTTCAGTTGCAAACTCCACTCCATACATATATATGGGGAGATACTAGCTCCAACCCTGTTTTACAGTGAAAACTGCAGGAAATTCAAACCGGCACTAGGAAACCGGCTGAGAAACCAGAGTAAAAGTTTCTCCTGCAACCCGTTCCCTTTGTGTTAGATGAACGAACGTCTCTCCACATGCTCAGTTGTGAGAGATATGTGTGTGTGAAAGCCGTCCTACACCTAGCTTGTTGGGAACACAAAGTTTCTTTTCAGTTGCAAACTCCACTCCATACATATATATGGGGAGGTACTAGCTCCAACTCGCTTTTACAGTGAAAACTGCAGGAACGTCAAACCCGCACTTGGAAACAGACTGAGAAACCATAATAAAAGTTTCTCCGGCCACCCGTTTCCTTTGTGCTAGATGAATGAACGTCTCTCCACATGCTCAGTTCTGAGAGATAAGTGTGTGTGAAGTCCGTCATTCACCTAGCTTGTTGGGAACACAAATTTTCTTTTCAGTTGCAAACTCCAATCCATATATAAATATGGGGAGGTACCAACTCCAACTCGGTTTAACAGTGAAAACTGCAGGAACATCAAACCGGCACTAGGAAACAGACTGAGAAACCAGAGTAAAATTTTCTCCTGCAAAACTTTCCCTTTGTGCTAGATGAACGAACGTCTCTCCACATGCTCAGTTTTGAAGAGATAAGTGTGTGTGAAAGAGGTCCTTCACCTAGCTTGTTGGGAACACAAAGTTTCTTTTCAGTTGTAAACTCCACTCCATACATATATATGGGGAGGTACTAGCTCCAACTCGGTTTTACTGTGAAAACTGCAGGAACTACAAACCGGCACTAGGAAACAGACTGAGAAACCAGAGTAAAAGTTTGTCCTGCAACCCGTTCCCTTTGTGCTAGATGAACGAACGTCTCTCCACATGCTCAGTTCTGAGAGATATGTGTGTGTGAAAGCCGTCCTTCACCAAGCTTGTTGGGAACACAAAGTTTCTTTTCAGTGGCAAACTCCACTCCATACATATATAAGCGGAGGTACTAGCTCCAACTCGGTTTTACAGTGAAAACTGCAGGAACTTCAAACCGGCACTAGGAAAAAGACTGAGTAACCAGAGTAAAAGATTCTAATGCAACCCGTTCCCTTTGTGCTAGATGAACGAACGTCTCTCCACATGCTCAGTTCTGAGAGATAATGTGTGTGAACGCCGTCCTTCACCTAGGTTGTTGGGAACACAAAGTTTCTTTTCCGTTGCAAACTCCACTCCATACATATATATGGGGAGGTACTAGCTCCAACCCTGTTTTACAGTGAAAACTGCAGGAACTTCAAACCGGCACTAGGAAACCGGCTGAGAAACCAGAGTAAATGTTTCTCCTGCTACCCGTTCCCTTTGTGCTAGATGAACGAACGTCTCTCCACATGCTCATTTGTGAGAGATATGTGTGTGTGAAAGCCGTCCTTCACCTAGCTTGTTGGGAACACAAAGTTTCTTTTCAGTTGCAAACTCCACTCCATACATATATATGGGGAGGTACTAGCTCCAACTCGCTTTTACAGTGAAAACTGCAGGAACGTCAAACCCGCACTTGGAAACAGACTGAGAAACCAGAGTAAAAGTTTCTCCGGCCACCCGTTTCCTTTGTGCTAGATGAACGAACGTCTCTCCACATGCTCAGTTCTGAGAGATAAGTGTGTGTGAAGTCCGTCATTCACCTAGCTTGTTGGGAACACAAAGTTTCTTTTCAGTTGCAAACTCCAATCCATATATAAATATGGGGAGGTACCAACTCCAACTCGGTTTAACAGTGAAAACTGCAGGAACATCAAACCGGCACTAGGAAACAGACTGAGAAACCAGAGTAAAATTTTCTCCTGCAAACCTTTCCCTTTGTGCTAGATGAACGAACGTCTCTCCACATGCTCAGTTTTGAAGAGATAAGTGTGGTGAAAGCCGTCCTTCACCTAGCTTTTTGGGAACACAAAGTTCCTTTTCATTTGAAAACACCACTCCATACATATAAAAGGGGAGGTACTAGCACCAACTCGGTTTTACAGAGAAAACTGCAGGAACTTCAAACCGGCACTAGGAAACAGACTTAGAAACCAGAGTAAAAGTTTCTTCTGCAACCCGTTCCCTTTGTGCTAGATGAACGAACGTCTCTCCACATACTCAGTTGTGAGATATATGTGTGTGTGAAAGCCGTCCTTCACCTTGCTTGTTGGGAACACAAAGTTTCTTTTCAGTTGCAAACTCCCCTCCATATATATATATGCGGAGGTACTAGCTCCAACTCGGTTTTACAGTGAAAACTGCAGGAACTTCAAACCGGCACTAGGAAACAGACTAAGTAACCAGAGTAAAAGATTATTCTGCAACCCGTTCCCTTTGTGCTAGATGAACGAACGTCTCTCCACATGCTCAGTTCTGAGGGATAAGTGTGTGTGAAAGCCGTCTTTCACCTAGCTTGTTGGGAACACAAAGTTTCTTTTCAGTTGCAAACTCCACTCCATACATATATATGGGGAGGTACTAGCTCCAACACGGTTTTACTGTGAAAACTGCAGGAACTACAAACCGGCACTAGGAAACAGACTGAGAAATCAGAGTAAAAGTTTGTCCTGCAACCCGTTCCGTTTGTGCTAGATGAACGAACGTCTCTCCACATGCTCATTTGTGAGAGATATGTGTGTGTGAAAGCCGTCCTTCACCAAGCTTGTTGGGAACACAAAGTTTCTTTTCAGTGGCAAACTCCACTCCATACATATATATGCGGAGGTACTAGCTCCAACTCGGTTTTACAGTGAAAACTGCAGGAACTTCAAACCGGCACTAGGAAAAAGACTGAGTAACCAGAGTAAACGATTCTAATGCAACCCGTTCCCTTTGTGCTAGATGAACGACCGTCTCTCCACATGCACATTTCTGAGAGATAAGTGTGTGTGAAAGCCGTCTTTCACCTAGCTTGTTGGGAACACAAAGTTTCTTTTCAGTTGCAAACTCCACTCCATACATATATATGGGGAGGTACTAGCTCCAACTCGGTTTTACTGTGAAAACTGCAGGTACTACAAACCGGCACTAGGAAACAGACTGAGAAATCAGAGTAAAAGTTTGTCCTGCAACCCGTTCCCTTTGTGCTAGATGAACGAACGTCTCTCCACATGCTCATTTGTGAGAGATATGTGTGTGTGAAAGCCGTCCTTCACCAAGCTTGTTGGGAACACAAAGTTTCTTTTCAGTGGCAAACTCCACTCCATACATATATATGCGGAGGTACTAGCTCCAAATCGGTTTTACAGTGAAAACTGCAGGAACTTCAAACCGGCACTAGGAAAAAGACTGAGTAACCAGAGTAAACGATTCTAATGCAACCCGTTCCCTTTGTGCTAGATGAACGACCGTCTCTCCACATGCACAGTTCTGAGAGATAAGTGTGTGTGAAGCCGTCTTTCACCTAGCTTGTTGGGAACACAAAGTTGCTTTTCAGTTGCAAACCCCACTCCATACATATATATGGGGAGGTTCTAGCTCCAACTCGGTTTTACAGTGAAAACTGCAGGAACTTCATACCGGCACTAGGAAACAGACTGAGAATCCAGAGAAACTTTCTCCTGCAACCCGTTCCCTTTCTGCTAGATGAACGAACGTCTCTCCACATGCTCAGTTCTGAGAGATAAGTGTGTGTGAACGCCGTACTTCAGCTAGGTTGTTGGGAACACAAAGTTTCTTTTCAGTTGCAAACTCCACTCCATACATATATATGGGGAGGTACTAGCTCCAACTCTGTTTTACAGTGAAAACTGGAGGAAATTCAAACCGGCACTAGGAAACAGACTGAGAAACCAGAGTAAAATTTTCTCCTGCAAACCTTTCCCTTTGTGCTAGATGAACGAAAGTCTCTCCACATGCTCAGTTTTGAAGAGATAAGTGTGGTAAAAGCCGTCCTTCACCTATCTTGTTGGGAACACAAAGTTTCTTTTCAGTTGCAAACCCCACTCTATACATATATTTGGGGAGGTACTAGCACCAACTCGGTTTTACAGAGAAAACTGCAGGAACTTCAAACCGGCACTAGGAAACAGACTTAGAAAACAGAGTAAAAGTTTCTTCTGCAACCCGTTCCTTTTGTGCTAGATGAACGAACGTCTCTCCACATGCTCAGTTGTGAGAGATATGTGTGTGTGAAAGCCGTCCTTCACCTAGCTTGTTGGGAACACAAAGTTTCTTTTCAGTTGCAAACTCCCCTCCATATATATATATGCGGAGGTACTAGCTCCAACTCGGTTTTACAGTGAAAACTGCAGGAACATCAAACCGGCCCTAGGAAACAGACTGAGTAACCAGAGTAAAAGATTATTCTGCAACCCGTTCCCTTTGTGCTAGATGAACGACATCTCTCCACATGCTCAGTTCTGAGAGATAAGTGTGTGTGAACGCCGTACTTCACCTAGGTTGTTTTGAACACAAAGTTTCTTTTCAGTTGCAAAATCCACTCCATACATATATATGGGGAGGTACTAGCTCCAACTCTGTTTTACAGTGAAAACTGGAGGAAATTCAAACCGGCACTAGGAAACAGACTGAGAAACCAGAGTAAAATTTTCTCCTGCAAACCTTTCCCTTTGTGCCAGATGAACGAACGTCTCTCCACATGCTCAGTTTTGAAGAGATAAGTGTGGTGAAAGCCGTCCTTCACCTAGCTTGTTGGGAACACAAAGTTTCTTTTCAGTTGCAAACCCCACTCCATACATATATATGGGGAGGTACTAGCACCAACTCGGTTTTACAGAGAAAACTGCAGGAACTTCAAACCGGCACTAGGAAACAGACTTAGAAAACAGAGTAAAAGTTTCTTCGGCAACCCGTTCCCTTTGTGCTAGATGAACGAACGTCTCTCCACATGCTCAGTTGTGAGAGATATGTGTGTGTGAAAGCCGTCCTTCACTAGCTTGTTGGGAACACATAGTTTCTTTTCAGTTGCAAACTCCACTCCATATATATATATGCGGAGGTACTATCTCAAACTCGGTTTTACAGTGAAAAATGCAGGAACTTCAAACCGGCACTAGGAAACAGACAGAGAAACGAGAGTAAAAGATTATTCTGCAACCCGTTCCCTTTGTGCTAGATGAACGAACGTCTCTCCACATTCTCAGTTCTGAGGGATAAGTGTGTGTGAAAGCCGTCCTTCACCTAGCTTGTTGGGAACACAAAGTTTCTTTTCTGTTGCAAACTCCACTCCATACATATATATTGGGAGGTACTAGCTCCAACTCTGTTTTACTGTGAAAACTGCAGGAACTACAAACCGGCACTAGGAAACAGACTGAGAAACCAGAGTAAAATTTGTCCTGCAACCCGTTCCATTTGTGCTAGATGAACGAACGTCTCTCCACATGCTCAGTTGTGAGAGATATGAGTGTGTGAAAGCCGTCCTTCACCAAGCTTGTTGGGAAAACAAACTTTCTTTTCAGTGGCAAACTCCACTCCATACATATATATGCGGATGTACTAGCTCCAACTCGGTTTTACAGTGAAAACTGCAGGAACTTCAAACCGGCACTAGGAAAAAGACTGAGTAACCAGAGTAAACGATTCTAATGCAACCCGTTCCCTTGTGCTAGATGAACGACCGTCTCTCCACATGCTCAGTTCTGAGAGATAAGTGTGTGTGAAAGCCGTCTTTCACCTAGCTTGTTGGGAACACAAAGTTTCTTTTCAGTTGCAAACCCCACTCCATACATATATATGGGGAGGTTCTAGCTCCAACTCGGTTTTACAGTGAAAACTGCAGGAACTTCAAACCGGCACTAGGAAACAGACTGAGAATCCAGAGAAAAGTTTCTCCTGCAAACCGTTCCCTTTCTGCTAGATGAACGAACGTCTCTCCACATGCTCAGTTCTGAGAGATAATTGTGTGTGAACGCCGTCCTTCACCTAGGTTGTTGGCAACACAAAGATTCTTTTCAGTTGCAAACTCCACTCCATACATATATATGGGCAGGTACTAGCTCCAACTCTGTTTTACAGTGAAAACTGCAGGAAATTCAAACCGGCACTAGGAAACAGGCTGAGAAACCAGAGTAAAAGTTTCTCCTGCAACCCGTTCCCTTTGTGCTAGATGAACGAACGTCTCTCCACATGCTCAGTTGTGAGAGATAAGTGTGTGTGAAAGCCGTCCTTCACCTAGCTTGTTGGGAACACAAAGTTTCTTTTCAGTTGCAAACTCCACTCCATACATATATATGGGGAGGTACTAGCTCCAACTCGCTTTTACAGTGAAAACTGCAGGAACGTCAAACCCGCACTTGGAAACAGACTGAGAAACCAGAGTAAAAGATTCTCCTGCCACCCGTTTCCTTTGTGCTAGATGAACGAACGTCTCTCCACATGCTCAGTTCTGAGAGATAAGTGTGTGTGAAGTCCGTCATTCACCTAGCTTGTTGGGAACAGAAATTTTCTTTTCAGTTGCAAACTCCAATCCATACATAAATATGGGGAGATACCAACTCCAACTCGGTTTAACAGTGAAAACTGCACGAACATCAAACCGGCACTAGGAAACAGACTGAGAAACCAGAGTAAAATTTTCTCCTGCAAACCTTTCCCTATGTGCTAGATGAACGAACGTCTCTCCACATGCTCAGTTTTGAAGAGATAAGTGTGTGTGAAAGCCGTCCTTCACCTAGCTTGTTGGGAACACAAAGTTTCTTTTCAGTTGCAAACTCCAGTCCATACATATATATGTGGAGGTACTAGCTCCAACTCGATTTTACAGTGAAAACTGCAGGAATTTCAAACCGGCAATAGGAAACAGACTGAGAAACCAGAGTAAAAGTTTCTCCTGCTACCCGTTCCATTTGTGCTAGATGAACGAACGTCTCTCCACATGCTCAGTTCTGAGAGATAAGTGTGTGTGAACGCCGTACTTCACCTAGGTTGTTGGGAACACAAAGTTTCTTTTCAGTTGCAAACTCCACTCCATACATATATATGGGGAGGTACTAGCTCCAAATCTGTTTTACAGTGAAAACTGGAGGAAATTCAAACCGGCACTAGGAAACAGACTGAGAAACCAGAGTAAAATTTTCTCCTGCAAACCTTTCCCTTTGTGCTAGATGAACGAACGTCTCTCAACATGCTCAGTTTTGAAGAGATAAGTGTGGTGAAAGCCGTCCTTCACCTAGCTTGTTGGGAACACAAAGTTTCTTTTCAGTTGCAAACCCCACTCCATACATATATATGGGGAGGTACTAGCACCAACTCGGTTTTACAGAGAAAACTGCAGGAACTTCAAACCGGCACTAGGAAACAGACTTAGAAAACAGAGTAAAAGTTTCTTCTGCAACCCGTTCCCTTTGTGCTAGATGAACGAACGTCTCTCCACATGCTCAGTTGTGAGAGATATGTGTGTGTGAAAGCCGTCCTTCACTAGCTTGTTGGGAACACATAGTTTCTTTTCAGTTGCAAACTCCACTCCATATATATATATGCGGAGGTACTATCTCAAACTCGGTTTTACAGTGAAAAATGCAGGAACTTCAAACCGGCACTAGGAAACAGACTGAGAAACGAGAGTAAAAGATTATTCTGCAACCCGTTCCCTTTGTGCTAGATGAACGAACGTCTCTCCACATTCTCAGTTCTGAGGGATAAGTGTGTGTGAAAGCCGTCCTTCACCTAGCTTGTTGGAAACACAAAGTTCCTTTTCAGTTGCAAACTCCACTCCATACATATATATTGGGAGGTACTAGCTCCAACTCTGTTTTACTGTGAAAACTGCAGGAACTACAAACCGGCACTAGGAAACAGACTGAGAAACCAGAGTAAAATTTGTCCTGCAACCCGTTCCATTTGTGCTAGATGAACGAACGTCTCTCCACATGCTCAGTTGTGAGAGATATGTGTGTGTGAAAGCCGTCCTTCACCAAGCTTGTTGGGAAAACAAACTTTCTTTTCAGTGGCAAACTCCACTCCATACATATATATGCGGATGTACTAGCTCCAACTCGGTTTTACAGTGAAAACTGCAGGAACTTCAAACCGGCACTAGGAAAAAGACTGAGTAACCAGAGTAAACGATTCTAATGCAACCCGTTCCCTTGTGCTAGATGAACGACCGTCTCTCCACATGCTCAGTTCTGAGAGATAAGTGTGTGTGAAAGCCGTCTTTCACCTAGCTTGTTGGGAACACAAAGTTTCTTTTCAGTTGCAAACCCCACTCCATACATATATATGGGGAGGTTCTAGCTCCAACTCGGTTTTACAGTGAAAACTGCAGGAACTTCAAACCGGCACTAGGAAACAGACTGAGAATCCAGAGAAAAGTTTCTCCTGCAAACCGTTCCCTTTCTGCTAGATGAACGAACGTCTCTCCACATGCTCAGTTCTGAGGGATAATTGTGTGTGAACGCCGTCCTTCACCTAGGTTGTTGGCAACACAAAGATTCTTTTCAGTTGCAAACTCCACTCCATACATATATATGGGGTGGTACTAGCTCCAACACTGTTTTACAGTGAAAACTGCAGGAAATTCAAACCGGCACTAGGAAACAGGCTGAGAAACCAGAGTAAATGTTTCTCCTGCTACCCGTTCCATTTGTGCTAGATGAACGAACGTCTCTCCACATGCTCAGTTCGGAGAAATAAGTGTGTGTGAAAGCCGTCCTTCACCTAGCTTGAAGGGAACACAAAGTATCTTTTCAGTTGCAATCTCCACTCCATACATATTTATGGGGAGGTACTAGCTCCAAATCGCTTTTACAGTGAAAACTGCAGGAACGTCAAACTGGCACTTGGAAACAAACTGAGAAACCAGAGTAAAAGATTCTCCTGCAACCCGTTTCTTTGTGCTAGATGAACGAACGTCTCTCCACATGCTCAGTTCTGAGAGATAAGTGAGTGTGAAAGCCGTCCTTCACCTAGCTGGTTGGGAACACAAAGTTTCTTTTCAGTTGCAAACCCCCTCCGTAAATATATATGGGGAGGTACTAGCACCAACTCGGTTTTACAGTGAAAACTGCAGGAACTTCAAACCGGCACTAGGAAAAAGACTTAGAAACCAGAGTAAAAGTTTCTTCTGCAACCCGTTCCCTTTGTGCTAGATAAACGAACGTCTCTCCACATGCTCAGTTGTGAGAGATATGTGTGTGTGAAAGCCGTCCTTCACCTAGCTTGTTGGGAACACAAAGTTTCTTTTCAGTTGCAAACTCCACTCCATACATATATATTGGTAGGTACTAGCTCCAACACGCTTTTACAGTGAAAACTGCAGGAACGTCAAACCGGCACTTGGAAACACACTGAGAAACCAGAGTAAAAGTTTCTCCTGCAAACCGTTTCCTTTGTGCTAGATGAACGAAAGTCTCTCCACATGCTCAGTTCTGAGGGATAAGTGTGTGTGTAATCCGTCATTCACCTAGCTTGTTGGGAACACAAAGTTTGTTTTCAGTTGCAAACACCAATCCATACATATATAAGGGGAGGTACTAGCTCCAACTCGGTTTTACAGTGAAAACTGCAGGAACTTCAAACCGGCACTTTGAAACAGACTGAGAAACCAGAGTAAAATTTTTTCCTTCCACCGGTTCCCTTTGTGCTAGATGAACGAACGTCTCTCCACATGCTCAGTTCTGAGAGAAAAGTGTGTGTGAAAGCCGTCCTTCACCTAGCTTGTTGGGAACACAAAGTTTCTTTTCAGTTGCAAACTCCAATCCATACATATATATGGGGAGGTACTAGCTACAACACTGTTTTACAGTGAAAACTGCAGGAACTTGAAACCGGCCCTAGGAAACAGACTGAGAAACCAGAGAAAATGTTTCTCTTGCAAACCGTTCCAATTGTGCAAGATGAATGTACGTCTCTCCACATGCTCAATTCTGGGAGATGAGTGTGTGTGAAAGACGTACTTCACCTAGCTTGTTGAGAACAAAAAGTTTCTTTTCACTTGCAAACTCCACTCCATACATATATATGATGAGGTACTAGCTCCAACTAAGTTTTACAGTGATAACTGCAGGAACTTCAAACAGGCACTAGTAAACAGACTGAGAAACCAGAGTAAAAGATTCTCCTGCAACCCGTTTCCTTTGTGCTAGATGAACGAAAGTCTGTTCACATGCTCAGTTCTGAGAGATAAGTGTGTGTGAAATCCGTCATTCACATAGCTTGTTGGGAACACAAAGTTTCTTTTCAGTTGCAAACTCCACTCCATAAATATATATGGGGAGGTACTAGCTCCAACTCGGTTTTACTGTGAAAACTGCAGGAACTACAAACCGGCACTAGGAAACAAACTGAGAAACCAGAGTAAAAGTTTGTTCTGCAACCCGTTCCCTTTGTGCTAGATGAACGAACGTCTCTCCACATGCTCAGTTCGGAGAAATAAGTGTGTGTGAAAGCCGTCCTTCACCTAGCTTGAAGGGAACACAAAGTATCTTTTCAGTTGCAATCTCCACTCCATACATATTTATGGGGAGGTACTAGCTCCAAATCGCTTTTACAGTGAAAACTGCAGGAACGTCAAACTGGCACTTGGAAACAAACTGAGAAACCAGTGTAAAAGATTCTCCTGCAACCCGTTTCTTTGTGCTAGATGAACGAACGTCTCTCCACATGCTCAGTTGTGAGAGATATGTGTGTGTGAAAGCCGTCCTTCACCAAGCTTGTTGGGAACACAAAGTTTCTTTTCAGTGGCAAACTCCACTCCATACATATATATGCGGAGGTACTAGCTCCAACTCGGTTTTACAGTGAAAACTGCAGGAACTTCAAACCGGCACTAGGAAAAAGACTGAGTAACCAGAGTAAACGATTCTAATGCAACCCGTTCCCTTTGTGCTAGATGAACTACCGTCTCTCCACATGCTCAGTTCTGAGAGATAAGTGTGTGTGAAAGCCGACTTTCACCTAGCTTGTTGGGAACACAAAGTTTCTTTTCAGTTGCAAACTCCACTCCATACATATATATGGGGAGGTTCTAGCTCCAACTCGATTTTACAGTGAAAACTGCAGGTACTTCAAACCGGCACTAGGAAACAGACTGAGAATCCAGAGAAAAGTTTCTCCTGCCACCCGTTCCCTTTCTGCTAGATGAACGAACGTCTCTCCACATGCTCAGTTCTGAGAGATAAGTGTGTGTGAACGCCGTCCTTCACCTAGGTTGTTGGGAACACAAAGTTTCTTTTCAGTTGCAAACTCCAATCCATACATATATATGGGGAGGTACTAGCTCCAACTCTGTTTTACAGTGAAAACTGCAGGAAATTCAAACCGGCACTAGGAAACAGACTGAGAAACCTGAGTAAAATTTTCTCCTGCAAACCTTTCCCTTTGTGCTAGATGAACGAACGTCTCTCCACATGCTCAGATTTGAAAAGATAATTGTGGTGAAAGCCGTCCTTCACATAGCTTGTTGGAAACACAAAGTTTCTTTTCAGTTGCAAACCCCACTCCATACATATATATGGGGAGGTACTAGCACCAACTCGGTTTTACAGATAAAACTGCAGGAACTTCAAACCGGCACTAGGAAACAGACTTAGAAACCAGAGTAAAAGTTTCTTCTGCAACCCGTTCCCTTTGTGCTAGATGAACGAACGTCTCTCCACATGCTCAGTTGTGAGAGATATGTGTGTGTGAAAGCCGTCCTTCACCTAGCTTGTTGGGAACACAAAGTTTCTTTTCAGTTGCAAACTCCACTCCATATATATATATATGCGGAGGTACTAGCTCCAACTCGGTTTTACAGTGAAAACTGCAGGAACTTCAAACCGGCACTAGGAAACAGACTGAGAAACCAGAGTAAAAGATTATTCTGCAACCCGTTCCCTTTGTGCTAGATGAAAGAACGTCTCTCCACATGCTCAGTTCTGAGAGATAAGTGTGTGTGAACACCGTCCTTCACCTAGGTTGTTGGGAACACAAAGTTTCTTTTCAGTTGCAAACTCCACTCCATACATATATATGGGGAGGTACTAGCTCCAACTCTGTTTTACAGTGAAAACTGCAGGAAATTCAAACCGGCACTAGGAAACAGGCTGAGAAACCAGAGTAAAAGTTTCTCCTGCAACCCGTTCCCTTTGTGCTAGATGAACGAACGTCTCTCCACATGCTCAGTTGTGAGAGATATGTGTGTGTGAAAGCCGTCCTTCACCTAGCTTGTTGGGAACACAAAGTTTCTTTTCAGTTGCAAACTCCAAACCATACATAAATATGGGGAGGTACCAACTCCAACTCGGTTTAACAGTGAAAACTGCAGGAACATCAAACCGGCACTAGGAAACAGACTGAGAAACCAGAGTAAAATTTTCTCCTACAAACCTTTCCCTTTGTGCTAGATGAACGAACGTCTCTCCACATGCTCAGTTTTGAAGAGATAAGTGTGTGTGAAAGCCGTCCTTCACCTAGCTTGTTGGGAACACAAAGGTTCTTTTCAGATGCAAACTCCAGTCCATACATATATATGTGGAGGTACTAGCTCCAACTCGGTTTTACAGTGAAACCTGCAGGAATTTCAAACCGGCAATAGGAAACAGACTGAGAAACCAGAGTAAAAGTTTCTCCTGCAACCCGTTCTATTTGTGCTAGATGAACGAACGTCTCTCCACATGCTCAGTTCGGAGAAATAAGTGTGTGTGAAAGCCGTCCTTCACCTAGCTTGAAGGGAACACAAAGTATCTTTTCAGTTGCAAACTCCACTCCATACATATTTATGGGGAGGTACTAGCTCCAAATCGCTTTTACAGTGAAAACTGCAGGAACGTCAAACTGGCACTTGGAAACAAACTGAGAAACCAGAGTAAAAGATTCTCCTGCAACCAGTTTCTTTTGTGCTAGATGAACGAACGTCTCTCCACATGCTCAGTTCTGAGAGATAAGTGAGTGTGAAAGCCGTCCTTCACCTAGCTTGTTGGGAACACAAAGTTTCTTTTCAGTTGCCAACCCCACTCCGTAAATATATATGGGGAGGTTCTAGCACCAACTCGGTTTTACAGTGAAAACTGTAGGAACTTCAAACCGGCACTAGGAAACAGACTTAGAAACCAGAGTAAAAGTTTCTTCTGCATCCCGTTCCCTTTGTGCTAGATAAACGAAAGTCTCTCCACATGCTCAGTTTTGAGAGATATGTGTGTGTGAAAGCCGTCCTTCACCTAGCTTGTTGGGAACACAAAGATTCTTTTCAGTTGCAAACCCCACTCCATACATATATATGGGTAGGTACTAGCTCCAACACGCTTTTACAGTGAAAACTGCAGGAACGTCAAACCGGCACTTGGAAACACACTGAGAAACCAGAGTAAAAGATTCTCCTGCAACCCGTTTCCTTTGTGCTAGATGAACAAACGTCTCTCCACATGCTCAATTCTGAGAGATAAGTGTGTGTGAAAGTCGTCCTTCATCTGGCTTGTTGGGAACACAAAGTTTCTTTTCAGTTGCAAACTCCACTCCATACATATAAATGGGGAGGTTCTAGCTCCAACTCGGTTTTACAGTGAAAACTGCAGGAACGTCAAACCGGCACTTGGAAACAGACTGAGATAACAGAGTAAAAGATTCTCCTGCAACCGTTTCCTTTGTGCTAGATGAACGAACGTCTCTCCACATGCTCAGTTCTGAGAGATAAGTGTGTGTGCAATCCGTCATTCACCTAGCTTGTTGGGAACACAAAGTTTCTTTTCAGTTGCAAACTCCAATCCATACATATATATGGGGAGGTACTAGCTCCAAATCGGTTTTACAGCGAATACTGCAGGAATTTCAAACCAGCACTAGGAAACATTCTGAGAAAACAGAGTAAAATTTTCTCCTGCAACCCGTTCACTTTGTGCTAGATGAACGAACGTCTCTCCACATGCTCAGTTCTGAGAGATAAGTGTGTGTGAAAGCCGTCCTTCAACTAGCTTGTTGGGAACACAAATTTTCTTTTCAGTTGCAAAATCCACTCCATACATATATATGGGGAGGTACTAGCTCCAACACGGTTTTACAGTTAAAACTGCAGTAACTTGAAACAGGCACTAGGAAACAGACTGAGAAACCAGTGTAAAGTTTCTCTTGAAAACTGTTCCATTTGTGCTAGATGAACGAACGTCTCTCCACATGCTCAGTTCTGGGATTTAAGTGTGTGTGAAAGCCGTCCTTCACCTAGCTTGTTGGAAACACAAAGTTTCTTTTCAGTTGCAAACTCCACTCCATACATATATATGGGGAGGAACTAGCTCCAACTAGGTTTTACAGTGATAACTGCAGGAACTTCAAACCGGCATTAGGAAACAGACTGAGAAACCAGAGTAAAAGTTTGTCCTGCGCACCGTTCCATTTGTGCTAGATGAACGAACGTCTCTCCACCTGCTCAGTTCTGAGAGAAAAGTGTGTGTGAATGCCGTCCTTCACCTAGCTTGTTGGGAACACAAAGTTTCTTTTCAGATGCAAACCCCACTCCATACATATATATGGGGAGGTACTATCTCCAACTTTGTCTTACAGTGAAAACTGCAGGAAATTCAAACCGGCACTAGGAAACAGACTGAGAAACCAGAGTAAAAGTTTCTCTTGCCACCGGTTCCCTTTGTGCTAGATGAACGAACTTCTCTCCACATGTTCAGTTCTGAGAGTAAAGTGTGTGTGAAAGCCGTCCTTCACCTAGCTTGTTGGGAACACAAAGTTTCTTTTCAGTTGCAAACTTCAATCCATACATATATATGTGGAGGTACTAGCTCCAACACTGTTTTACAGTGAAAACTGCAGGAACTTGAAACCGGCACTAGGAAAAACACTGAGAAACCAGAGTAAAAGTTTCTCTTGCAAACCGTTCCATTTGTGCTAGATGAATGTACGTCTCTCCACATGCCAAGTTCTGGGAGATAAGTGTGTATGAAAGACGTACTTCACCTAGATTTTGGGAACACAAAGTTTCTTTTCAGTTGCAAACTCCACTCCATACATATATATGGGAGGAACTAGCTCCAACTCGGTTTTACAGTGATAACTGCAGGAACTTCAAACGGGCACTAGGAAACAGACTGAGAATCCAGAGTAAAAGTTTCTCCGGCAAACCGTTCCTTTTGTGCTAGATGAACGAACGTCTCTCCACATGCTCAGTTCTGAGAGATATGTGTGTGTGAAAGCCGTCCTTCACCTAGCTTGTTGGGAACAGAAAGTTTCTTTTCAGTTGCAATCCCCACTCCATACATATATATGGGGAGGTACTAGCTCCAACTCGCTTTTACAGTGAAAACTGCAGGAACGTCAAACCGGCACTTGGAAACAGACTGAGAAACCAGAGTAAAAGATTCTCCTGCAACCCGTTCCCTTTGTGCTAGATGAACGAACGTCTCTCCACATGCTCAGGTGTGAGAGATAAGTGTGTGTGAAATCCGTCATTCAACTAGCTTGTTGGGAACACAAAGTTTCTTCTAAGTTGCAAACTCCCCTCCATACATATATATGTGGAGGTACTAGCTTCAACTCGCTTTTACAGTGAAAACTGCAGGAACTTCAAACCGGCACTAGGAAACAGACTGTAAAACCAGAGTAAAAGTTTCTCCTGCAAACCTGTCCCTTTGTGCTAGATGAACGAACGTGTCTCCACATGCTCAGTTCTGAAGAGATAAGTGTGTGTGAAAGCCGTCCTTCACCTAGCTAGTTGGGAACACAAAGTTTCTTTTCAGTTGCAAACTCCACTCCATACATATATATGGGGAGGTACTAGCTCCGACTCGGTTTTACAGTGAAAACTGCAGGAACTTCAAACCGGCACTAGGAAACAGACTTAGAATCCAGAGTAAAAGTTTATTCTGCAACCCGTTCCCTTTTTGCTAAATGAACGAACGCCTCTCCACATGCTCAGTTCTGAGGGATATGTGTGTGTGAAAGCCGTCCTTTACCTAGGTTGTTGGGAACACAAAGTATCTATTCAGTTGCAAACTCCAATCCATACATATATATGGGGAGGTACTAACTCCAACTCGGTTTTACAGTGAAAACTGCAGGAACTTCAAACCGGCACTAGGAAAAAGTCTGAGAAACCAGAGTAAAAGTTTCCCCTGCAACCCGTTCCCTTTTTGCTAGATTAACGAACGTCTCTACACATGCTCAGTTCTGAGAGATAAGTGTGTGTGAAAGCCGTCCTTCACCTATCTTGTTGGGAACACAGAGTTTCTTTTCAGATGCTAACTACAATCCATACATATATATGGGGAGGTACTAGCTCCAACACGGTTTTACAGTGAAAACTGCAGGAACTTCAAACCGGCACTAGGAAACAGACTGAGAAAACAGAGTAAAAGTTTCTCCTGCAAACCTTTCCCTTTGTGCTAGATGAACGAACGTCTCTCCACATGCTCAGTTCTGAGAGATAAGTGTGTGTGAAAGCCGTTCTTCACCTAGCTTGTTGGGAACACTAAGTTTCTTTTAAGTTGCAAACTCCAATCCAAACATATATATTGGGAGGTACTAGTTCCAAGTAGGTTTTACAGTGAAAACTGCAGGAAATTCATACCGGCACTAGGAAAAAGACTGAGAAACCAGTATAAAAGTTTCTCCTGCAACCCGTTCCCTTTGTGCTAGATGAACGAAAGTCTCTCCACATGCTCAGTTCTGAGAGATAAGTGTGTGTGAAAGCCGTCCTTCACATATCTTGTTGGGAACACAAAGTTTCTTTTCAGTTGCAAAATCCTATCCATACATATATATGGGGAGGTACTTGCTCCAACTCTGTTTTACAGTGAAAACTGCAGGAATTTCAAACCGGCACTAGGAAACAGACTGAGAAACCAGAGTAATAATTTCTCCTGCAACCCGTTCCCTTTGTGCTAGATGAACGAACGTCACTCCACATGCTCAGTTCTGAGATATAAGTGTGTGTGAAAGCCGTCCTTCACCTAGCTTGTTGGGAACACAAGTTTCTTTTCAGTTGCATACTCCAATCCATATATATATATGGGGAGGTACTAGCTCCAAATCGGTTTTACAGTGAAAACTGCAGGAACTTCAAAACGGCACTAGGAAACAGACTGAGAAACCAGAGTAAAAGTTTGTCCTGCAAACCTGTCCCTTTGTGCTAGATGAACGAACGTGTCTCCACATGCTCAGCTCTGAAGAGATAAGTGTGTGTGAAAGCCGTCCTTCACCAAGCTTGTTGGGAACACAAAGTTTCTTTTCAGTTGCAAACTCCACTCCATACATATATATGGGGATGTACTAGCTCCGACTCGGTTTTACAGTGAAAACTGCGGGAATTTCAAACCGGCACTAGGAAACAGACTGAAAACCTGAGTAATAGTTTCTCCTACATCCCGTTCCCTTAGTGCTAGAAGAACGAACGTCTCTCCACATGCTCAGTTCTGAGAGATAAGTGTGTGTGAAAGCCATTCTTCACCTATCTTGTTGGGAACACAAAGTTTCTTTTCAGTTGCAAACTCCACTCCATGCATATATATGGGGAGGTACTAGCTCCAACTCGGTTTTACAGTGAAAACTACAGGAACTTCAAACCGGCACTTGGAAACAGACTGAGAAACCAGAGTAAAAGATTCTCCTGCAACCCGTTCCCTTTGTGCTAGATGAACGAACGTCTCTCCACATGCTCAGTTCTGAGAGATAAGTGTGTGTGAAAGCCGTCCTTCACCTAGCTTGTTGGGAACACAAAGTTTCTTTTCAGTTGCAAACTCCACTCCGTACATATATATGGGGAAGTACTAGCTCCAACTCGGTTTTACAGTGAAAACTGCAGGAACTTCAAACAGACACTAGGAAACAGACTGAGAAACCAGAGTAAAAGTTTCTCTTGCCACCGTTTCCCTTTGTGCTAGATGAACGAACGTCTCTCCACATGCTCAGTTCTGAGAGATAAGTGTGTGTGAAAGCCGTCCTTCACCTAACTTGTTGGGAACACAAAGTTTCTTTTCAGTTGCAAATTCCAATCCATACATATATATGGGTAGGTACTAGCTCCAACACTGTTTTACAGTGAAAACTGCAGGAACTTGAAACCGGCACTAGGAAACAGACTGAGAATCCAGAGTAAAAGTTGCTCATGCAAACCGTTCCTTTTGTGCTAGATGAATGTACGTCTCTCCACATGCTCAGTTCTGGGAGATAAGTGTGTGTGAAAGACGTACTTCACCTAGCTTGTTGGGAACACAAAGTTTCTTTTCAGTTGCAAACTCCACTCCATACATATAAATGGGGAGGTACTAGCTCCAACTCGGTTTTACAGTGAAAACTGCAGGAACGTCAAACCGGCACTTGGAAACAGACTGAGAAAACAGAGTAAAAGATTCTCCTGCAACCGTTTCCTTTGTGCTAGATGAACGAACGTCTCTCCACATGCTCAGTTCTGAGAGATAAGTGTGTGTGCAATCCGTCATTCACGCAGCTTGTTGGGAACACAAAGTTTCTTTTCAGTTGCAAACTCCAATCCATACATATATATGGGGAGGTACTAGCTCCAACTCGGTTTTACAGTGAATACTGCAGGAATTTCAAACCAGCACTAGGAAACATTCTGAGAAAACAGAGTAAAATTTTCTCCTGCAACCCGTTCACTTTGTGCTAGATGAACGAACGTCTCTCCACATGCTCAATTCTGAGAGATAAGTGTGTGTGAAAGCCGTACTTCACCTAGCTTGTTGGGAACACAAAGTTTCTTTTCAGTTGCAAAATCCACTCCATACATATATATGGGGATGTACTAGCTCCAACACGGTATTACAGTGAAAACTGCAGTAACTTGAAAACGGCACTAGGAAACATACTGAGAAACCAGAGTAAAAGTTTCTCTTGCAAACTGTTCCATTTGTGCTAGATGAACGAACGTCTCTCCACATGCTCAGTTCTGGGAGTTAAGTGTGTGTGAAAGCCGTCCTTCACCTAGCTTGTTGGGAACACAAAGTTTCTTTTCAGTTGCAAACTCCACTCCATACATATATATGGGGAGGTACTAGCTGCAACCAGGTTTTACAGTGATAACTGCAGGAACTTCAAACCGGCATTAGGAAACAGACTGAGAAACCAGAGTAAAAGTTTCTCCTGCAACCCGTTCCATTTGTGCTAGATGAACGAACGTCTCTCCACATGCTCAGTTGTGAGAGATAAGTGTGTGTGAAATCCGTCATTCAACTAGCTTGTTGGGAACACAAAGTTTCTTTTCAGTTGCAAACTCCACTCCATACATATATATGTGGAGGTGCTAGCTCCAACTCGCTTTTACAGTGAAAACTGCAGGAACTTCAAACCGGCACTAGGAAACAGACTGAGAAACCAGAGTAAAAGTTTCTCCTGCAAACCTGTCCCTTTGTGCTAGATGAACGAACGTGTCTCCACATGCTCAGTTCTGAAGAGATAAGTGTGTGTGAAAGCCGTTCTTCACCTAGCTTGTTGGGAACACAAAGTTTCTTTTCAGTTGCAAACTCCACTCCATACATATATATGGGGAGGTACTAGCTCCGACTCGGTTTTACAGTGAAAACTGCTGGAACTTCAAACCGGCACTAGGAAAAAGACTGAGAAACCAGAGTAAAAGTTTCCCCTGCAACCCGTTCCCTTTTTGCTAGATGAACGAACGTGTCTACACATGCTCAGTTCTGAGAGATAAGTGTGTGTGAAAGCCGTCCTTCACCTAGCTTGTTGGGAACACAAAGTTTCTTTTCAGTTGCCAACTCCACTCCATACATTTATATGGGGAGGTAATATCTCCAACTCGGTTTTACAGTGAAAACTGCAGGAACTACAAACCGGCACTAGGAAACAGACTGAGAAAACAGAGTAAAAGTTTCTCCTGCAAAACTTTCCCTTTGTGTTAGATGAACGAACGTCTCTCCACATGCTCAGTTCTGAGAGATAAGTGTGTGTGAAAGCCGTTCTTCTCCTAGCTTGTTGGGAACACAAAGTTTCTTTTCAGTTGCAAACTCCACTCCAAACATATATATGGGTAGGTACTAGCTCCAACTCGGTTTTACAGTGAAAATTGCAGGAACTTCAAACCGGCACTAGGAAACAGACTGAGAACCAGAGTAAAAGTTTCTCATGCAAACAGTTCCTTTTGTGCTAGATGAACGAACGTCTCTCCACATGCTCAGTTCTGAGAGATAAGTGTGTGTGAAAGCAGTCCTTCACCTAGCTTGTTGGGAACACAAAGATTCTTTTCACTTGCAAACTACAATCCATAAATATATGTGGGGAGGTACTAGCTCCAACTCGGTATTACAGTGAAAACTGCAGGAACTTCAAACCGGCACAAGGAAACAGACTGAGAAACCAGAGTAAAAGTTTCTCCTGCAAACCTGTCCCTTTGTGCTAGATGAACGAACGTGTCTCCACATGCTCAGCTCTGAAGAGATAAGTGTGTGTGAAAGCCGTCCTTCACCAAGCTTGTTGGGAACACAAAGTTTCTTTTCATTTGCAAACTCCACTCCATACATATATATGGGGATGTACTAGCTCCGACTCGGTTTTACAGTGAAAACTGCAGGAACTTCAAACCGGCACTAGGAAACAGACTGAAAACCAGAGTAATAGTTTCTCCTACATCCCGTTCCCTTAGTGCTAGAAGAACGAACGTCTCTCCACATGCTCAGTTCTGAGAGATAAGTGTGTGTGAAAGCCATACTTCACCTTTCTTGTTGGGAACACAAAGTTTCTTTTCAGTTGCAAACTCCACTCCATGCATATATATGGGGAGGTACAAGCTCCAACTCGGTTTTACAGTGAAAACTGCAGGAACTTCAAACAGGCACTTGGAAACAGACTGAGAAACCAGAGTAAAAGATTCTCCTGCAACCCGTTCCCTTTGTGCTAGATGAACGAACGTCTCTCCACATGCTCAGTTCTGAGAGATAAGTGTGTGTGAAAGCCGTCCTTCACCTAGCTTGTTGGGAACACAAAGTTTCTTTTCAGTTGCAAACTCCACTCCATAAATATATATGGGGAGGTTCTAGCTCCAACTCGGTTTTACAGTGAAAACTGCAGGAACTTCAAACCGGCACTAGGAAACAGACTGAGAATCCAGAGTAAAAGTTTCTCCTGCAAACCGTTCCCTTTTTGCTAGAAGAACGAACGTCTCTCAACATGTTCAGTTCTGAGAGATAAGTGTGTGTGAAAGCCGTCCTTAACATAGCTTGTTGGGAACACAAAGTTTCTTTTCAGTTGCAAAATCCACTCCATACATATATATGGAGAGGTACTAGCTCCAACTCGGTTTTACAGTGAATACTGCACGAATTTCAAACCGGCACTAGGAAACAGACTTAGAAACCAGAGTAAAAGTTTCCCCTGCAACCCGTTCAATTTGTGCTAGATGAACGAACGTCTCTCCACATGCTCAGTTCGGAGAGAAAATTGTGTGTGAAAGCCGTCCTTCACCTAGCTTGTTGGGAACACAAAGTTTCTTTTCAGTTGCAAACTCCACTCCATACATATATATGGGGAGGTACTAGCTCCAACACGGTTTTACAGTGAAAACTGCAGGAACATCAAACCGGCACTAGGAAACAGACTGAGAAAACAGAGTAAAAGTTTCTCCTGCAACCCGTTCCCTTTGTGCTAGATGAACGAACGTCTCTCCACCTGCTCAGTTCTGAGAGATAGGTGTGTGTGAAAGCTGTCCTTCACCTAGCTTGTTGGGAACACAAAGTTTCTTTTCAGTTGCAAACTCCACTCCATACATATAAATGGGGAGGTAGTAGCTCCAACTCGGTTTTACAGTGAAAACTGCAGGAACTTCAAACCGGCACTAGGAAGCAGACTGAGAAACCAGAGAAAAAGTTTCTCCTGCAACCCCTTCCCTTTGTGCTAGATGAACGAATGTCTCTCCACATGCTCAGTTCTGAGAGATAAGTGAGTGTGAAAGCCAACCTTCACCTAGCTTTTTGGGAACACAAAGTTTCTTTTCAGTTGCAAACCCCACTCCATACATATATATGGGGTGGTGCTAGCTCCAACTCGGTTTTACAGTGAAAACTGCAGGAACTACAAAACGGCACTAGGAAACAATCTTAGAAACCAGAGTAATAGTTCATTCTGCAACCCGTTCCCTTTGTGCTAGATGAACGAACGTCTCTCCACATGCTCAGATCTGAGAGATAAGTGTGTGTGAAAGCCGTCCTTCACCTAGGTTGTTGGGAACACAAAGTATCTATTCAGTTGCAAACTCCAATCCATACATATATATGGGGAGGTACTAACTCCAACTCGGTTTTACATTGAAAACTGCAGGAACTTCAAACCGGCACTAAGAAAAAGACTGAGAAACCAGAGTAAAGGTTTCCTCTGCAACCCGTTCCCTTTTTGCTAGATGAACGAACGTCTCTACACATGCTCAGTTCTGAGAGATAAGTGTGTGTGAAAGCTGTCCTTCACCTAGCTTGTTGGGAACACAGAGTTTCTTTTCAGATGCTAACTCCAATCCATACATATATATGGGGATGTACTAACTCCAACACGGTTTTACAGTGAAAACTGCAGGAACTTCAAAACGGCACTAGGAAACAGACTGAGAAAACAGAGTAAAAGTTTCTCCTGCAACCCTTTCCCTTTTTGGTAGAAGAACGAACGTCTCTCCACATGCTCAGTTCTGAGAGATAAGTGTGTGTGAAAGCCGTTCTTCACCTAGCCTGTTGGGAACACAAAGTTTCTTTTCAGTTGCAAACTCCACTCCATACATATATATGGGGAGGTACAAGCTCCAACTCGGTTTTACAGTGAAAACTGAAGGAACCTCAAAACGGCACTAGGAAAAAGACTGAGAAACCAGTATAAAAGTTTCTCCTGCAACCCGTTCCTTTTGTGCTAGATGAACGAACGTCTCTCCACATGCTCAGTTCTGAGAGATAATTGTTTGTGAAATCCGTCCTTCACCTAGCTTGTTGGGAACACAAAGTTTCTTTTCAGTTTCAAATTCCACTCCATACATATATATGGGGAGGTACTAGCTCCAACTCGGTTTTACAGTGAAAACTGCAGGAACTTCAAACCGGCACTAGGAAACAGACTGAAAAACCAGAGTAAAAGGTACTCCTGGAACCAGTTGAATTTGTGCTAGATGAACGAACGTTTCTCCACATGCTCAGTTCTGAGAGATAAGTGTGTGTGAACGCCGTCCTTCACCTAGCTTGTTGGGAACACAAAGTTTCTTTTCAGTTTCAAAATCCAATAAATACATATATATGGGGTGGTACTAGCTCCAACTCGGTTTTACAGTGAAAACTGCAGGAAATTCAATCCGGCAGTAGGAAACAGACTGAGAAACCAGAGTAAAAGTTTCTCCTGCAACCCGTTCCCTTTGTGCTAGATGAACGAACGTCACCCCACATGCTCAGTTCTGAGAGATAAGTGTGTGTGAAAGCCGTCCTTCACCTATCTTGTTGGGAACACAAGTTTCTTTTCAGTTGCAAACTCCAATCCATATATATATATGGGGAGGTCCTAGCTCCAACTCGGTTTTACAGTGAAAACAGCAGGAACTTCAAACCGGCACTAAAAAACAGACTGAGAAACCAGAGTAAAAGTTTCTCTTGCAACACGTTTCCTTTGTGCTAGATGAACGAACGTCTCTCCACATGATCAGTTCTGAGAGATAAGTGTGTGTGAAAGCCGTTCTTCACCTAGCTTGTTGGGAACACAAAGTTTCTTTTCAGTTGCAAACTCCACTCCAAACATATATATGGGGATGTACTAGCTCCAACACGGTTTTACAGTGAAAACTGAAGGAACTTCAAAACGGCACTAGGAAAAAGACTGAGAAACCAGTATAAAAGTTTCTCCTGCAACCCGTTCCATTTGTGCTAGATGAACGAAAGTCTCTCCACATGCTCAGTTCTGAGAGATAAGTGTTTGTGAAATCCGTCCTTCACCTAGCTTGTTGGGAACACAAAGTTTCTTTTCAGTTTCAAATTCCACTCCATACATATATATGGGGAGGTACTAGCTCCAACTCGGTTTTACAGTGAAAACTGCAGGAACTTCAAACCGGCACTAGGAAACAGACTGAAAAACCAGAGTAAAAGGTACTCCTGGAACCCGTTGAATTTGTGCTAGATGAACGAACGTTTCTCCACATGCTCAGTTCTGAGAGATAAGTGTGTGTGAACGCCGTCCTTCACCTAGCTTGTTGGGAACACAAAGTTTCTTTTCAGTTTCAAAATCCAATCCATATATATATATGGGGAGGTCCTAGCTCCAACTCGGTTTTACAGTGAAAACAGCAGGAACTTCAAACCGGCACTAAAAAACAGACTGAGAAACCAGAGTAAAAGTTTCTCTTGCAACACGTTTCCTTTGTGCTAGATGAACGAACGTCTCTCCACATGATCAGTTCTGAGAGATAAGTGTGTGTGAAAGCCGTTCTTCACCTAGCTTGTTGGGAACACAAAGTTTCTTTTCAGTTGCAAACTCCACTCCAAACATATATATGGGGATGTACTAGCTCCAACACGGTTTTACAGTGAAAACTGAAGGAACTTCAAAACGGCACTAGGAAAAAGACTGAGAAACCAGTATAAAAGTTTCTCCTGCAACCCGTTCCATTTGTGCTAGATGAACGAAAGTCTCTCCACATGCTCAGTTCTGAGAGATAAGTGTTTGTGAAATCCGTCCTTCACCTAGCTTGTTGGGAACACAAAGTTTCTTTTCAGTTGCAAATTCCACTCCATACATATATATGGGGAGGTACTAGTTCCAACTCGGTTTTACAGTGAAAACTGCAGGAACTTCAAACCGGCACTAGGAAACAGACTGAGAAACCAGAGTAAAAGTTACTCCTGGAACCCGTTGAATTTGTGCTAGATGAACGAACGTTTCTGCACATGCTCAGTTCTGAGAGATAAGTGTGTTTGAAAGCCGTGCTTCACCTAGCTTGTTGGGAACACAAAGTTTCTTTTCAGTTTCAAACTCCAATAAATACATATATATGAGGAGGTACTAGCTCCAACTCGGTTTTACAGTGAAAACTGCAGGAAATTCAATCCGGCACTAGGAAACAGACTGAGAAACCAGAGTAAAAGTTTCTCCTGCAACCCGTTCCCTTTGTGCTAGATGAACAAACGTCACCCCACATGCTCAGTTCTGAGAGATAAGTGTGTGTGAAAGCCGTCCTTCACCTATCTTGTTGTGAACACAAGTTTCTTTTCAGGTGCAAACTCCAATCCATATATATATATGGGGAGGTACTAGCTCCAACTCGGTTTTACAGTGAAAACAGCAGGAACTTCAAACCGGCACTAGAAAACAGACTGAGAAACCAGAGTAAATGTTTCTCCTGCAACACGTTTCCTTTGTGCTAGATGAACGAACGTCTCTCCACATGATCAGTTCTGAGAGATAAGTTGGTGTGAAAGCCGTTCTTCACCTAGCTTGTTGGGAACACAAAGTTTCTTTTCAGTTGCAAACTCCACTCCAAACATATATACGGGGAGGTACTTGTTCCAAGTCGGTTTTACAGTGAAAACTTCAGGAACTTCAAACCGGCACTAGGAAAAAGACTGAGAAACCAGTATAAAAGTTTCTCCTGCAACCCGTTTCCTTTGTGCTAGATGAACGAACGTCTCTCCACATGCTCAGTTCTGAGAGATAAGTGTGTGTGAAAGCCGTCCTTCACCTATCTTCTTGGGAACACAAAGTTTCTTTTCAGTTGCAAACTCCAATCCATACATATATATGGGGAGGTACTAGCTCCAACTCGGTTTTACAGTGAAAACAGCAGGAACTTCAAACCGGCACTAGGAAACAGACTGATAAACCAGAGTAATAGTTTCTCCTGCAACACGTTCCCTTTGTGCTAGATGAACAAACGTCACCCCACATGCTCAGTTCTGAGAGATAAGTGTGTGTGAAAGCCGTCCTTCACCTATCTTGTTGGGAACACAAGTTTCTTTTCAGTTGCAAACTCCAATCCATATATATATATGGGAAAGTACTAGCTCCAACTCGGTTTTACAGTGAAAAATGCAGGAACTTCAAACCGGCACTAGAAAACAGACTGAGAAACCAAAGTAAAAGTTTCACCTGCAACACGTTCCCTTAGTGCTAGATGAACGAAAGTCTCTCCACATGCTCAGTTCTGAGATATAAGTGTGTGTGAAAGCCGTCCTTCACCTAGCTTGTTGGGAACACAAAGTTTCTTTTCAGTTGCAAACTCCACTCCATATATATATATGGGGAGGTACTAGCTCCAACTCGGTTTTACAGTGAATACTGCACGAATTTCAAACCGGCAATAGGAAACAGACTGAGAAACCAGAGTAAAAGTTTCTCCTGCAACCCGTTCAATTTGTGCTAGATGAACGAACGTCTCTCCACATGTTCAGTTCTGAGAGAAAATTGTGTGTGAAAGCCGTCCTTCACCTAGCTTGTTGGGTACACAAAGTTTCTTTTCAGTTGCAAACTCCCCTCCATACATATATATGGGGAGGTACTAGCTCCAACACGGTTTTACAGTGAAAATTGCAGGAACTTCAAACCGGCACTAGGAAACAGACTGAGAATCCAGAGTAAAAGTTTCTCCTGCAACACGTTCCCTTTGTGCTAGATGAACGAACGTCTCTCCACCTGCTCAGTTCTGAGAGATAAGTGTGTGTGTAAGCCGTCCTTCACCTAGCTTGTTGGGAACACAAAGTTTCTTTTCAGTTGCAAACTCAACTCCATACATATATATGGGGAGGTACTAGCTCCAACTCGGTTTTACAGAGAAAACTGAAGGAACCTCAAAACGGCACTAGGAAAAAGACTGAGAAACCAGTATAAAAGTTTCTCCTGCAACCCGTTCCCTTTGTGCTAGATGAACGAACGTCTCTCCACATGCTCAGTTCTGAGAGATAAGTGTTTGTGAAATGCGTCCTTCACCTAGCTTGTTGGGAACACAAAGTTTCTTTTCAGTTGCAAATTCCACTCCATACTTATATATGGGGTGGTACTAGCTCCAACTCGGTTTTACAGTGAAAACTGCAGGAACTTCAAACCGGCACTAGGAAACAGACTGAGAAACCAGAGTAAAAGTTTCTCCTGCAACCCGTTTCCTTTGTGCTAGATGAACGAACGTTTCTCCAAATGCTCAATTCTGAGAGATAAGTGTGTGTGAACGCCGTCCTTCACCTAGCTGGTTGGGAACACAAAGTTTCTTTTCAGTTGCAAACTCCATTCCAAACATATATATGGGGAGGTTCTAGTTCCAAGTCGGTTTTACAGTGAAAACTGCAGGAACTTCAAACCGGCACTAGGAAAAAGACTGAGAAACCAGTATAAAAGTTTCTCCTGCAACCCGTTCCCTTTGTGCTAGATGAACGAAAGTCTCTCCACATGCTCAGTTCTGAGAGATAAGTGTGTGTGAATGCCGTCCTTCACCTATCTTGTTGGGAAAACAAAGTTTCTTTTCAGTTGCAAACTCCAATCCATACATATATATGGGGAGGTACTAGCACCAACTCGGTTTTACAGTGAAAACTGCAGGAATTTCAAAGCGGCACTAGGAAACAGACTGAGAAACCAGAGTAATAGTTTCTCCTGCAACCCGTTCCTTTTGTCCTAGATGAACGAACGTCACTCCACATGCTCAGTTCTGAGAGATAATTGTGTGTGAAAGCCGTCCTTCACCTAGCTTGTTGGGAACACAAGTTTCTTTTCAGTGTCAAACTCCAATTCATATATATATATGGGGAGGTACTAGCTCCAACTCGGTTTTTCAGTGAAAACTGCAGGAACTTCAAACCGGCACTAGAAAACAGACTGAGAAACCAGAGTAAAAGTTTCTCCTGCAACACGTTCCATTTGTGCTAGATGAACGAAATTCTCTCCACATGCTCAGTTCTGAGATATAAGTGTGTGTGAAAGCCGTCCTTCACCTAGATTGTTTGGAACACAAAGTTACTTTTAGGTGTAAACTCCACTCCAAACATATATATGGGGAGGTATAGCTCCAACTCGGTTTTACAGTGAAAACTGCAGGAACTTCAAACCGGCACTAGGAAACAGACTGAGAACCAGAGTAAAAGTTTCTCATGCAAACCGTTCCCTTTGTGCTAGATGAACGAACGTCTCTCCACATGCTCAGTTCTGAGAGATAAGTGTGTGTGAAAGCCGTCCTTCACCTAGCTTGTTGGGAACACAAAGTTTCTTTTCAGTTGCAAACTACAATCCATACATATATGTGGGGAGGTACTAGCTCCAACTCGATTTTACAGTGAAAACTGCAGGAACTTCAAACCGGCAGTAGGAAACAGACTGAGAAAACAGAGTAAAAGTTTGTCCTGCAACCCGTTCCCTTTGTGCTTGATGAACGAACGTCTCTCCACATGCTCAGTTCTAGGAGATAAGTGTGTGTGAAAGCCGTCCTTCACCTAGCTTGTTGGGAACACAAAGTTTCTTTTCAGTTGCAAACTCCACTCCAAACATATATACGGGGAGGTACTTGTTCCAAGTCGGTTTTACAGTGAAAACTTCAGGAACTTCAAACCGGCACTAGGAAAAAGACTGAGAAACCAGTATAAAAGTTTCTCCTGCAACCCGTTTCCTTTGTGCTAGATGAACGAACGTCTCTCCACATGCTCAGTTCTGAGAGATAAGTGTGTGTGAAAGCCGTCCTTCACCTATCTTCTTGGGAACACAAAGTTTCTTTTCAGTTGCAAACTCCAATCCATACATATATATGGGGAGGTACTAGCTCCAACTCGGTTTTACAGTGAAAACTGCAGGAATTTCAAACCGGCACTAGGAAACAGACTGATAAACCAGAGTAATAGTTTCTCCTGCAACACGTTCCCTTTGTGCTAGATGAACAAACGTCACCCCACATGCTCAGTTCTGAGAGATAAGTGTGTGTGAAAGCCGTCCTTCACCTATCTTGTTGGGAACACAAGTTTCTTTTCAGTTGCAAACTCCAATCCATATATATATATGGGAATGTACTAGCTCCAACTCGGTTTTACAGTGAAAAATGCAGGAACTTCAAACCGGCACTAGAAAACAGACTGAGAAACCAGAGTAAAAGTTTCACCTGCAACACGTTCCCTTAGTGCTAGATGAACGAAAGTCTCTCCACATGCTCAGTTCTGAGATATAAGTGTGTGTGAAAGCCGTCCTTCACCTAGCTTGTTGGGAACACAAAGTTTCTTTTCAGTTGCAAACTCCACTCCATATATATATATGGGGAGGTACTAGCTCCAACTCGGTTTTACAGTGAATACTGCACGAATTTCAAACCGGCAATAGGAAACAGACTGAGAAACCAGAGTAAAAGTTTCTCCTGCAACCCGTTCAATTTGTGCTAGATGAACGAACGTCTCTCCACATGTTCAGTTCTGAGAGAAAATTGTGTGTGAAAGCCGTCCTTCACCTAGCTTGTTGGGTACACAAAGTTTCTTTTCAGTTGCAAACTCCCCTCCATACATATATATGGGGAGGTACTAGCTCCAACACGGTTTTACAGTGAAAATTGCAGGAACTTCAAACCGGCACTAGGAAACAGACTGAGAATCCAGAGTAAAAGTTTCTCCTGCAACACGTTCCCTTTGTGCTAGATGAACGAACGTCTCTCCACCTGCTCAGTTCTGAGAGATAAGTGTGTGTGTAAGCCGTCCTTCACCTAGCTTGTTGGGAACACAAAGTTTCTTTTCAGTTGCAAACTCAACTCCATACATATATATGGGGAGGTACTAGCTCCAACTCGGTTTTACAGAGAAAACTGAAGGAACCTCAAAACGGCACTAGGAAAAAGACTGAGAAACCAGTATAAAAGTTTCTCCTGCAACCCGTTCCCTTTGTGCTAGATGAACGAACGTCTCTCCACATGCTCAGTTCTGAGAGATAAGTGTTTGTGAAATGCGTCCTTCACCTAGCTTGTTGGGAACACAAAGTTTCTTTTCAGTTGCAAATTCCACTCCATACTTATATATGGGGTGGTACTAGCTCCAACTCGGTTTTACAGTGAAAACTGCAGGAACTTCAAACCGGCACTAGGAAACAGACTGAGAAACCAGAGTAAAAGTTTCTCCTGCAACCCGTTCCCTTTGTGCTAGATGAACGAACGTTTCTCCAAATGCTCAATTCTGAGAGATAAGTGTGTGTGAACGCCGTCCTTCACCTAGCTGGTTGGGAACACAAAGTTTCTTTTCAGTTGCAAACTCCATTCCAAACATATATATGGGGAGGTTCTAGTTCCAAGTCGGTTTTACAGTGAAAACTGCAGGAACTTCAAACCGGCACTAGGAAAAAGACTGAGAAACCAGTATAAAAGTTTCTCCTGCAACCCGTTCCCTTTGTGCTAGATGAACGAAAGTCTCTCCACATGCTCAGTTCTGAGAGATAAGTGTGTGTGAATGCCGTCCTTCACCTATCTTGTTGGGAAAACAAAGTTTCTTTTCAGTTGCAAACTCCAATCCATACATATATATGGGGAGGTACTAGCACCAACTAGGTTTTACAGTGAAAACTGCAGGAATTTCAAAGCGGCACTAGGAAACAGACTGAGAAACCAGAGTAATAGTTTCTCCTGCAACCCGTTCCTTTTGTCCTAGATGAACGAACGTCACTCCACATGCTCAGTTCTGAGAGATAATTGTGTGTGAAAGCCGTCCTTCACCTAGCTTGTTGGGAACACAAGTTTCTTTTCAGTGTCAAACTCCAATCCATATATATATATGGGGAGGTACTAGCTCCAACTCGGTTTTTCAGTGAAAACTGCAGGAACTTCAAAACGGCACTAGAAAACAGACTGAGAAACCAGAGTAAAAGTTTCTCCTGCAACACGTTCCATTTGTGCTAGATGAACGAAATTCTCTCCACATGCTCAGTTCTGAGATATAAGTGTGTGTGAAAGCCGTCCTTCACCTAGATTGTTTGGAACACAAAGTTACTTTTAGGTGTAAACTCCACTCCAAACATATATATGGGGAGGTCTAGCTCCAACTCGGTTTTACAGTGAAAACTGCAGGAACTTCAAACCGGCACTAGGAAACAGACTGAGAACCAGAGTAAAAGTTTCTCATGCAAACCGTTCCCTTTGTGCTAGATGAACGAACGTCTCTCCACATGCTCAGTTCTGAGAGATAAGTGTGTGTGAAAGCCGTCCTTCACCTAGCTTGTTGGGAACACAAAGTTTCTTTTCAGTTGCAAACTACAATCCATACATATATGTGGGGAGGTACTAGCTCCAACTCGATTTTACAGTGAAAACTGCAGGAACTTCAAACCGGCAGTAGGAAACAGACTGAGAAAACAGAGTAAAAGTTTGTCCTGCAACCCGTTCCCTTTGTGCTTGATGAACGAACGTCTCTCCACATGCTCAGTTCTAGGAGATAAGTGTGTGTGAAAGCCGTCCTTCACCTAGCTTGTTGGGAACACAAAGTTTCTTTTCAGTTGCAAACTCCACTCCATACATATATATAGGGGGCGTACTAGCTCCAACACGGTTTTACAGTGAAAACTGCAGGAACTTCAAACCGGCACTAGGAAACAGACTGAGAAACCATAGTAAAAGTTTCCACTGGATCCCATTCCCATTGTGCTAGTTGAATGAACGTCTCTCCACATGCTCAGTTCTGAGAGATATGTGTTTGTGAAAGCCGTCCTTCACCTAGCTTGTTGGGAACACAAAGTTTCTTTTCAGTTGCCAACTCCACTCCATACATTTATATGGGGAGGTAATATCTCCAACTCGGTTTTACAGTGAAAACTGCAGGAACTTCAAACCGGCACTAGGAAACAGACTGAGAAACCAGAGTAAAAGTTTCTCCTCCAACCCGTTCACTTTGTGTTAGATGAACGAACGTCTCTCCACATGCTCAGTTCTGAGAGATAAGTGAGTGTGAAAGCCGAACTTCACCTAGCTTGTTGGGAACACAAAGTTTCTTTTCAGTTGCAAATCCCTCCCCATACATATATATGGGGAGGTACTAGCTCCAACTCGGTTTTACGGTGGAAACTGCAGGAACTTCAAACCGGCACTTGGAAACAGACTGAGAAACCAGAGTAAAAGTTTCTCCTGCAACCCGTTTCCTTCGTGCTAGATGAACGAACGTCTCTCCACATGCTCAGTTCTGAGAGTTAAGTGTTTGTGAAAGCCGTCCTTCACCTAGCTTTTTGGGAAAACAAAGTTTCTTTTCAGTTGCAAACTCCAATCCATACATATATATGGGGAGGTACTAGCTCCAACTCGGTTTTACAGTGAAAACTGCAGGAACTTCAAACCGGCACTAGGAATCAGAATGAGAAACCAGAGTAAAAGTTTCCCCTGCAACCCGTTCCCTTTGTGCTAGTTGAATGAACGTCTCTCCACATGCTCTGTTCTGAGAGATAAGTGTTTGTGAAAGCCGTCCTTCACTTAGCTTGTTGGGAACACAAAGTTTCTTTTCCGTTGCAAACTCCACTCCATATATATATATGGGGAGGTACTAGCTCCAACTCGGTTTTACAGTGAAAACTGCAGGAACTTCAAACCGGCACTAGGAAACAGACTGAGAAAACAGAGTAAAAGTTTCTCCTGCAACCCGTTCACTTTGTGATAGATGAACGAACGTCTCTCCACATGCTCAGTTCTGAGAGATAAGTGAGGGTGAAAGCCGTCCTTCACCTAGCTTGTTGGGAACACAAAGATTCTTTTCAGTTGCAAACTCCACTCCATACATGTATATGGGGATGTACTAGCTCCAACTCGCTTTTACAGTGAAAACTGCAGGAACTGCAAACCGGCACTAGGAAACAGACTGAGAAACCAGAGAAAAAGTTTCTCCTGCAACCCGTTCCCTTTGTGCTAGATGAACGAACGTCTCTCCACATGCTCAGTTCTGAAAGATAAGTGTGTGTGAATGCCGTCCTTCACTTAGCTTGTTGGGAACACAAAGTTTCTTTTCAGTTGCAAACTCCACTCCATACATATATATGGGGAGGTACTAGCTCCAACTCGGTTTTACAGTGAAAACTGCAGGATCTTCAAACCGGCACTAGGAAACAGACTGTGAATCCAGAGAAAAAGTTTCAGCTGCCACCCGTTCCCTTTGTTCTAGATGAACGAACGTCTCTCCACATGCTCAGTTCTGAGAGATAAATGTGTGTGAAAGCCGTTCTTCACCTAGCTTTTTGGGAACACAAAGTTTCTTTTAAGTTGCAAACTCCACCCCATATATATATATGGGGAGGTACTAGCTCCATCTCGGTTTTACAGTGAAAACTGCAGGAACTTCAAACCGGCACTAGGAAACAGACTGAGAAACCAGAGTAAAAGTTTCTACTGCAACCCTTTTCCATTGTGCTAGATGAACGAACGTCTCTCCACTTGCTCAGTTCTGAGAGATAAGTGAGTGTGAAAGCCTTCCTTCACCTAGCTTGTTGGGAACACAAAGTTTCTTTTCAGTTGCTAATTCCAATCCATACATATATATGGGTAGGTACTAGCTCCAACACTGTTTTACAGTGAAAACTGCAGGAACTTGAAACAGGCACTAGGAAACAGACTGAGAATCCAGAGTAAATGTTGCTCATGCAAACCGTTCCATTTGTGCTAGATGAATGTACGTCTCTCCACATGCTCAGTTCTGGGAGATAAGTGTGTGTGAAAGACGTACTTCACCTAGCTTGTTGGGAACACAAAGTTTCTTTTCAGTTGCTAACTCCACTCCATACATATAAATGGGGAGGTACTAGCTCCAACTCGGTTTTACAGTGAAAACTGCAGGAACGTCAAACCGGCACTTGGAAACAGACTGAGAAAACAGAGTAAAAGATTCTCCTGCAACCGTTTCCTTTGTGCTAGATGAACGAACGTCTCTCCACATGCTCAGTTCTGAGAGATAAGTGTGTGTGCAATCCGTCATTCACCTAGCTTGTTGGGAACACAAAGTTTCTTTTCAGTTGCAAACTCCAATCCATACATATATATGGGGAGGTACTAGCTCCAACTCGGTTTTACAGTGAATACTGCAAGAATTTCAAACCAGCACTAGGAAACATTCTGAGAAAACAGAGTAAAATTTTCTCCTGCAACCCGTTCACTTTGTGCTAGATGAACGAACGTCTCTCCACATGCTCAATTCTGAGAGATAAGTGTGTGTGAAAGCCGTCCTTCACCTAGCTTGTTGGGAACACAAAGTTTCTTTTCAGTTGCAAAATCCACTCCATACATATATATGGGGAGGTACTAGCTCCAACACGGTTTTACAGTGAAAACTGCAGTAACTTGAAAACGGCACTAGGAAACAGACTGAGAAAAAAGAGTTAAAGTTTCTCTTGCAAACTGTTCCATTTGTGCTAGATGAACGAACGTCTCTCCACATGCTCAGTTCTGGGAGTTAAGTGTGTGTGAAAGCCGTCCTTCACTTAGCTTGTTGGGAACACAAAGTTTCTTTTCAGTTGCAAACTCCACTCCATACATATATATGGGGAGGTACTAGCTGCAACTAAGTTTTACAGTGATAACTGCAGGAACTTCAAACCGGCATTAGGAAACAGACTGAGAAACCAGAGTAAAAGTTTCTCCTGCAACCCGTTCCATTTGTGCTAGATGAACGAACGTCTCTCCACCTGCTCAGTTCTGAGAGAAAAGTGTGTGTGAAAGCCGTCCTTCACATAGCTTGTTGGGAACACAAAGTTTCTTTTCAGAAGCAAACCCCACTCCATACATATATATGGGGAGGTACTATCTCCAACTTTGTCTTACTGTGAAAACTGCAGGAAATTCAAACCGGCACTAGGAAACAGACTGAGAAACCAGAGTAAAAGTTTCTCTTGCCACCGGTTCCCTTTGTGCTAGATGAACGAACGTCTCTCCACATGCTCAGTTCTGAGATTAAAGTGTGTGTGAAAGCCGTCCTTCACCTAGCTTGTTGGGAACACAAAGTTTCTTTTCAGTTGCAAACTCCAATCCATACATATATATGTGGAGGTACTAGCTCCAACACTGTTTTACAGTGAAAACTGCAGGAACTTGAAAACGGCACTAGGAAACAGACTGAGAAACCAGAGTAAATGTTTCTCTTGCAAACCGTTCCATTTGTGCTAGATGAATGTACGTCTCTCCACATGCCCAGTTCTGGGAGATAAGTCTGTGTGAAAGACGTACTTCACCTAGATTTTGGGAACACAAAGTTTCTATTCATTTGCATACTCCACTCCATACATATATATGGGAGGTACTAGCTCCAACTCGGTTTTACAGTGATAACTGCAGGAACTTCAAACCGGCACTAGGAAACAGACTGAGAATCCAGAGTAAAAGATTCTCCGGCAAACCGTTCCTTTTGTGCTAGATGAACGAACGTCTCTCCACTTGCTCAGATCTGAGAGATATGTGTGTGTGAAAGCCGTACTTCACCTAGCTTGTTGGGAACACAAAGTTTCTTTTCAGTTGCAAACTCAACTCCATACATATATATGGGGAGTTACTAGCTCCAACTCGCTTTTACAGTGAAAACTGCAGGAACGTCAAACCGGCACTTGGAAACAGACTGAGAAACCAGAGTAAAAGTTTCTCCTGCAACCCGTTCCCTTTGTGCTAGATGAACGAACGTCTCTCAACATGCTCAGTTCTGAGAGTAAAGTGTGTGCGAAAGCCGTCCTTCACCTAGCTTGTAGGGAACACAAAGTTTATTTTCCGTTGCAAACTAGTCTCCATATATATATATGGTGAGGTACTAGCTCCAACTCGGTTTTACAGTGAAAACTGCAGGAACTTCAAACCGGCACTAGGAAACAGACTGAGAACCAGAGTAAAAGTTTCTCCTGCAAACCGTTCAATTTTTGCCAGATGAACGAACGTCTCTCCACATGCTCAGTTCTGAGAGATAAGTGTGTGTGAAAGCCGTCCTTCACCTAGCTTTTTGGGAACACAAAGTTTCTTTTCAGTTGCAAACTCCACTCCATATATATATATGGGTAGGTACTAGCTCCAACTCGGTTTTACAGTGAAAACTGCAGGAACTTCAAACCGGCACTTGGAAACAGACTGAGAAACCAGAGTAAAAGTTTCTCCTGCAACCGGTTTCCTTCGTGCTAGATGAACGAACGTCTCTCCACATGCTCAGTTCTGAGAGTTAAGTGTTTGTGAAAGCCGTCCTTCACCTAGCTTTTTGGGAACACAAAGTTTCTTTTCAGTTGCAAACTCCAATCCATACATATATATGGGGAGGTACTAGCTCCAACTCGGTTTTACAGTGAAAACTGCAGGAACTTCAAACCGGCACTAGGAAACAGAATGAGAAACCAGAGTAAAAGTTTCCCCTGCAACCCGTTCCCTTTTATGCTAGTTGAATGAAGGTCTCTCCACATGCTCTGTTCTGAGAGATAAGTGTTTGTGAAAGCCGTCCTTCACCTAGCTTGTTGGGAACACAAAGTTTCTTTTACGTTGCAAACTCCACTCCATATATATATGTGGGGAGGTACTAGCTCCAACTCGGTTTTACAGTGAAAACTGCAGGAACTTCAAACCGGCACTAGGAAACAGACTGAGAAACCAGAGTAAAAGTTTCTACTGCAACCCGTTCACTTTGTGATAGATGAACGAACGTCTCTCCACTTGCTCAGTTCTGAGAGATAAGTGAGGGTGAAAGCCGTCCTTCACCTAGCTTGTTGGGAACACAAAGTTTGTTTTCAGTTGCAAACTCCACTCCATACATGTATATGGGGATGTACTAGCTCCAACTCGCTTTTACAGTGAAACCTGCAGGAACTGCAAACCGGCACTAGAAACAGACTGAGAAACCAGAGTAAAAGTTTCTCCTGCAACCCTTTTCCTTCGTGCTAGATGAACGAAAGTCTCTCCACATGCTCAGTTCTGAGAGATAAGTGTTTGTGAAAGCCGTCCTTCACCTAGCTTGTTGGGAACACAAAGTTTCTTTTCAGTTGCAAACTCCACTCCATACATATATATAGGGACGTACTAGCTCCAACACGGTTTTACAGTGAAAACTGCAGGAACTTCAAACCGGCACTAGGAAACAGACTGAGAAACCATAGTAAAAGTTTCCCCTGGACCCCATTCCCATTGTGCTAGTTGAATGAACATCTCTCCACATGCTCAGTTCTGAGAGATATATGTTTGTGAAAGCCGTCCTTCACCTAGCTTGTTGGAAACACAAAGTTTCTTTTCAGTTGCCAACTCCACTCCATACATTTATATGGGGAGGTAATATCTCCAACTCGGTTTTACAGTGAAAACTGCAGGAACTTCAAACCGGCACTAGGAAATAGACTGAGAAACCAGAGTAAAAGTTTCTCCTCCAACCCTTTCACTTTGTGTTAGATGAACGAACGTCTCTCCACATGCTCAGTTCTGAGAGATAAGTGTGTGTTAAAGCCGTCTTTCACTTAGCTTGTTGGGAACACAAAGTTTCTTTTCAGTTACAAACTCCACTCCATACATATATATGGGGAGGTACTAGCTCCAACTCGGTTTTACAGTGAAAACTGCAGGAACTTCAAACCGGCACTAGGAAACAGACTGAGAAACCAGAGTAAAAGTTTCACCTGCCACCCGTTCCTTTGTGCTAGATGAACGAACGTCTCTCCACATGCTCAGTTCTGAGAGATAAATGTGTGTGAAAGCCGTTCTTCACCTAGCTTTTTGGGAACACAAAGTTTCTTTTAAGTTGCAAACTCCACCCCATACATATATATGGGGAGGTACCAGCTCCATCTCGCTTTTACAGTGAAAACTGCAGGAACTTCAAACCGGCACTAGGAAACAGACTGAGAAACCAGAGTAAAAGTTTCTACTGCAACCCTTTTCCATTGTGCTAGATGAACGAACGTCTCTCCACTTGCTCAGTTCTGAGAGATAAGTGAGTGTGAAAGCCTTCCTTCACCTAGATTGTTGGGAACACAAAGTTTCTTTTCAGTTGCAAATTCCAATCCATACATATATATGGGTAGGTACTAGTTCCAACACTGTTTTACAGTGAAAACTGCAGGAACTTGAAACCGGCACTAGGAAACAGACTGAGAATCCAGAGTAAAAGTTGCTCATGCAAACCGTTCCATTTGTGCTAGATGAATGTACGTCTCTCCACATGCTCAGTTCTGGGAGATAAGTGTGTGTGAAAGACGTACTTCACCTAGCTTGTTGGGAACACAAAGTTTCTTTTCAGTTGCAAACTCCAGTCCATACATATAAATGGGGAGGTACTAGCTCCAACTCTGTTTTACAGTGAAAACTGCAGGAACGTCAAACCGGCACTTGGAAACAGACTGAGAAAACAGAGTAAAAGATTCTCCTGCAACCGTTTCCTTTGTGCTAGATGAACGAACGTCTCTCCACATGCTCAGTTCTGAGAGATAAGTGTGTGTGCAATCGCTCATTCACCTAGCTTGTTGGGAACACAAAGTTTCTTTTCAGTTGCAAACTCCAATCCATACATATATATGGGGAGATACTAGCTCCAACTCGGTTTTACAGTGAAAACTGCAGGAACTTCAAACCGGCACTAGGAATCAGAATGAGAAACCAGAGTAAAAGTTTCCCCTGCAACTCGTTCCCTTTTATGCTAGTTGAATGAAGGTCTCTCCACATGCTCTGTTCTGAGAGATAAGTGTTTGTGAAAGCCGTCCTTCACCTAGCTTGTTGGGAACACAAAGTTTCTTTTCCGTTGCAAACTCCACTCCATATATATATATGGGGAGGTACTAGCTCCAACTCGGTTTTACAGTGAAAACTGCAGGAACTTCAAACCGGCACTAGGAAACAGAATGAGAAAACAGAGTAAAAGTTTCTACTGCAACCCGTTCACTTTGTGATAGATGAACGAACGTCTCTCCACTTGCTCAGTTCTGAGAGCTAAGTGAGGGTGAAAGCCGTCCTTCACCTAGCTTGTTGAGAACACAAAGTTTCTTTTCAGTTGCAAAATCCACTCCATACATGTATATGGGGATGTACTAGTTCCAACTCGCTTTTACAGTGAAAACTGCAGGAACTGCAAACCGGCACTAGAAACAGACTGAGAATCCAGAGTAAAAGTTTCTCCTGCAACCCGTTTCCTTCGTGCTAGATGAACGAACGTCTCTCCACATGATCAGTTCTGAGAGATAAGTGTTTGTGAAAGCCGTCCTTCACCTAGCTTGTTGGGAACACAAAGTTTCTTTTCAGTTGCAAAGTCCACTCCATACATATATATAGGGACGTACTAGCTCTAACACGGTTTTACAGTGAAAACTGCAGGAACTTCAAACCGGCACTAGGAAACAGACTGAGAAACCATAGTAAAAGTTTCCCCTGGATCCCATTCCCATTGTGCTAGTTGAATGATCGTCTCTCCACATGCTCATTTCTGAGAGATACATGTTTGTGAAAGCCGTCCTTCACCTAGCTTGTTGGTAACACAAAGTTTCTTTTCAGTTGCAAACTCCACTCCATACATGTATATGGGGATGTACTAGCTTCAACTCGTTTTTAAATTGAAAACTGCAGGAATTGCAAACCGGCACTAGGAAACAGACTGAGAAACCAGAGAAAAAGTTTCTCCTGTAACCCGTTCCCTTTGTGCTAGATGAACGAACGTCTCTCCACATGCTCAGTTCTGAAAGATAAGTGTGTGTGAAAGCCGTCCTTCACTTAGCTTGTTGGGAACACAAAGTTTCTTTTCAGTTGCAAACTCCACTCCATACATATATATGGGGAGGTACTAGCTCCAAGTCGGTTTTACAGTGAAAACTGCAGGAACTTCAAACCGGCACTAGGAAACAGACTGAGAAACCAGAGTAAAAGTTTCACCTGCCACCCGTTCCCTTTGTGCTAGATGAACGAACGTCTCTCCACATGCTCAGTTCTGAGAGATAAATGTGTGTGAAAGCCGTACTTCACCTAGCTTTTTGGGAACACAAAGTTTCTTTTAAGTTGCAAACTCCACCCCATACATATATATGGGGAGGTACTAGCTCCATCTCGGTTTTACAGTGAAAACTGCAGGAACTTCAAACCGGCACTAGGAAACAGACTGAGAAACCAGAGTAAATGTTTCTACTGCAACCCTTTTCCATTGTGCTAGATGAACGAACGTCTCTCCACTTGCTCAGTTCTGAGAGATAAGTGAGTGTGAAAGCCTTCCTTCACCTAGCTTGTTGGGAACACAAAGTTTCTTTTCAGTTGCAAATTCCAATCCATACATATATATGGGTAGGTACTAGCTCCAACACTGTTTTACAGTGAAAACTGCAGGAACTTGAAACCGGCACTAGGAATCAGACTGAGAATCCAGAGTAAAAGTTGCTCATGCAAACCGTTCCATTTGTGCTAGATGAATGTACGTCTCTCCACATGCTCAGTTCTGGGAGATAAGTGTGTGTGAAAGACGTACTTCACCTAGCTTGTTGGGAACACAAAGTTTCTTTTCAGTTTCAAACTCCACTCCATACATATAAATGGGGAGGTACAAGCTCCAACTCTGTTTTACAGTGAAAACTGCAGGAACGTCAAACCGGCACTTGGAAACAGACTGAGAAAACAGAGTAAAAGATTCTCCTGCAACCGTTTCCTTTGTGCTAGATGAACGAACGTCTCTCCACATGCTCAGTTCTGAGAGATAAGTGTGTGTGCAATCCGTCATTCACCTAGCTTGTTGGGAACACAAAGTTTCTTTTCAGTTGCAAACTCCAATCCATACATATATATGGGGAGGTACTAGCTCCAACTCGGTTTTACAGTGAATAATGCAGGAATTTCAAACCAGCACTAGGAAACATTCTGAGAAAACAGAGTAAAATTTTCTCCTGCAACCCGTTCACTTTGTGCTAGATGAACGAACGTCTCTCCACATGCTCAATTCTGAGAGATAAGTGTGTGTGAAAGCCGTCCTTCACCTAGCTTGTTGGGAACACAAATTTTCTTTTCAGTTGCAAAATCCACTCCATACATATATATGGGGAGGTACTAGCTCCAACACGGTTTTACAGTGAAAACTGCAGTAACTTGAAAACGGCACTAGGAAACAGACTGAGAAACCAGAGTAAAAGTTTCTCTTGCTAACTGTTCCATTTGTGCTAGATGAATGTACGTCTCTCCACATGCTCATTTCTGGGAGATAAGTGTGTGTGAAAGACGTACTTCACCTAGCTTGTTGGGAACACAAAGTTTCTTTTCAGTTGCAAACTCCAGTCCATACATATAAATGGGGAGGTACTAGCTCCAACTCGGTTTTACAGTGAAAACTGCAGGAACGTCAAACCGGCACTTGGAAACAGACTGAGAAAACAGAGTAAAAGATTCTCCTGCAACCGTTTCCTTTGTGCTAGATGAACGAACGTCTCTCCACATGCTCAGTTCTGAGAGATAAGTGTGTGTGCAATCGGTCATTCACCTAGCTTGTTGGGAACACAAAGTTTCTTTTCAGTTGCAAACTCCACTCCATACATATATATAGGGAGGTACTAGCTCCAACTCGGTTTTACAGTGAAAACTGCAGGAACTTCAAACCGGCACTAGGAATCAGAATGAGAAACCAGAGTAAAAGTTTCCCCTGCAACCCGTTCCCTTTTATGCTAGTTGAATCAAGGTCTCTCAACATGCTCTGTTCTGAGAGATAAGTGTTTGTGAAAGCCGTCCTTCACCTAGCTTGTTGGGAACAAAAAGTTTCTTTTCCGTTGCAAATTCCACTCCATATATATATATGGGGAGGTACTAGCTCCAACTCGGTTTTACAGTGAAAACTGCAGGAACTTCAAACCGGCACTAGGAAACAGAATGAGAAAACAGAGTAAAAGTTTCTACTGCAACCCGTTCACTTTGTGATAGATGAACGAACGTCTCTCCACTTGCTCAGTTCTGAGAGATAAGTGAGGGTGAAAGCCGTCCTTCACCTAGCTTGTTGGGAACACAAAGTTTCTTTTCAGTTGCAAAATCCACTCCATACATATATATGGGGATGTACAAGTTCCAACTCGCTTTTACAGTGAAAACTGCAGGAACTGCAAACCGGCACTAGAAACAGACTGAGAAACCAGAGTAAAAGTTTCTCCTGCAACCCGTTTCCTTCGTGCTAGTTGAACGAACGTCTCTCCACATGCTCAGTTCTGAGAGATAAGTGTTTGTGAAAGCCGTCCTTCACCTAGCTTGTTGGGAACACAAAGTTTCTTTTCAGTTGCAAACTCCACTCCATACATATATATAGGGACGTACTAGCTCCAACACGGTTTTACAGTGAAAACTGCAGGAACTTCAAACCGGCACTAGGAAACAGACTGAGAAACCATAGTAAAAGTTTCCCCTGGATCCCATTCCCATTGTGCTAGTTGAATGAACGTCTCTCCACATGCTCAGTTCTGAGAGATATATGTTTGTGAAAGCCGTCCTTCACCTAGCTTGTTGGGAACACAAAGTTTCTTTTCAGTTGCCAACTCCACTCCATACATTTATATGGGGAGGTAATATCTCCAACTCGGTTTTACAGTGAAAACTGCAGGAACTTCAAACCGACACTAGGAAACAGACTGAGAAACCAGAGTAAAAGTTTCTCCTCCAACCCGTTCACTTTGTGTTAGATGAACGAACGTCTCTCCACATGCTCAGTTCTGAGAGATAAGTGAGTGTGAAAGCCGTCCTTCACCTAGCTTGTTGGTAACACAAAGTTTCTTTTCAGTTGCAAACTCCACTCCATACATGTATATGGGGATGTACTAGCTCCAACTCGCTTTTAAATTGAAAACTGCAGGAACTGCAAACCGGCACTAGGAAACAGACTGAGAAACCAGAGTAAAAGTTTCTCCTGTAACCCGTTCCCTTTGTGCTAGATGAACGAACGTCTCTCCACATGCTCAGTTCTGAAAGATAAGTGTGTGTGAAAGCCGTCCTTCACTTAGCTTGTTGGGAACACAAAGTTTCTTTTCAGTTGCAAACTCCACTCCATACATATATATGGGGAGGTACTAGCTCCAACTCGGTTTTACAGTGAAAACTGCAGGAATTTCAAACCGGCACTAGGAAACAGACTGAGAAACCAGAGTAAAAGTTTCACCTGCCACCCGTTCCCTTTGTGCTAGATGAACGAACGTCTCCCCACATGCTCAGTTCTGAGAGATAAATGTGTGTGAAAGCCGTACTTCACCTAGCTTGTTGGGAACACAAAGTTTCTTTTCAGTTTCAAACTCCACTCCATACATATAAATGGGGAGGTACTAGCTCCAACTCGGTTTTACAGTGAAAACTGCAGGAACGTCAAACCGGCACTTGGAAACAGACTGAGAAAACAGAGTAAAAGATTCTCCTGCAACCGTTTCCTTTGTGCTAGATGAACGAACGTCTCTCCACATGCTCAGTTCTGAGAGATAAGTGTGTGTGCAATCCGTCATTCACCTAGCTTGTTGGGAAC